>NC_061510.1:99635882-99733430 GCF_022539505.1 Lolium rigidum | reverse complement strand
AAATACCATGTAGTAGGTAGGTATGGTGGACACAAATGGCATAGTGGTTGGCTCAAGGATTTTGGATGCATGAGAAGTATTCCCTCTCGATACAAGGTTTAGGCTAGCAAGGTTATTTGAAGCAAACTCAAGGATGAACCGGTGCAGCAAAACTCACATAAAAGACATATTGTAAACATTATAAGACTCTACACCGTCTTCCTTGTTGTTCAAAACTCAATACTAGAAATTATCTAGACCTTAGAGAGACCAAATATGCAAACCAAATTTTAGCAAGCTCTATGTATTTCTTCATTAATGGGTGCAAAGTATATGATGCAAGAGCTTAAACATGAGCACAACAATTGCCAAGTATCACATTATCCAAGACATTTTAGAATTACTACATGTAGCATTTCCCGATTCCAACCATATAACAATTTAACGAAGAAGTTTCAACCTTCGCCTTGAACATTATGAGTAAAGCCTAAGGACATATTTGTCCATATGCAACAGCGGAGCGTGTCTCTCTCCCACACGGTGAATGCTAGGATCCATTTTATTCAAACAAAAACAAAAACAAAACAAACCGACGCTCCAAGTAAAGAACACAAGATGTGACTGAATAAAAATATAGTTTCGGGGGAGGAACTCGATGATGTTGTCGATGAAGAAGGGGATGCCTTGGGCATCCCCAAGCTTAGACGCTTGAGTCTTCTTAAAATATGCAGGGATGAACCACGGGGGCATCCCCAAGCTTAGAGCTTTCACTCCTCTTGATCATAGTATATCATACTCCTCTCTTGACCCTTGAAAACTTCCTTCACACCAAACTTCAAGCAAACTCATTAGAGGGTTAGTGCACAATTAAAATTCACATATTCAGAGGTGACACAATCATTCTTAACACTTCCGGACATTGCACAAAGCTACTGGACATTAATGGATCAAAGAAATTCATCCAACATAGCAAATACGGCAATGCGAAATAAAAGGCAGAATCTGTCAAAAACGAACAGTCCAGTAAAGACGAACCTGAAAGGTGCACTAGACTTGCTCAAATGGAAAAACTCAAAACTAATGAAAGTTGCGTACATATCTGAGGATCACGCTCGTAATTTTGCAGATTTTTTCGAATTTTCTACAGAGACTTATGCCAGAATTCGTGACGGACGACAATGCTTGTTTCTGCGCAGCGATCCCAAATATAACATCAACTTTAGCATAGAAACTTTACTTGGCACAAAAACATGATAAGGAGAGGTTGCTACAGTAGTAAACAACTTCCAAGACTCAAATATAAAACAAAAATTGCTGTAGTAAAAACATGGGTTGTCTCCCATAAGCGCTTTTCTTTAACGCCTTTCAGCTAGGCGCAGAAAGTGAAAATCAAGTAACATCAAGAGTAGAAGCATCAACATCATAACTTGTTCTAATAATAGAATCAAAAGGCAACTTCATTCTCTTTCTAGGGAAGTGTTCCATACCTTTCTTGAGAGGAAATTGATATCTAATATTACCTTCCTTCATATCAATAACAGCACCAACGGTTCGAAGAAAAGGTCTTCCCAACACAATAGGACAAGATGCATTGCATTCGATATCCAAGACAACAAAATCAACGGGGACAAGGTTATTGTTAACCGTAATGCGCACATTATCAATCCTCCCCAAAGGTTTCTTTTTAACATTATCGGCAAGATTAACATCCAAATAACAATTCTTCAATGGTGGCAAGTCAAGCATATCATAAATCTTTTTAGGCATAACGAAATACTTGCACCAAGATCACATAAAGCATTACATTCAAAGTCATTGAATTTCATTTTAATGATGGGCTCCCAACCATCTTCTAACTTTCTAGGAATAGAAGTTTCAAGTTTTAGTTTCTCTTCTCTAGCTTTTATGAGAGCATTTGTAATATGTTTTGTAAAGGCCAAATTTATAGCACTAGCATTAGGACTTTTAGCAAGTTTTTGTAAGAACTTTATAACTTCAGAGATGTGGCAATCATCAAAATCTAAATCATTATGAGCTACAGCAATGGGATCATTGTCCCCAAGGTTGGAAAAAATTTCAGCGGTTTATCACAAGTAGTTTCAGCGAGTTTTAGCAATTTCGAGCAGTTTTGTACGCTTTGCACTAGGAGTAGAAACATTGCCAACACCAATTATTTTACCATTGATAGTAGGAGGTGCAGCAACATGTGAATCATTATCATTACTAATGGTGGTAATAGTCCAAACTTTAGCTACATTATTCTCTTTAGCTAGTTTTTCATTTTCTTCTCTATCCCACCTAGCACGCAATTCAGCCATTAATCTTATATTCTCATTAATTCTAACTTGGATGGCATTTGCTGTAGTAGTAATCTTATTATCAATATCATTATTAGGCATAACTTTCAATTTTAATAGATCAACATCGGAGGCAAGTCTATCAACTCTAGAAGCAATAATATCAATTTTATCAAGCTTTTCCTCAACAGATTTGTTAAAAGCAGTTTGTGTACTAATAAATTCTTTAAGCATGGCTTCAAGACCAGGGGGTACACTCCTATTATTGTTGTAAGAATTCCCATAAGAATTACCATAACCATTACCATTAGCGAAGGATATGGCCTATAGTTATTACCGAATTGTTCCTATAAGCATTGTTGTTGAAATTATTATTTTTAATGAAATTCACATCAACATTTTCTTCTTGAGCAACCAATGAAGCTAAAGGAACATTATTTGGATCAACATTAGATCTACCATTCACAAGCATAGACATAATCACATCAATCTTATCACTCAAGGAAGAGGTTTCTTCAACGAGAATTTACCTTCTTACCTTGTGGAGCTCTTTCCGTGTGCCATTCGGAGTAATTTATCATCATATCATCAAGAAGCTTTGTAGCCGCCCCCAAAGTGATGGACATAAAGGTACCTCCAGCAGACTGAATCCAATAAATTCCGCGAAGAAAAATTTAGTCCTGCATAGAAGGTTTGGATGATCATCCAAGTAGTCAGTCCATGGGTTGGGCAATTCTTTACCAAAGTTTTCATTCTCTCCCATGCTTGAGCAACATGTTCGAGTATCTAATTGCTTAAAATTCATTATGCTACTTCTCAAAGATATAATTTTAGCGGGAGGATAATATCTACCAATAAAAGCATCCTTACATTTAGTCCATGAATCAATACTATTCTTAGGCAAAGATAGCAACCAATCTTTAGCTCTTCCTCTTAATGAGAAAGGAAACAATTTCAATTTAATAATATCACCATCTACATCCTTATATTTTTGCATTTCACAAAGTTCAACAAAATTATTAAGATGGGCAGCAGCATCATCGAACTAACACCGGAAAATTGATCTCTCATAACAAGGTTCAGTAAAGCGGGTTTAATTTCAAAGAATTCTGCTGTAGTAGCAGGTGGAGCAATAGGTGTGCATAGGAAATCATTATTATTTGTGTTTGTGAAGTCACACAACTTAGTATTTTCAGGGGTATTCATTTTAGCAACAGTAAATAAAACAAACTAGATAAAGTAAATGCAAGTAACTAATTTTTTTGTGTTTTTGATATAGAGAGCAAGACAGTAAATAAAGTAAAACTAGCAACTAATTTTTTGTGTGTTTTGTTTAGGTGCAGCAAACAAAGTAGTAAATAAAATAAAGCAAGACAAAAACAAAGTAAAGAGATTGGGAAGTGGAGACTCCCCTTGCAGCGTGTCTTGATCTCCCCGACAACGGCGCCAGAAAAAGAGCTTGATGGCGTGTAACTCACACGTTCGTTGGGAACCCCAAGAGGAAGGTATGATGCGCACAGCGGCAAGTTTTCCCTCGAAAGAAACCAAGGTTTAATCGAACCAGGAGGAGCCAAGAAGCACGTTGAAGGTTGATGGTGGCGAAATGTGATGCGGCGCAACACCGGAGATTCCGGCGCCAACGTGGAACCCGCACAACACAACCAAAGTACTTTGCCCCAACGAAACGAGTGAGGTTGTCAATCTCACCGGCTTGCTTGTAACAAAGGATTAACCGTATTGTGTGGAAGATGATTGTTTGCGAAGAAAACAAGTAAAACAAGTATTGCAGTGGATTGTATGCGATGTAAAGAATAGGACCGGGGTCCACAGTTCACTAGAGGTGTCTCTCCCATAAGATTAAAGCATGTTGGGTGAACAAATTACAGTCGGGCAATTGACAAATAGAAAAGGGCATAACAATGCATATACATGATATGATAAATATAGTGAGATTTAATCGGGCATTACGACAAAGTACATAGACCGCCATCCAACATGCATCTATGCCTAAAAAGTCCACCTTCGAGTTATCATCCGAACCCCTTCCGGTATTAAGTTGCAAGCAACGAGACACTTGCATTAAGTATGGTGCGTAATGTAATCAACAACTACATCCTTAGACATAGCATCAATGTTTTATCCCTAGTGGCAACAGCACATCCACAACCTTAGAACTTTCCGTCACATCGTCCCGGTATCAATGGAGGCATGAACCCACTATCGAGCATAAATACTCCCTCTTGGAGTTAAGAGCAAAAACTTGGCCGAGCCTCTACTAATAACGGAGAGCATGCAAGATCATAAACAACACATAAGTAATAGATTGATAATCACCATAACATAGTATTCTCTATCCATCGGATCCCGACAAACACAACATATAGTATTACAGATAGATGATCTTGATCATGTTAGGCAGCTCACAAGATCCAACAATGAAGCACGATTAGGAGAAGACGACCATCTAGCTACTGCTATGGACCCATAGTCCAGGGGTAAACTACTCACTCATCACTCCGGAGGCGATCATGGCGATGAAGAGTCCTCCGGGAGATGATTCCCCTCTCCGGCAGGGTGCCGGAGGCGATCTCCTGAATCCCCCGAGATGGGATTCGCGGCGGCGTCTCTGGAAGGTTTTCCGTATCGTGGCTCTTGGTACTGGGGGTTTCGCGACGGAGGCTTTAAGTAGGCGGAAGGGCAGCGCAAGAGGCGACACGAGGGCCCCACACACAGGCCGGCGCGGCCAGGGCCCGGGCCGCGCCGCCCTGGTGTGCCGGCCACCTCGTGGCCCCACTTCGACTCTCCTTCGGTCTTCTGGAAGCTTCGTGCAAAAATAGGACCCTGGGCGTTGATTTCGTCCAATTCCGAGAATATTTCCTTACTAGGATTTCTGAAACCAAAAACAGCAGAAAACAACAACTGGCTCTTCGGCATCTTGTTAGTAGGTTAGTTCCAGAAAATGCGTAAATACGACATATAATGTGTGTAAAACATGTAGATATCATCAATAATGTAGCATGGAACATAAGAAATTATCGATACGTTGGAGACGTATCACCTATCAACTCAGACCCAGGCTCCTTGATTGTTGTGACAATTTTATCCTCAGGCTGATGTGAAACATTATTCTGTTGCAAAACTTTATGTTTGTAATGAACTCCGTGCTGGCAATGTTGCTGGCACACCTTTGTCATAAACACTTTTTTTTACTTATACTTCTGCCAATAGTAGTTACTTGCACTTCTCCCGATGGGAGTTACGTTGTGTGTTCAATATGGTCATATCCGACATCCGTTTTCAACGCTTTTTCCTGCAGGTTTTCCCAGTGCCATCATTTGTCGACGACTCTTCGGGTGTTCTTCCCGAAGGTGATCGGATCCAGCAGATGAAGGATCGGATCACCCAGATGGAAAAGGATCTGCGCAGCACTTACGCCTTAGCTGATATTGTCAATAAGAAGAGCGAGATTGCAGCCGACGTGGAGCGGTACGCTCTTACTGAGCTGCATAAAGCTATCGAGAGTTTGAACTGTGAGTTCCTTGATCCCTGCGCCCTTTTGTCGACAACGCCTTATCTGATCCTTTATTTACTTCTTTGCCAGTCATAGCTCTGAACCGTGCGGAAGAAAACAAACGGATTCACGAGCGTGTGCATGCATTGACCCAGCTATCCTCAGCCGAAGAGATTTTCTGGCGGGAGCACTCGAAGGCTTCGACTGTCGCGCGATTTCAGGATCGGGTTCAGCAGGTCCACCACTTCTTTGACAAGTGCTACAAGGCTATGAGGATGGTTTGGAAAACAATGTTCCCTTTAAACGCAGTTCCCCCCCCCCCCCACGCTCCTTGCTTTGATGTCTGAATTTGGTAATGCCAAGAAGATCCGAGACTTGGTGCGCGCGCAAGTTTTTGCAGGGGCCAGGTTTACACTTGCCCTTGTACTTGCCCGTTATCCCTCGGCAGGTTTGATGTCGATTGCCAACACGACTGGAGACTTGGAGGCACTGTATCCGAAGGTATTGTTGCTTGCCAATATAATTGTTGACAGACTTGAAGATGACTCAAAGGTACCTGAAGAAAGAGGAACTCCGCAGGGGTAATTTCAGGGATTTAATGTTTGTTTTGTAAATAGATAATTTGGCTACTTCATCCAAGTGTTGGATTATGTAATGATGCCTTTTCATTCGGTAGATACATGCATATGTATTTTTACCGTGCTAATGCCGTTGGCAAGTTTTGACTGAGCGAATCTGAGTTGCTCGTTTAAATGTATGTGTATTGGTTGGTTAGCAAATCATTTGAGTGATCAGCTCGTGTTGCGAGTTTTGCTAAACCTGTTGTATGCGCAACTTTGCTTTCAACCGATTTATGTTTCGACGTGCACTCCCGAATATTTCGGGTGTAGTGGTTCTGCCGATGAGCCCGTTGTTCCTTGATATTTCCATAAGTAAAATATCGAACGTGGGTTGTGTTTATATGTATTTCCGAACTCTTGCTATTTACGGCACTCGTAGAGGCATCTATAGCAGAGGGAAAGGTAGATGTCTTTTAGCACTCGAAGAGGCTTTTTTGGAGCACGATCTTCTGCCTCGTACTATGTTTGCATAGTGATGGGGCTTAGAAGTTTGTAATCACTGCAATGTTTTAACAAAGAATGGAAGCTTAAGTTCTTATTAATAAGGTAAGCACGAGGCTAGAGGGCGAAAAAAGGAAGGCCCTGTGTAAAATAAGGGGAAAAAAGAGAATAAAGGCTGATAAATTTCTTAATCAAGGAAGGGGTTCTTCTCTTCTTCTGGCTTCTTCACCACGTTAGTGGTTGCCGCAGCCGTTGTTGGTTTCATCGTGGGTTTGGGCGGTGGTTGCCGGCGTCTTGCTGTCTCCTATGCCTTCGTGCCATCAAGCCGCCGAACCTTTTGCCGCCGAAGCCTCGCTGCCGAGGCTTCTGCTGCCGAAGCTTTAAGGGCAAGGTCGGCTGGCTTCTTCTTGATTTCCCTGTCTTGTTTCTCCTCCTTGATTTCGCGTATCGACAGGTTGGGTGGAGGCTTGGCAATCTCTTGTTTGCTCCCAAACTTCGCAGCAATCCTCTGAAAGTCGCGATCACAATTGTCCGAGCATGAGAAACTTCCATAGACTGTGATGTTTGTCCCGTTGTTCCCAGGCATTTTCAGCTTGAGATATGCATAATGCGGCACGGCCATGAACTTGGCATAAGCTGGTCTTCCGAGTATAGCGTGATACTGTGACTCCCAGTTCACTACTTCAAACTCGATCTTTTCCTTCCTTAAATTGTCGGTTCTGCCGAAAATGACATTCAGGTAAACTCTGCCAAGAGAGTGACCCGGTGCAGTTGGAAGAATCCCATGGAAGCAGGTGTCTGTCTCTTCCTCATGGTGATCCCCATACTTTTGATTGTGTCGACGAAAATCAGGTTTAACCCGCTTCCACCATCCATAAAGACTTTGCTCATCTTGAATCCCCCTATCTGTGCTTCGACTACTAGGGCGGCGTGTCCTGGTTTTGGTATGGTCATCGGGTGATCTGCTCGACTGAACGTAATGTTCTGAGAGGACCACTCGACATACTCGGGGATGTTTGCCATGATGCTTTCGGCCAGATTAATCTCTCGGGTGAGCTTCTTCATCTCTCTTCTCGAGACACCTGTCCTGTGGATCATGCTCATCTGCCCGCGTGGCGGTGGGAATGCCTCGCTGGGTTGGTGAGGTTGAGCCTGCTGGACTTGGTGCTGTGGTGGAGGTGGGGGTGGAGGTGGTAACGGTTGCTCGTCCCGACCGCCGGATGAGTTTGTGCATGTCGAGGAACTGCCGACAGTCCCTGAGGAGGTGACTTGACTTCGTTTTTCCGTCCTTGGAATCGACGTACGAGTGCAGGTAACAGGGGGCGTTGATCTGCTCTGCGTAGGGTAGCTCAGGAGTCCTCTGCTGCCGTGGTTTATAGTTGCCACGGTTCCCAGAGTTATTCCGATTGCTGTCCTGTCGATCGTCTCTTCTTTCGTCATACCGATCGTCATGTCGATCGGAGTATCCTGCGGCCACCAGGTTGTTGTCATCATAGTTGCGATTCTTCCTTCTTTTTTGTCGATCCCGTCGGCTGCCCGAGTCGTGCTTCGGCTGGTCGTCATCTTCATCATCGCTGCGCTGCCGCGGTCTTCGCACGTTGTCCTCACCATCACCCCAGCTGTTGTCGATTTCCATTAGCTTGGTAATGGTTTTTGGCTTCTTGTGTCCGAGCTCTTCTATGTAGCTTTCACGTCGGACGCCATCGCTGAAAGCGTCGATTGCTCTGTCGACAGATACGTCTTCGGCAGCGTTTAGGAGTTTGGTGAATCTCCCGATGTATGAGCGCATCGACTCCTTCTGCTTCTGCTGGCAGTTGCGTAATTCTTCAATCCCGACGGGTCTCTTGTATGTTGCCTGGAAGTTAGCAACAAAGGCATCCACTAGATCGTCCCATGATTTAATGGAACCCTTCGGCAACCCCCTTAACCAGGCTCGCGCCGAATCCTTTAAGTAGAGCTGCAAGCACTGCATTGCTGCTATCTGGTTCCCCTTATGCAGAATCACGGTCTGCAGGTAGTCGTCTATCCAAGATCTTGGTTCTTGCTGCCCATCATACTTGGCAGCGTCGGTGGGAGTAGGCTTGAACTTCTTGGGCGGCATCGTCTCGCGGATTTTGAAACTCAAGCAGTCGGCTCCCCTGAGTTCGCCATCATACTCCTGATCCTCATCCGAAGAATCACTGTCGTCGTTCTTCCTGGCGGCGCGTCGTCGCCTTGCTTTATCGATCCGGCTCTGGGTGATTTCATCCCGAGCGTCTCTTGCATGATATTTTGAACCACTAGCCTGCGCCGTGGTCTTCTCTTTTTTGCGGGACTAGATTTTTTCCCAATATCGCGAGACTTTCCAGGGCGCCTCGGTGAGCTTGAGCCATGGATCCTTCAGGGCGCTGGTTGATGATGTACGCAGCGAGATTGGCAGTTGCTCCCGCAACGTTTTTCGGCCGTGGCATGCCCGCGGTGTCCGTGGTCATAAAGGACTTGGTTAGGTTCGACGTTATTTCTCTAGCGTCGTCTTCCGAGAGCCTGGACAGCCTTGACCGGTGCTTGCCCGCCCCATGAGTACTTCGGGAGGCGCTTCCTTGCGAAGCTCTCCGTCGCTCGCCGGATCGGTCCGCTGCAGATAGACGCCTCTCGAGGGTGGCCTGTTCTTTCGACGAGTGCTCCCGGTTTTTCTCTAGTATAGAGCGGTAAGCATTTAAGGTTCCAACCGAGGTTCCTGCGGGGAGTGGGGTGTTGTTAAGCACGGCTGCCCTAGCTGCCGCCCACTCTTCGTCTCGCGATGGTGTAATCACCGCCGCGGTTGCCGGCACCTGTTCTCGAAGCTTGCTCGCCTGCTAGAACGAGGCGTGCGGTCTCCGTCTCCTCCGTGCCTTGTGTTTCCTGTGTTGTTGGCGGCATAAACCTGATGATGCGCCAATCTTTGGGTGGCTCCTCGGGCAATGCTGTCGATGCTGTCCTCTCCCGATGAGTATTGGGCATTGCAGATGAACGGTGTGTCGCTCGACCCCAAGCCATGCCCGGCGTCGCAGTTCGAGCGATGAGTACGAGGTTAACTCCGAGGATGTGGGATCGTCGGATCCTACTGACATGGAAGACGTCGAACGGGGAGTCGAGGGCGCGGGCGAACTCATCGATTCTGTCAGACCAGCCAACAGGTCGAGTGATGATGATGCGCTCGGACTCGTCGATTCAGAGGTGGGTGGCTCCAGCAGCTGAAGAATCCCTTCTGCGTTGACGTTGTAGTGGACGCTACCGATGGTCATCTCCATGTTTCCTTGTAGATCCGAGAAGTTCGATCGAGAAGAATCGCTGTGCGGGGTGAATTCATAGGAGCCGAATCGAATCGAACTTCCCAAGTTTGGTGATGACGGTGTCGATGAAGACGTTGATGACATGATCGGATCTGCCGATGACCGATCTTGCGCCAGCAGGTTTCCCACAGACGGCGCTAATTGTCGAGGGTGCTCCTCGGCAATGCCCTCCGATAGGGGCTTAGGGTTGATGGAATCCTGCAAGCTGACACGAGTCATCGGTACACAGACAAGCGGGGAGAGCGATTTACCCAGGTTCGGGGCCCTCGATAAGGTAAAACCCTTAAGTCCTGCCTTTCTGTTCTTGATTATGAAGATAATGGGTTACAATGGGGTGCCGAATAGTTCGGCTGAGATCTCGTAGAGATGGCTAAGTACTAGGGTAACCTAGATCTAAGCTTCTGTTGGCTAAGTTCGTTAAGATTGATTGTGTCCCTCGATAGCCCCCCTCCTGGCCTTTATATAGGAGGCCAGGTCCCGAGAGGTTTAACCGAGTACGAGTAGGTTTACAGTAGATCTATTTCTAATCTTTCCTTGTTCGGCTTCTTCCGTGTCTTGTACTTCAAGTAATCCTCCGCCGCATCATCCTAGTGGCCCATCTTGCCATCGGGTACCTTCATGGGCCTCCAGCTGGACCGTATAGGGTAGAACAACGTTGGTTACCCGAAGGGTAATGCCCACGTCAGATACCTTTGCGTTTCATTTCATTGAAAAAATAGAATTTGTTACACGCCTCCTAGGAGGTACATTACAGAATTAAAACAGGTAAAGGGTTCAATGAACATCCCAGGATACTGACTTATAATTGCAAATGCTTTGTGCATGATCCAGTAGAAGATGCCCTGTATTCTGTTGTGTGAGAACACCAAGAAGGCAGACAGAATGTCTTGCCTCTAAAGTTTTTTTTTCTTTTGTAAGTATATTTCGATACACATAATAAATTGAAATATGTAAATAAAATTTCCATAGTTTATAAGTCATTTGCATGTTGATATGCAGAATCATTGTTTAAAATATTTTACTTCTCTTCTCATTTTATTATGCTTTGTAAGTGAGATTTTATTGGTGTGCTGAGCTGACGTCCTAATGAAAACATCACAGCATGGATCTTAAGGGCCAATCCCTCATGGACTCGAGAACTTTAGTAGCATGAATTTGCTGGACCTATCAAGTAACAGCCTTTCTGGGCCAAATCCAAGGTAACATCTACATTACAAATCTTGGTCTTTTTTACATTGAGGAATAGCGCGTGAACTTTGCGACCCGGACGTTTGGAACCTGGGTGCGCGCGCACCCGTTTACGAAAATTTCAAAAAATGTTATTTAAAAATTTTCAAAAAAATGTGAAGTAAATTTTTGCATGTACATATTATGTTGACTAGCATGATGCCCGTGCGTTGCTACGGATTATCATAGAAAATGTTACATTACCATTTTTTTACCGTACCCAGTAGGTATATTAAAGTGCATTCTAAAAAAATTCTATACTAAAATGTATAAAAATGCAAATAAATCTTGCTCAATCAAAAGATGGCAGTAGAGACCATCATCGTACTCACTTTGTACCTTGAATTCGCGATAGCTATTATGGATCGGAAGAACATTTCATTAAAATTATGATGAATCATAACATATAGGTTGGCCCCTTTATTATTTGACTTTTTAGCCGAGTTGCTGTAAAAAGAATAAGTTGTGCACATCTCCCTCCTACTCATAAGACTGCACTACAGACTCATCAATTTGTCGCACTATTTCCGTGCAGTTATAATCACTTGTTTGAGCGACCTATGAGTGTGATTAGGTAACTGTGGCAAATCTAGCACCTTTACTTTCTCCCTTTCTTTTTTCATAAATTTGAAACACCTGAATATATTTCAGTTATTGTAAAATCGCGTGTAAAAGTGCGAGTCCAATTTCCAAAGATATAAATTGCTTTGGGTTCAGGCTTGAGAGCTGCTTAGCTGCAGTTATTTCAGAAATTGCTTTGGGTTCAGGCTTGAGAGCTGCTTCGCTGCAGTTATTTTCTGGTGGACACGTTCGGCCAGCCGGCCAGGCCAGAGATGAGGCCATCAGCAGCAGCCTGTTCAACGATGGAATGACGGGAAGACGACCCCCACGCTCGCCTCCTATTCCCAGGCCTCCTCCTCATCCCCAACCAGCACTTCCCAGCCTCCACGTTGTCTTCCGCCACCGCATCGACAGCCACAAGCAGAAGCCGAAGCAGCTCTCCTTCTCCCGACAGCCTCCGTCCGACCGTCTCCACGCAACAGCCAATCGGACACGACCGGCCGCGGCGCGCCTCCACGATGGCTCGGGCGGTCGCCCCAGCTGGCCGTGCTGCTCCCTCGTCGTCTTTCCCTCGCGTCCACCACCGCCATGGAGCCAAAGGAGGAGGAAGAAGGCAAGGATTGGAAGGCCCGCGCTGCAGAAGTGGAATTCCATGTGCTATTCGCCCTCCGCGTCCCTGTTATTCGTCCCTCTCGCGGCTCCTTCACTCTCACACGGAGAGAGACGACGGGAAGGGTCTGGCGGCGGTCTGGTAGGGCCGCAGCGCGCCGGAGCAAGACGAGGGCGGGGCCAGATCACGAGCGGCGCTCAGAGGAGATAGGAGTGAGGCGAGGCTGTGAGGGGGATTGGAAGAGGAACAACACGCGCGTGCTGTTTTCCGGCGGAGCGTGAGGGGAAGACCTGGAAGAGTTGTGCGTGCGGGTTTGGGCGTCTTTTTTTCAGGCCACCAGGCCCATCTGTTCGATGAAATCAGCGACGTACCACGGTCGTTTTGGCGTTTATAATAGTAGTAAAGATACTTACTCGTGTAAGTTTTCACGAAAAAATACCATTGTGTGTGGTCTGCATAAAAATGACAAAATCCAAATGAGAATAGTGAACAGGAATTTGTACTATTCACATGAATAGGAATTTGCATTTTGTCATTTTTGTGTAGGTCACATACATTGGTATTTTTCCGTGAAAACACACACGAGTAAGTATCAACATAGTATATACATGCAAAATTTACTTCACATTTTTTTGAAACTTTTAAATAGCATTATTTTGAACTTTTCGTAAACGGGTGCGCGCGTACCCAGGTTCCATTCACCATTTCCGGTGAACTTTGTATCATTTATAAAATGGGAAACATTTATTAGTCATACTATGATTAAAAATCCTAATTTTCTTAAGCACATTGCAAAATAAATGGATCAAAAAAGATGCGGTTTTGGACTTATTTCAAGTACATTTTGAATTGTAGGGCACATCAAACCTATTAGTGATATGGTTTATAGGTCATCACAATTGTATATTGTATTAGTTCAGACGTGCAATGCGAAGAGCCATACTTACTATGTGAAATGGCTGCAATATTTTCATATATTAACTAGGGATTAAACATGTTATAAATTAAAATGCCAAAATATACCATGATATTTGTAATGGGTGGTATTGTTAACAACTTAATATTCAAGAATTCTTTTTTGGTTGCATACCACACTTATCACGTGGTAATATTCAAGAATTCTGAAAATTATAGACTGCACAATCGTCTGGACTTTGAATGGTGCCTTTTTCAGTTTTAGTGAAATTGATGTAGTGATAAGTTTTGAATTACAGACGAGATGAATTTGATCGATACAACAAAGAGAAGAATAAGATTAGTGTAGACACAAAAGCATAATCTAGAATAGAGAGCAGAGACCGAGATAAGAGAGGGGGCATACAATGATAAATGGTGACAAATTGAGAAGTTTATGGTCTACTTGTTATCGATTTGTATTAATTAATCTATACGTGTGCTACACATGCACGCTAATTAGTGGAAAGAAGTTACAATACAGAAAAAGACAGATCACATGATAAGCACACACTTGCCACCAAATCGGGATCCAGAATCTCAAATCACATCCATGGCATCCACAACATCTCACTAGGTTAGGTCATTGGGGATGCGAAAATCCCACAAAGGACCAATCCAGCAACCCCACGCCAATCTCACCGGGTCTTGATGGCTACAGCCCAGGCTCGTCGGCGATGATGTGTTGCTTCTGCGTGTGACACTGGATGTCATCGACCAAATTCGTCCTCTATGTATTGTATGGTATTCACATTCATATACCAACCGTTTTACAATATTTAAGAATACATGTGGAGACGGAAACCATGTGGAGAACTTTATTTTTTTATTTTATAGCATAAAGTTAAATCAATCATCTTGCTTATCTTACGAATAAATAATCATATTGTAAAATTGTGCTAGCTAAGCCCACAAGCCACACTATGGTGGCTTATGACTTTACAAGAATCTTAAGACAAGTTGGCATGCCTTGCCATAAGCCACACTATGGTAACGAGTTCACCACCACAGCTGAGCTGCCTGGCGTGGGACTCTCTACTGCAGTGGTTGGCCACATAGCACAACATCTCTACCCACACTTTGAAGATCACGTCCAGCCTGTCGTGTCGGCGGCAGAGCACATCGCCAAGTCTTACTCCGGTGTCGTAATGTGCAGGAGGATCTAAGGAATTCATATGAGCAGATAACCCCTTCCGAAGTGCCCACCTACGTCGCTCTTCGGCCGAGTCTCCTGTCGCAATCTGCATCACCCCATGCAGCTCGTCACGGAGATGGACGTAGCGGCTGCGCCGGACAGGTCCGGGCAGCATGTAGGGTCGTAGCACAAGGAGAAACATCATGTAGTTGGAGAGCACCCTGATCGCATCTAGCAGACTTGCCTTGTTGCTGTGGTCATTGAACATGCAGATCTCGCTAGCGATATGCCAGGCCATAATGCTGTCCTCAAACTCCATGTCTCGGATGCTCCAGCTGACACACTCGTCCAGCAACAAACGTTCTAGTGTCTCCAGACCCGGCTTTGAGCCAATGTCCTCACGACGATTTCCCATCTCAAGTATCTCTCTCAGGACCATCTCCTTGATAGACTCTGAAAGCTCGGTGGACTGAGAGTGGTGCAGTTCGTCCCACCATTGCTCCACCAAGAGCTCCAGACCCAGAAACCTTGCCGTCGACATGCCAGTCATCGGCTTCACTGCGTCATGGGCGACAGATTGGAATAAGTTGAACTGCCCTAGATAACCTGACCACCTCCTATGCCTTGTAGCCCTAAGAAGGTGCCGGACAGACTGAAGCTCGTAGTAGAGCCGGGGCCAGTTCTTTTGGTTCAACAGGACACGTGTCCAGGTGGACATGAGCGCCCTCGCCATGGATATCACCTCCAGGATCAAGGCCCCAACCAACAAGACGTAGGTGATGGCCACGTCTTTCTTGTCGTGGCCATGCTTGTTGCTGAGCTGAAACAGACAGCAGGCAGCAACCGTGGCAATCAGTGAAATGATACGGATGCGCCATCCATACCATGTGTGGATCACGCTGGCCTTTGTGTAGACGATGTCATACATGAGGGATAGCTCCATCTCCATCAACTTGTCCAGGCGGCCATACATTTGGAAGGACCGCAAGACGTCGCTCATATACTTGGAACGCTCTGTCCGGATGCCGATGAATAGTCCCTTGCATACATCGAACATGCCGTGAGCTCCCATCAGAATCACCTCCGCGTCCTCTCTCATGAAGAACCTTCTTTCCAGTACTTGGCGGAGAAGGATGTCACTTTGGCTTTCACGAGCGCTGGCATCCGACTGGTCAAAAGAGCTCCACATGTTGTCAAAGCTGGCGCATCTCAGCGCCCAGATCCTCTCCCCATACTTGAGAATACCGACAACAAAAATCAAGACGGCGGCAGCTATGACCAACGTCTCGCTGCTGGGCATATACTTGTAGAGGACATAGGCAGCTGCCAACACCTGCAAGACAAGAGTCTCAAGGTGCCGCAACCACAGCCGGTTGTCCTCGAAGGAGTAGGCGCTGATGGTGTCCTGCCCGCCGAGATGCACCAGCAGGAATGGGGCCCAGAACGCCACCAGCTGGTGCTCCGGCAGCTTGCTGCTAATTGAAAGGTGCCCAAGAGTGAAGAGTGCTGTAGAGTCGGCCAGCTGGTAAGCCAGCCACAGGAGCAACCTTGCGAAAGTAGACACGCTGTGCCGACGGATCCAAGCGAACATGAGCAGAAATACTTGCAGTGCGAAGCTAAAAAGGACCAGACTTTGCACTGCCCATTCATTCCTAAGGTCCACCAACAGCCTCGGAAGCTCCTCCTCCATTATGCTCTAATTCAATCCCTGAAATACATCATTAAATCCTAAAAGGTACAGCTGAAATTCAATCCCCTCGGTGTAGCACTAATAATCTGCATTGCTAACCCAAAAATAAAAACAACTAAATTTATTTGAAACAAACAATTAACTAGGGTTATAAGTAGAATATAATGCTAATGTACACATAATCTTATTTTACTGGCCTAAGAAGTACATGAGTGAAGGCTAAAATAATTTAAATGTGGCACTAATAATCTAGGTTCCTTATCTACAAAAATAGCGTTCACATTTCCCTAAGTTAAACATTATTTCATATTCCGCATATCCTGAGCTTATTGCAAACTTCAAAGATTGTACTACAACAGTGAGATATGGAGAACTCACCATAAAAACGGCATCTACATGGTGCAAAACTGTCCTAGTTCTTCTCCGATCATCTATCATCTCCATTTGCTTATAACCAAGATGAATATACGGGATCGAGGTGATAGAGGCACCAGCGTCACATTTGCACACGGCTGGTTACAATTGCAGCCTCAGCTTATGAAACTATTAATCTGATAGGGACTCCTCAAGAAAATTGTTGCTTCGGGACCTGATTTGATCTTATCTGGCTGGTTATGCTACTTTGATGTCACTGAAACATAAAGAACGATCCATGTCACTAGTTAGAGTTTTAATTTGAAAAATACAATTCCTATATAAAGTTATAAAAGGCCCCTAAAAACGCCAGAAAAAAATAGACGCAGAAGATATTTGTACAAATATATGGGAGTTTGGCATTTAAAAGGAAATTGAAGGTCTGAATATAATGTGAGAGATACATACCACAATGCGCCTAGATGAACGAGACACCCGAGATAGATGGAACATGGAAGAATGGATTTGTCAGCCGGCACCTGTGTAGAGGTATGATTGAGAGAGCCAGTCTTGCTAAGAAATTATTCTTATCAGCTGTCTGTTTCAAGGAATAATTCTTTTGAGGGAATCGATCTGTATTGCTTTTCCTGTCCTTTCATGATGGTAATGCACATGCACTTGTCTTTCTTGTTAAACCCAAGTTGATTCTGTTTTGCTGAGAGGTGGAACGGGTAGTGTCAGGCTGTCAGCATGAGCATGCCCGGCACCATATCTTCTCGACACGCTGTGCAAAGTTGGAGTAGCCAACAGTTAAATTTGTCAGAAGATGAGATTATTTTCGGCATTTTTTTATCTTTTTTTTCGAAAAAGGAGCATAGCCCCAGCCTCTGCATCAATAAGATGCACACGGCTTGTTTTATTAATAAAAATATCCAGTCACAACCAATTCAACATCATTATTACAACCACGGAATAGCTAAGGTCGATACAAGAATCAACCAACTGAAAATATGGCAAACAGAAAAGCTATGCATTTGCTATTCTATTAAGATGCCGCCACCCAGTAGCCTGGAAAAAGAAGTCCTGCGCAACCACTAGCATCCGGTTGCATCCAATAACCATATCCTCCCGCTGCTCCACTCGGGAGGAGTAAAACCCATTGTTGAATTGAATGGGCAGCTCGCCGGATAACCTGCAAAAAATTAGTTCCACTTTGTTTGTTAAAGATGATATCATTTCTAGTTCTCCAAATAGCCCAACAAATAGCTGAGACACCCATTCTAATTCTCTGTTTGTCCTCTTTCCTCACCCCATTCAGCCATCTACCGAACATATTAGTAGTATTAGCTGGTGGAGGAATATTATAAGTAAGGTACATCATACGCCATATTATCTTCGCAAAAGGGCAATCGAGAAACAAATGATTAACAGTTTCCATGGAATCACAGAAACAGCATTTTTGGCATCCTTTCCACTTCCGTTTCGCCAAATTATCCTTAGTTAATAGCACTTTATTACTAAGGAACCACATAAAATTTTTAATTTTCAAAGGAATCTTTAACTTCCATAGGTACTTGCGAAGATAAATAGTATGGCCATTCATCCAATCAAGGTACATAGACTTGACCGAAAAAATGCCCGAATCCGTAAGCTTCCAAATAAACTTATCAGGTTCAGTTGTTAAATCAATTGTAATTAAACGTTGGCATAGATGTAACCATTGTATCCACTTATTGTCATTCAAACCTCTTCTAAAAGAAATATTCATAGGATTAGTAGCAAGCACAGTCGATACTAACACATTTTTATGTTGAACAATATTATAAAGTGCAGGATATTGATGGGATAATGGCGTATCCCCCAACCACACATCCTCCCAGAACCTAACAGATGTTCCATTACCTATTTTGAAATAACCTCTCTGGAAGAAATCATCTTTAACATGCATGAGACCCTAATAGAAAGTTAGCTCGTTTAAATCATTTTAAGTGTGCGAACGAACGAGGAACGAGATGTGAAGGCGGTGTTTCACCTTTGCCCTAGCTTCTTGTAGCCGGTGCTTTTTAGTCCATAACCACGTTATCCTCCTCTTTTGGATCTCGGTTCCCCTATCTCCTGGGAGGTGAAGTGGATACGGGGTGGGCAACTCGTCATGCATTGCAGAGAAGGTTGTGATGAGGGTTCTTGCCGGCGAGGAAGGAAGGAGGTTGGACAACGGCGTCGAAGTGGAAGAAAAGATTGGAGATGAGTTTCTCTAGGATTTTTGGAAGGATATTGGCTTCCAAATGCCAACATCGAGGTTCTGGTAGCGAAGCACTCAAGGAAGTCAAGACCGTGTGCGATCCTCATCGCGTGTTAACCTCGCCGGTGCAGACAATGACAAGTTGGTGCCAATCATTGTCGCCACCAACGAACCTCGAGAGGAGACGGAGGTTTTGTATTTCTCGGCAACACGACCCGCACCTCATTCAAATTACATCCATACTGGCAAGGGCACAGAGATGCATGCGGTTGGTCCTAGCCGTTTGTGATGTCGGGGCCATCTCGGCTTTCGGTTGCATGAGCTATGGACCCGGTGGAAACCCTAGCAAAAAGTCCACATCGCTTCTTTCGGCTGCATCACATTTCCTGACTTCCACTACAACAACGCATGTTATAAACACCGATCCACACGCCTAAACATTGCGATCGTAGTTTGGCGGCACGTAAAATCCTCAGGAATAACTACATCAGGAAAGTGAACGCGCGGCACTCTTTTTTCTTTTACAGTAGCTGGAGTCTATAGGTAAGGTGTGGCACAATACTTTACCAGGTTAGGTACACCTTTCAGCGGCAGAAAAGTTAATCAGAGTCGATGCTAAAATTAAGTTTGCCCATTTCATTTAAGTTGTACCTTCCCTTTCATTAGGATCTAAAATTACATTTCATTTAGACGTAAAACTAATTACTGTACACTGCAACCATGTTTAGTGAGATGCATTCGGAATGGATCGCACTCATCAGAGCTTTTATGTGCGTTGCTGGCGATGTGGAGGCTTGCCCAAGCCAAAAAATAATCATGGTGTGTGAGGAGGAATTTCAGCAGAGCCTAGAAAAAATAAGGTAGCAAAGGCAAGACACAACGTAAACGCAATTAAGAGCCTCTTTGTGTGGCTGGCTCTCCTGTTCACTGGTAGAAAAAGGGCCTTTAATCCCGGTTCGCAACTGCCATTAATTCCGGTTGCGCAACCGGGATTAAATATGCGGGACTAAATGCCCCCTTTAGTCGCGGTTGCTTACGAACCACGACTAAAGGCCCGTCCACGTGGGCGCCAGCCGTCCGTCGGGGCGGAGGACCTTTAGTCGTGGTTCGCCTGACCAACCGCGACTAAAGGCCTCCGGAGGTTTAGGGTTTTTATGTGCGTTGCTGGCGATGTGGAGGCTTGCCCAAGCCAAAAAATAATCATGGTGTGTGAGGAGGAATTTCAGCAGAGCCTAGAAAAAATAAGGTAGCAAAGGCAAGACACAACGTAAACGCAATTAAGAGCCTCTTTGTGTGGCTGGCTCTCCTGTTCACTGGTAGAAAAAGGGCCTTTAATCCCGGTTCGCAACTGCCATTAATTCCGGTTGCGCAACCGGGATTAAATATGCGGGACTAAATGCCCCCCTTTAGTCGCGGTTGCTTACGAACCACGACTAAAGGCCCGTCCACGTGGGCGCCAGCCGTCCGTCGGGGCGGAGGACCTTTAGTCGTGGTTCGCCTGACCAACCGCGACTAAAGGCCTCCGGAGGTTTAGGGTTTAGCCCCCCCCCCCCCTAAATCTGGTTTCTTTTTAATTTGTATTGTTTTATTTTTTTATATTTTATTTTAATTTTGAAAAAGTTTCAGTACACATATTCTACGCTAGTATATACATGCATATGAATGTACAATTTCAAACAAGTTTGAAATTAGAACCAAGAAGAATTCAAGAGGAATAATCAATATATATTCAATCTCGGATGACCATATACAATTTCGAACAAGTTTCCATACACAATTTACGGCATCAGAAGTTCTACGTTGAGGAGTCTCAATCATGTCCACATAGTTCTCGAACCGTAGGGTGACACACTTAAGGTTTGATGTCGTTTTAAGTAGATATGGAATATGGAATGGAGTTCGAATATTGTTCGGAGTCTCGGATGGGATCCAGGACATCACGAGGAGTTCCGGAATGGTCCGGAGAATAAGATTCATATATAGGAAGTCACTTTGCAAGTTTGGAAATGATCCGGTGCATTTATGGAAGGCGCTAGAATGTTCTAGAACCTTCTGGAAGAAATCACTATGGAAGGTGGATTCCCGGTTGGACTCCACCAAGCCTAACTTGCCAACCAAGTGGGAGGGTGGAGTCCATGGTGAACTCCACCTCCTTGGCCGGCCAAGCAAGGGGGGAAAGAGAGAGTCCCTGTCCCTCTAGGTTTCGTCCATATGGGAGTTTTGAATTGGGGTCTTATTCGAACTTTTGGGCAAAGCCTTAGGGGATTCCACCTATATAATGAGGAGGAGAGGGAGGGGGCAGCCTAGACCTGGCCGCACCACCAAAGGCCCCCCTGGCCGGCGCCCCTAGCCACCCCCTCTCTCTCCCAAACCCTAGCCTCTCTCCTCTTCCATCTTCTCCCACAGCGCTTAGGCGAAGCCCTGCCGGAGATCTCCACCACCACCGTCACCACGCCGTCGTGCTGGCGGGATTCCGAGGAGGATCTACTACATCCGCTGCCCGCTGGAACGGGGAGAAGGACGTCGTCATCAACACCGTACGTGTGACCGAGTGCGGATGTGCTGCCCGATTGTGGCACCGTCAAGATCTTCTACGCGCTTTTGAAAGCGGCAAGTGATCGTCTACATCCACCACGAGATGTATCTCATTAACGCTTAGCGATCTTCGAGGGTATGTTGATCTTCACCTCGTTGCTACCATCTACTAGATTAGATCTTGGCTTGTTGTTCGTTCTTGCGGTAGGAAATTTTTTGTTTTCTATGCTACGAATCCCAACAGTGGTATCAGAGTCGTGTCTATGCATAGATTTGTTGCACGAGTAGAACACAATGGTTTTGTTGGCGTTTATGCTTTTTTGTCTTTAGTTATGTGTACTTTGCATCTTGCGGGATGGTGGGATGAAGCGGCCCGGGCTAACTTTACATGACCGCGTTCATGAGACTTGCTCCACGCTCGACATGCAACTTGTATTGCATAAGTGGCTTTGCGGGTGTCTGTCTCTCTCGCCATAGTGAAGATTCAATCTACTCTTTCTATTGACAACACTAGTATCACCGTTGTGGTTCATGTTCGTAGATAGATTGGATCCTACTCGAAAACCCTAAACCACGTAAAATATGCAAACCAAATTAGAGGCGTCTATCTTGTTTTTGCAGGGTTTGGTGATGTGATATGGCCATGATGTGATGATGAATATGTATGAGATGATCATTATTGTATTGTGGCAACCGGCAGGAGCCTTATGGTTGTCTTTATATTTCATGTTGTAGTATTATTTCAAATTAGTTGTAATAGTTGCTACACACGGTGAACAACCATGAAGACGGCGCCATGGACCTTGACGCTACGCCGATGATGATGGAGATCATGCCCGTTGATGATGGAGATCATGTCCGTGTTTTGGAGATGAAGATCAAAAGCGCAAAGACTAAAGGGCCATATCATATCACATATGAATTGCATGTGATGTTAATCCTTTATGCATCTTATCTTGCTTAGATCGCGACGGTAGCATTATAAGATGATCCCTCACATTAATATCAAGATAATAAAGTGTTCTCCCCTCGTATGAACCGTTGCTACAGTTCGTCGTTTTGAAGCATCTCGTGATGATCAGATGTGATAGATTCTACGTTCACATACAACGGGTGTAAGCCATGTTGCACACGCGGAAATACTTTGGTTTGCTTGACGAGCCTAGCATGTACAGACATGACCTCGGAACAAAAGAAACCGAAAGGTTGAACACGAGTCATATGGATGATATGATCAACATGTTGATGTTCACCATTGAAGCTACATCATCTCACGTGATGATCGGTTTTGGTGTAGTGGATATGGATCGTGTACCACTTAACAACTATGAGGGATGTTGTATTAAGTGGGAGTTTATTAGTAATTAGATTAAAACATGAACTAATTATCATGAACATAGTCTGAATAGTATTTTGAATTAAATTTGTAGAATTGGCATCCGTTTTCTACCATGCGCTAGTCTTGTAATTGAGATAGAAATGCTGTTAAGTCTAACAAGTAACTTTACGGACTGGTACCGTATTGTTAAAGAATCAAGATATGATTGAGTCATATTGCAAACTTTTAGTAAACCTCACATTGCTGATTCAAAGAACAATGGTTTCAATTAGTACCTAAAATCATCTTGTCTCCGTGAAACTTGAAGTTCAAATCCGTTTGAAAAGTAAGGAGCTGGAAATTTTGTTTTCAAAAATAAGCGAGGTATGAGATATATGTGATATCTAAGACCTTATTGCAAGATGATAGAATATAATCTAGTGAGACTACATAAACTCATAAGTTTTATGGGAATGTACGAAGGTTGAAGACTCTAGGCGTCTCGATCCTCCAACTAGTTGGGCACTAACAGTATTCGCATATCCATGAAATGATCGTCCTTAGTATGCACCGTTACTAAGACTCGTCGTTTCGAAGCATCACGTGATGATCGGGTGTTATAGATTCTACGAGTGCATACAACGGGTGCAAGCCATATTTGCACATACGAATACTAAGGTTAAACTTTAGGAGCCTAGCATGTACAGACATGGTCTCGGAAAGTCGTCATGATTTGATGGATAAAATTATGAGTGAAATTGTTCATCACATTAAAAGGTTACTAATAGTTAAATCCGGAACACTTGTCATGTGACGATCAACTTGAAGGTAAGAACCTCAAGGTTATTGGTGTTTGACCAACAAACCTAGAATTTATTGATGTTGAAGTGTTTTCTGAGAATGAGGAAAGCTAAAAGAGAAACTACAAAATATTTTGGCAAAAAGAAAGAAAAGACTAGAAAGTCTAGCTCAGGTGTATATAGATGATATACATGTTATGAATGTATTCTTGGTTTGGTCACACAATGAAATTCTTGGGTATTTGTACCATATTGGTTGGTATGAGGTGTCATACAAAACAACGCAATACAAGAATACAATGGTCTAAGTGACTGACAAGAAATATGGTAGGAATGCACGTCTGGAACAAAATAAAGTGTTATTGTGTTCGTCGTTGGCATTCTACCTAGCCCTTCAGATTTATAATAAAGAATTTTATAATTGTTGTTTTGTTCTGGTCAAATGAAAACAATAAGTTGTTCAAATTTTGACAGTATTTCATGTTTGATGGATAAGTTATTATAAGTCTTTATATATGGTGAAGCACACATACATAACACTGACGCTAAAATGCCATAAGGCAAATGATGTGAATTCCACTCATTAGTGGAACCGCCAGTTAGATCATGTTAGAAAGGAACGCATGAAGGAACTCCATGCAAATGGATTTGTTGAATCATTTGGCGCTTGCAAATCTCTTCTAAAGAGAATGACTTAAATACCGTTCATAGGCCAAGAGTTGAACAGGCAACTAACTTAGTGGAAACATACATGATGATGTATGTGGTTCACTAGGCATAGTTGTGTGCGGGAGATTCTTCTACTTCATGAAAACTTCCAACAATGAATTGAGTATATATATGTGGATATATTCGATAAGGAAGAAGTTTGAAACATTTGAATGGATTCAAATAAATTTCAGCATGAAGAGGAAATCATCGTAATAGAAAAGTCAAATATCTATGATTGGATCATGGTGGAAATATTTGAATTACGAGTTTTAGCGAACATCTAAGAGAGTTATGAAATTGTTCTACAACTCACGTTTCTTGGAGTATCATAATGATGATGGAGTATCCGAGAGACGTATCCAAACCTTGTTGGGTTAAAGATGAATAAAATAACATCATTATATTTTTTGTGGATTATGCTTTAGAGACTACCGCTTTTACACTGAATAGAGCATCATCATGATCCATTGAAATGACACCATACAAGTTATGGCATGGGTATAAACCCTAATAGTCATTTCTTAAATTTTGGTATGCATAGCATAAGTAAATGAGTTTACAACCAAAATCGGATGAATGTCTTTGTTGGTTATCCCAGAGAATTGATTGGGAATTCTTTCCACTATGGAGTCAAAGACAAAAGTGTTTGTCGATGTTTCTTACTTATTTCCAAGAAATTGTTTCTAGAGAAGTATTTGAGTGGGAGGACAATGGAACTTGATAAGGTTCATGAACCTGAGCATGATGATCAGAGTAGCACAGCATCGGAAATGGTTCCGGAAGCAGCTACGAAGATCATGGCTCCCATGTCTACAAAGTGTTATAGTCATGGAGATCAAAGTACTTATTGAACCTTGTAGATGTGGTTTATTTTGTGATCAAATAAATGATTTGTGGACAAATGACTGTTTTTGAACAATGATAAATCAACTAAATACAAAGAAGTTATGATGGGCCCTGACTCCATTAAAATGGCTAAGTGCCATGAAATCCAAGACAGTGAATACTTTTCTGAAAGTGAAAATACCTATAAAATTGATGGACTTGGATGGAATATCCTTGAAAAAGCTCGACTTATCGAAAAGTTGTTTACGACAAAGTTCAAAGAGTTGACTATGATAAGATTAAATCTTCCGTAGCGATGCTTATAGTATATATGGATTATACTAGTAATCGCTACATATTTCTTTTATGAGATATGATAGTAGGATGGCAGAAATACATTCCTTACCAGAAGTGTGTATGAAGGATGTATACTAGATACAAACCGAAAGTTTTGCTAGTCCGTGGAATACTAGATAGGTATACAAACTTCACTGGATGAAGTAAGTATCACGGAGTTGGAATCTTCAACGGATGAAATAATCAAAGAGTTTTGATTTCATCAGAAACGATGAAGATGCTTGCATTTGCAAGAAATTAAGTGGGAGCGCTAAGACATATTTATAATACTTTATGTAGATGACATATCTTTGATTATAAATAATGTAATCGTGTAATTGATATGATTAGAAGGTTTCATTGAGAATTAACTTCGATGAAAGGATATTGACTGAAACATATTTAGTGTCAAGATCTATGAAGATAGATTGAAACACATAATAAGTTAAAGTCAAAGTACATAGAATGAATATTGAAGTAGTTCAATATAAAAATATTAAGAAGATGTTCTTTTCCATGTGAAGGTTTAACAAGACTTGAGTGTATTTGACACTTAATGAGTAAAAATACATGAGTGATTTTAGATCACGAATAATATGTAGACAATCAGATGTCCTGTGCTCTAAAGTGTTATGAGCATATACCGGAATGATTCATGTAATGATCATTGGACAACAGTAAGAATATCCCTGAGTGCTTTAGAAGAACCAAGGATATATATATATAGTTTTGTATGGGTAATGAAAAACAAATCGCTGTAAGGTGTTGCACCGATATTAGTTTGGTCACATATAAAAATAAAATTTCAATCTCAATTAGGCTAAGTATTTTTTGAAAGGTAGCACAATGACCTAGAAGATGTCTATGCTAGATTTAGATGAGTTCTAAATATTGTGACGGATTTTACAAACGAAGGCAAAATATGTCATTGTTTTGACAATGACTGAGGATGTTTAAGTCGAGGAGTTCTTTGAGAACTTGGTGTAGTTCCGATAGTGTCAGAACTTTGAAGCTATATTGTGTGTGACAATATTAGTGACATATTTTAGACCGCGGAATTAAGGTTCCACCATAAGACTTAACATATATGATTAATGCCAACTTATTTGGAAAATGAGTGATGCGTTGAGACGCAAATGAATTGCAAAATACATACGTTTCTGAGCGTGTCAGATCCGTTGACTGAAACCTCTCCCGTGAGCAGAACATGATAAGCACCAGAAGGCCAAGGTGTTTTATCTTTACAAATGTAAACTAGATTATTGACTCTAGTGCAAGTGGGAGACTATTGGAGATATGCCCAAGAGGCAATAATAAATTAGTTATTGTTATATCTTAGTGTTCATTATAAATGTTTACATCCCATGCTATAATTGTATTAACCGAAACATTGATACATGTGTGTTATGTAAACAACAAAGAGTCCCTAGTAAGCCTCTTGTATAATTAGCTTGTTGATTAATAGATGAACATGGTTTCGTGATCATGAACATTGTATGTTGTTAATAACAAGGTTATGTCATTGGGTGAATGATATAATGGACATACACCCAAATAAGCGTATCATAAGATCAAGTCATTTAGTTTAACTTGCTATAAGCTTTCGATACATAGTAACTTAATCCTTTAACCATGAGATCATGTAAATCACTTATACCGGAAGGGTACTTTGATTACATCAAATGCCACTGCGTAAATGGGTGGTTATAAACATGGGATTAAGTATTCGGAAAGTATGAGTTGAGGCATATGGATCAAGAGTGGGATTTGTCCATCCCGATGACCGATAGATATACTCTGGGCCCTCTCGGTGGAATGATATCTAATTAGCTTGCAAGCATGTGACCGGTTCACAAGGGATATCATATCACGGTACGAGTAAAGAGTACTTATCGGTAACGAGGTTGAACTAGGTATGGAGATACCGACGATCAAACTTCGGATAAGTAAAATATCGCGTGACAAAGGAAATTGGTATCGTATGTGAATGGTTCTTTCGATCACAAAGTCATCGTTGAATATGTGGGAGCTATTATGGATCTCCAGGTCCCGCTATTAGTTATTGATCGGAGAGGAGTCTCAATCATGTCCACATTGTTCTCGAACCGTAGGGTGACACACTTAAGGTTTGATGTCGTTTTAAGTAGATATGGAATATGGAATGGAGTTAGAATATTGTTCGGAGTCTCGGATGGGATCCAGGACATCACGAGGAGTTCCAGAATGGTCCGGAGAATAAAATTCATATATAGGAAGTCACTTTCCAAGTTTGGAAATGATCCGGTGCATTTATGGAAGGCGCTAGAATGTTCTAGAACCTTCCGGAAGAAATCACTATGGAAGGTGGAGTCCCGGTTGGACTCCACCAACCCTAACTTGCCAACCAAGTGGGAGGGTGGAGTCCATGGTGAACTCCACCTCCTTGGCCGGCCAAGCAAGGGGGGAAAGGGAGAGTCCCTGTCCCTCTAGGTTTCGTCCATATGGAAGTTTTGAATTGGGGTCTTATTCAAACTTTTGGGCAAAGCCTTAGGGATTCCACCTATATAATGAGGAGGAGAGGGAGGGGGCAGCCTAGACCTGGCCGCACCACCAAAGGGGCCCCCTGGCCGGCGCCCATAGCCACCCCCTCTCTTCCAAACCCTAGCCTCTCTCCTCCTCCATCTTCTCCCACAGCGCTTAGGCGAAGCCCTGCCGGAGATCTCCACCACCACCGTCACCACGCCGTCGTGCTGGTGGGATTCCGAGGAGGATCTACTACATCCGTTGCCCGCTGGAACGGGGAGAAGGACGTCGTCATCAACACCGTACGTGTGACCGAGTGCGGAGGTGCTGCCCGATTGTGGCACCGTCAAGATCTTCTACGCGCTTTTGAAAGCGGCAAGTGATCGTCTACATCCACCCCGAGATTTATCTCGTTAACGCTTAGCGATCTTCGAGGGTATGTTGATCTTCACCTTGTTGCTACCATCTACTAGATTAGATCTTGGCTTGTTGTTCGTTCTTGTGGTAGGAATTTTTTTGTTTTCTATGCTACGAATCCCAACAGTAATAGTGTTGTCCTTTAGGATGGAGGACTTCCCTCATCAAAAATCCTGCTAGTTCCTCTTGAATTGGTCGGAAGCGAGCTTCTGGACTAAG
This sequence comes from Lolium rigidum, assembly GCF_022539505.1. NCBI lineage: Eukaryota > Viridiplantae > Streptophyta > Magnoliopsida > Poales > Poaceae > Lolium > Lolium rigidum. The sequence continues at coordinate 99,704,835 of NC_061510.1, read as the reverse complement.
CGTCTTACGGAAGTTATTCCTCTTGACGTTGTTATCCGACGGCTTCTGCTCAGAGGTGTATCTCCGGATAAACTCACAAACATAGTATCCACATAGATTGGTCCCTGGTGGCTGAATATCCCTAGAGAGTAACCTTCTAAATTCTAGCTCCTTTTTGAATTCACCGACCGTTTGATCTGAGAACCGTCTCCAAATCCTACAGGCAAAGAAAATTAAATGAACAAGGGAGTTATTAGTTACTTCATATTAGGAAATGAACGAAAGATGCCGATCGATATAGAGCGCAAATGATTGAAAATAATTACTTTTGTAGCATATTACTCATGTGCAGAGGAAGCTGCCGTTTTGAGTTGTACCCTTTGGCAATTTAGTTGACTGTCTAGTTGTAAACTGATGAATCGTCTGATATTCCCTCTTGGATTTAAAAAATGTGTTTTTGATTATTTGAGTGAATTATATATGAATCATTATAATTCAAATAGGCTATTTGGAAAAATGTCATGTGTGGCCGTATCTACAAAATGATTTAACTTCTTTTCTAACAACCACACTTTCCAAACAATTATAGCATTTTCTTAACTTTTTATACATGATTGACTTAAAAATACCGTATGCACTCTTTCTTTCTTACAAATATATCTACACACTCCACTCACGCAGATACCGCAATCCGAACGAAAGGAATTCTAATACAAAGAAGATGCAAGTCTTGTGTTTATCCTCAACGGAGCTGGCTTCTGGCTTGCTATGACCGCACAAATACTAGCGATGGTGCATGTTCCTAACGAGGTTGCTGGCTTGGTGCCTATAGTCGGGACTGATATTTGCCCACACCTGTGCATTAGAGGACAGCAGCAACGCCATGTGGCCTTGACCAACATAGGTCCACAACAAACAGCACGAGACCAACATAACTGGTCTGAAATTCGAAAATAAAGCAGTCCAGTAAAAGAATTCCAGGCCTCCTGCCTCTCCCAAATCAATCCAGCTTCATATTCAAGTGAAACTCAGCGTCTTCAGTCACCCGGGTAGAATCACCATTGTCTTCACCTTTGTCCTCCATGTCACTATCAAAATCTTCAGCTTCCAACTCGGCTCTCAAATCTTCATCGATAACGTTGGCTGTCGCTTCCAACTAACTCGGAAGAAACGTTGGATGTCCCCAAAAAGAATGTACCTTCAGGACTATTGCCGAGTAAATTGATCAAGTGGCTTCCGCTGATATCTGTCCAACCATCAGACATGAGAGTGCAACCATATTCCTTCCAAGCCTTTTCATGCTTCACCTTCAAGTCATCGGTCTTGAGCTTTGCCTTCTCAAGAAGTGGTATCCTCACGTCATGGTAAGATGATGAGGTATAATCTGATCCGTACTGCCCTATAGACTCTAAAAGTATCTCCCAACTTCTCGAATTGACAACATTGAGAGGAAGACAATTCTCATAGAGAAAGTCAGCTACATTTTTTCGAAAAAGGGCGCTTTATTACTTCATTGTATGACGTAATACACCCGACCTCTGCATAGCTAACATGCACACAACCGTTCACCGATACAATAGAGCGATTAAAAGAAGTGCAAAAAGAGAACTCTAAACAGGCCAACAAATCATGGAGATGGAGCCGCTATCCTTAGACTATGCAGCCACCCATGTTGGGTAAAAAAGTCCTTGGCCGTATTCTCCAATCGTGTAGAAACCTCCATAAAGAGGCCGCGGTCCTCCAAGCGCTGAAGCGGCGACCATGAACGGAGCGTAGCCGTAGCTCGGTAAATTACCTGCATAAGAGAAGAATTTTTGTCATTGAAAACCTTGTCATTTCTACATAGCCAGAGCGACCAAATAACGGCTAACGCTCCCACCCTGATAAGACTCCTGAACCTAACCTCTATCCCATTTAGCCAATTGCCGAAGATGTTTGCAACGCTACGGGGAGGGTATAAACTAGATCCTATCTGAATGATTGACCATATAGCTTTAGCAAATCGACATTTGAAGAAAAGATGTTTAATTGTCTCCTCTTCGTGATAGAAAACGCATCTCTTACAACCATGCCAATTCCTTCTTGCAAGGTTATCTTTGGTGAGGATAACACCGCGACGCAGGTACCAAGCAAATACCTTTGTTTTTAGTGGTATCCTCAGCTTTCAAATCCTTTTATTATTATAAACCGGTTGAATAGGTTGAATCAATGCTTCATACATGGATCTCACTGAGAATTTACCATTCTTGGTGAGTTCCCAGCGGAATAAGTCTTTCCCTTGGACCAATTGGATTGAAGCTAATCTTTGTAGTAATTCGTTCCAATTGGTTAATCGGAGACCGACTACGTTACGCCTGAATGTCATAGATGGTGGAGAAGTTTCCATCACCCTTTGCAGGGTTACATCCTTATGACGTACAATCCTATATAAAGCTGGATATTGTTCCCGGAGTGTAGTTGTTCCCAACCATCTATCCTCCCAGAAACGAATTTCCGACCCGTCCCTAATGGAGAAGGACCCGTGTGGAAAGAAGTGCTTCTTAGTAGCCATAATGCCAGCCCAAAAATGTGAATCTCCGGATTTCCAAGAAACCTGAGAGAAAGCTTTGGAGCCGACATACTTCCTCCTCAACAAGCATTGCCAAACCCCATCCTCAGTTAAGAACCTAGCCAACCATTTACCTAGTAGGGCCTGGTTCTTAACCTCTAGATCGTGGATGCCAAGTCCACCTTGATCTTTGGGGCGGCATACAACGCTCCATTTAGTCAACCGATACTTTTTCTTCTCGCTATCTCCTTGCCAGAAAAATCTTGATCGGAAATAATCCAATCTATGAAGAATTCCTTTTGGCAATTGGAAGAATGATATCATGTACAGTACCATATTTGTGATTACCATATTTGTGATTACTGAATTAATGAGTACCAGTCTTCCACCAAGAGATAACAACTTTCCTTTCCAACTACTCAATCTTTTCTGCAACCTTTCCTCGACCTTTTTTCATTCGGCTAGAGTAAGTCTCCGATAGTGTATCGGAATACCTAGGTAGCTAATGGGAAAAGAGCCTAAACCACATCCGAATAATTCGGCGTATTGGTCGGCCTCGTCTTGGGCATCACCAAAACAAAACAATTCACTTTTATGGAAGTTGATCTTTAGACCAGATAACTGCTCAAAAGCTGAGAGAATTAACTTCAGATTTCTTGCCTTATCAAGATCATGATCCATGAAGAGAATTGTGTCGTCGGCATATTGCAGAATAGATAGCCCCCCATCAACCAGATGAGGCACCACTCCTTCAATCTGGCCATCTTCCTTAGCACGCTCTATTAAAATAGCAAGCATATCCGTCACAATGTTAAATAACATTGGAGACAACGGATCACCCTGCCTTAACCCTTTCTTTGCTTGGAAGTACTTGCCAACATCGTCATTGACTTTGATGGCTACACTTCCACCAGAGATAAAGTTATTAACTAGAGCGCGCCATTCGGGTGAAAAGCCTTTCATTCGGAGCGTTTGTTGTAGGAAAGACCACTTAACTTTATCATAAGCCTTCTCAAAGTCGATTTTGAGGATTACCCCACTCAATTTTTTGTGGTGCATCTCATGTATCGTCTCATGCAATGTCACGACACCATCTAGGATGTATCGGCCTTGCATGAACGCAGTTTGAGTTGGACGCACAACTTGATCTGCTACAGAATTAAGTCTAATAGTAGCAACCTTGGTAAAGATCTTAAAAGAAACATTTAGGAGACAAATAGGTCTGAACTACTGGATATGATCAGGATCGCTAACCTTAGGGAGGAGAATGATTTCCCCAAAGTTAATGCGGAAGAGATCTAATTGGCCCTTGTGTAGTTCATGAAAAAATTCTAGGAGATCATTTTTTATAGTATCCCAGAATGTTTGATAGAACTCAGCTGGGAAACCATCCGGTCCCGGTGCCTTGTTGTGCTCCATTTGGAAAACCGCTTTCCTAATCTCCTCCTTCGTAAATGGAGCGGAAAGGACAGCGTTCTCCTGAGGGGACACCTGTGGGATATCATCTACTCTGGATTCATCCAAAGATATATGTGACTCCTCAGGTGCGCCAAACAAATTCTTGTAATAAGACGTAATGTACGATTTTAACTGCTCATGACCCTCGATCGTGACATCCTCCTGAACCAGGGACTGAATACGTTTCTTTCTATGTCTGCCGTTAGCGACACTATGAAAGTATCTAGTATTCGAATCCCCTTCCAGTAAGAATTGAGCCTTCGATCGCTGATACCATTTGAGTTCCTCCTCGCGTAATAAGCCGGCTAACTTTGCATTATATTGATTCTTTAGCTCAATTTCATGTGTTGTCAACCGTCTAAATTCCGCGATTGCCTCTAAGTCGTCGATTGACGTAGAGAGGCCGATTTTCTCTTGTTTGAGCTGACCAGCCATATGTCGAGCCCACCCTCCAAGGTATTTACGCACAGCCCTGAGCTTGCTATTCCACCTTTGAATTGGAGAGCCGGCGACATACTGCTGATCCCATACATTCTTAACCATATCGGAAAATCCCTCTCTATGTAGCCATCCAAGTTCAAATTTGAACAGATGTTTACGAGGAGGAGTTGGGTTCCCGGTAGTTAGAAGTATGGGAGCATGATGCGACAAAGATTCGATTCGAGGAAGAGCGCGTACGGATACCATAGGGAATTTGGATTCCCAGTCCGAATCCATTAGCACTCTATCGAGCTTCTCATATGTCGGATCAGGAAGACTATTAGCCCAGGTGAATTGCCTCCCCGTCATTGATATCTCTTTCAGATCCAAACTGTCTATAACAACATTGAAAAGAAAGGACCAATGACTGTCAAACCTGCCCTTACTCTTCTCATGTGGGTATCTAAGCAAATTAAAATCCCCTCCTATGATAATAGGGTGTGGATTGTCTTTTGCAAGATTAACCAACTCACGAAGAAATGCAGGTTTTAGGGCATCCTGGGCCGCCCCATAGACAGACGCTAAACTCCAAATGAAATTATCAGCTTTATTCCGAATGTGAAGCTTTATATGAAAGTCACTACCGGAATTGTGTAATATTTCCATAGTCGAAGTTCGGACGCCTATGAGCAAACCCCCGGACCGACCTCTCGGATGTCGCGACACCCACGCAAAATCTTCACCACCAGCAAGGCGGTTTAGAAAGCTAGCGGAGTAATGCCGCTTTTCGGTCTCGGAAATCGCCACAAAATCTAATGCATGGTCCCGAATGGATTCAGAGATGTGTAAGTGTTTAGCCAAGTCACTAAGACCTCTGCTATTCTTAAACATTCCATTCATTTGGAAACATGAGAAGATTTGGACACTCTTGCCTTTTTGTTAGGCCAAGTGCTTTTCTTAATAGAAAAAGTTCTAGACTTGCGATCTTTTGCCGTGAGTTCATAGCATGAACTAAGCATCGTATCGTCTAGACCGACCTCAGATACTTCCCCTACAATGTGTGAGAGAAGCTGGCCATCCGAAATGGCGTACGCTTCATCATCATCATCACTTGTATGGGATGTATCCGACTTGCTCTTCGACACAGGAGTAAATTTTAGTCTATCATATTCCATGTGTTTCAGTGCATTAGCCGAAACAGAAATTAAATCATGAGAAGAACCCATAGAAACTCCTAGATTATGCAACTTTGACGAAATCTGGGGCGTTGAAAAAGATAAAAACGACTTATTACTAGCTGCAATACCTGCGTGGTCGAGGTTCGTAGCCGCTTTGCGTCTCATCGCCTTGGCTAAGGAGTCCTCGTCCGTGCTCTCCGTCCCATCTGCTGCTACCCCATGCCGTGTGCTCCTGAGTGTAGGGGTGACAGACTTGGCACGTCGCGAGATAGCCACCTTAGGGGGGGGGAGGGGGAGTAGGCGGTGCAGGCCCCCCTCGGCGACGTAGCCAGCCTGAGTCGATATCGCTCGGAGCGCCGAAGACGTGGGCGACGGCGGCATGGTGCGCCCTTGGCCACCTCCATCCGACAGCAGCGTGGGTCGCTGCGCCACAGCCTCCTCCACGCCAAGCCCATGTGGTCCAGCGCCCAAGGCAGCCGCCTCCACGAGGGCGCGACGTTCCGTCACGGCGGCATCGGTGGCCAACCGAAACCGCTACTCCGCAACCGCAGCCGACGCAGCTGCGTGACGATTCGCCGCATCAGCAGACGGGGCCACGCCATGCTGCAGAGGAGCCGTGGCAGCTACATGACCATCAACAATATCTTTTTGTTCCTTTGTCTTTGTGCCATAATCCTTGACTTCTCTTCTGATTTCCCTTTGTGCTATGCCTCTCAGCAACAACCTCCTCTCGTGTCTTCCTAATCTCATCAGCAATTGTATTGCTTTGCTTCTTTGGCGGCGCCGTCACAATAAAAGCAGTCGAAGTAGCAGTCTTCCTCTTCACAGAGGTGGCGTTTGATGCCCTCGAACTTGCTTCAGCCTCTTGATCTTGTCCAGCATCTTGACCACCAACAAGGTTCATGGGTTTGAACCTGAATGAACGAGTGTTCAAATAGTCATGCATCTCTTTATTGATTGCAACGGTTGCTTTTGGACATTTCTCCACCTCTGTAAAACCCTCAGCAAGGTGTTTCTTCATCCTTAGGACCCCGCAGGTAACCCTTTTATTGCACAAGGTACATTGGAGCAGCAGCTTGTTCTCAATATCAAGCATATTTCCATCCCGGATCCTTGCTTATGCTTGAGCTGCAGCTGTATTCAGCTGGTAGCTCCGGATCTTCAAATTGAAGCAAGGAAAACGAAAATCAGAAAGGGAGCCAGGGAGAAATCAACCCCAAGATCAAAAAGAAGGGAGGACATGGAGATTGGAGATTGGATTGGGGACTTCACCTGCAGCAGAGGGGCTGATTCTGGGGAGTAGCAGAAGCAGTGGATGAGGGCGTCGAGATCCTTGAGCTCGCCGGCGACGGCGACTGTGGGTGGAGGCGGCGGATTCGTCCCAGGGTGCGACGGAGGTGGCCTCGTCCCAGGGAGGGGCGCTCGTTCTGGAGCGATTAGAATAGCGCTAGCGCTAGGGTTGCGATGCAGGTGACTTACCAGGAAAATTTGAGTCAATCGACTCACAAATTAGGACTAGTCTATACTAGTCTAGGACTAGTCGCTCGGCTCGGTCGACTCATGGTTTGAGTCGAGTCGAAGACCTGAGTCGGAAGTGAAGTTGCGACTTCTAGACTAGTAGTGCGACTAGTCTAGACTAGTCTCTCGACTCGTAATCCTTGGATGCAATGTGATGTGTTTCCTCTCATGTGTTACTTGTTTAATTTGTGCCGAATAATTAAGCTTGTACACAAATGTGTGATTTTTTTTTCCTTTTGTGTTGTTGTTTGTTTCCTCTCTATTGTGTGTGTGTGATGTGTTTCCTCATGCGTTGTTCTCCTATTTCCTGTATAATATTTTGAGTGGAGCTTTATTTCCATATATGTAATTAACCATGTAGAAGGACTTGTACCATCAAGTTTTATCATCATATATATATACCGATAATTGGGAGCGTCGGCCTCAAAGATGACCAGATTGCCTCAACATTTGAACAACGGAAGCCCACAGAGCATGACTTTATCATTAGACCATAAAACAAACTCTAACCCCGCTCCCGTAACTATATAATACATGGAGCACACTTGTTCCACAGACCCACTACCCATGCCATTAAACTCCTCTTTCCCCTTGGATACCGATATGTCATGCATTCCTCTATCCACTTCGAACCCTATTGTATGTGGCTATCCTCTCCTCTTAGTAGTAATATGCCCAAGCACTCCACGGGCGGTCCAAACACCTGATATGGTCAAGCCACACCATAGTCCTCAGCTGCTCATGTACATGTTCGTTATTCATCGTGATTTGTTTTGTTCTGCTTTTTGATTAGTCAAGCTAAGCCGGACTCCTAATGTCCCGGCACTTGTATTTCTTTTAGATCCACCTAAAAAATGATGACGCCATGCCAAACTACCGTAGAAGGACGGCGGGCCGAACGTCTGCACGAAGAATGTCATACGAGTCATCAATGAGGTCATCAACGCCTAGCAAGTTGAGGATGGCACAACGAACGATAGACCAATATCCAGAGAGGTCATTAATGCATGGAGTTGAAGATGATAAGATCTATAATAAAAACTAGGAGATTAGTCCCGAACTAGGTTATAGTAGGTAGTTTAGGTTGCTACTCATTTTGCTCAGTTTCATGAAATCAACAACTTGGCTACCTATAAACGAAAAATGTTGGATGTGCTATAATGTAATGCAATGAGTTTATAAGGTAATAAAACGAGTTATGTTATCTTAACGACATGAAAATTAGAATGAGATGACATGGATAAACTATTTCTTTTAGCAATGATTGTAATTAACCTTTTCTTCCGCCGATCGGTGTAGGAAACACAACAAAAATAATGTGTCACCTTACTTGTACACGACACTAAATTTTACGACATCTATTAATGTACCAAGGAGGATTAAAGTGGCGCCAAGGTAGGAGAGCGAGCGGAGAAACCGAAGTGCCATGCAAAAAATGCGCCAGAATTGTAGAATTCCTAATGCAGTTATCACTGACGGCTTTTATTTTCCAGGCCAGAGCAGGCCTAGGGATTAGTGTTGTGCTTTGGCGTTTAAAATTGTCAGTGCCCGCCTTCTGTTTTACCGTTATATGGATATGAGGAAGTCGCTTCGGAGGGACGAAGTCTATACCACGAGCAACACATGAGGCACGATGTAGTTCCATTGGTGTTCATAAATTCACGTCACTAGATTATTGAATCTAGTGCAAGTATGGGAGACTGGAGGAGTTATGCCCTAGAGGCAATAGTAATTGCTATTATTTAACTCCAAGTTTATGATTAATTTTTATTTCTTTGTGATATAATTTCTATGGTTCTTGAATATGAGTGATACGTCTCCAACGTATCGATAATTTCTTATGTTCCATGCTACATTATTGATGATATCTACATGTTTTATGCACATTATATGTCGTATTTACGCATTTTCTGGAACTAACCTATTAACAAGATGCCGAAGAGTCAGTTGCTATTTTCTGCTGTTTTTGGTTTCAGAAATCCTATTAACGAAATATTCTCGGAATTGGACGAAATCAACGCCCAGGGTCCTATTTTTGCACGAAGCTTCCAGAAGACCGAAAGAAAGTCGAAGTGGGGCCACGAGGTGGTGACACCACAGGGCGGCGCGGCCCAGGCCCTGGCCGCGCCGACCTATGGTGTGGGCCCCTCGTGCCGCCTCTTGACCTGCCCTTCCGCCTACAAATAGCCTCCGTCGCGAAACCCCCGGTACCGAGAGCCACGATACGGAAAACCTTCCAGAGACGCCGCCGCCGCGAATCCCATCTCGGGGGATTCAGGGAGATCGCCTCCGGCACCCTGCCCGGAGAGGGGATTCATCTCCCGGAGGACTCTTCATCGCCATGATCGCCTCCGGAGTGATGAGTGAGTAGTTCACCCCTGGACTATGGGTCCATAGCAGTAGCTAGATGGTCGTCTTATCCTAATTGTGCTTCATGGTTGGATCTTGTGAGCTGCCTAACATGATCAAGATCATCTATCTGTAATACTATATGTTGTGTTTGTCGGGATCCGATGAATATAGAATGCTATGTTATGGTGATTATCAATCTATTGTTTATGTGTTGTTTATGATCTTGCATGCTCTCCGTTATTAGTAGAGGCTCGGCCAAGTTTTTACTCTTAACTCCAAGAGGGAGTATTTATGCTCGATAGTGGGTTCATGCCTTCATTGACACCTGGGACGGTGATGAGAAAGTTCTAAGGTTGTGTTGTGCTTGTTGCCACTAGGGATAAAACATTGATTCTATGTCTAAGGATGTAGTTGTCGATTACATTACGCACCATACTTAATGCAATTGTCTCGTTGCTTTGCAACTTAATACCGAAAGGGGTTCGGATGATAACTCGAAGGTGGACTTTTTAGGCATAGATGCAGTTGGATGGCGGTCTATGTACTTTGTCGTAATGCCCTGATTAAATCTCACTATATTTATCATATCATGTACATGCATTGTTATGCCCTTTTCTATTTGTCAATTGCCCGACTATAATTTGTTCACCCAACATGCTTTTATCTTATGGGAGAGACACCTCTAGTGAACTGTGGACCCTGGTCCTATTCTTTACATCGCATACAATTTACTGCAATTGTTCTTTACTGTTTTCTTGCAAACAATCATCTTCCACACAATACGGTTAATCCTTTGTTACAGCAAGCCGGTGAGATTGACAACCTCACTGTTTCGTTGGGGCAAAGTACTTTGGTTGTGTTGTGCGGGTTCCACGTTGGCGCCGGAATCCCTGGTGTTGCGCCGCATCACATTTCGCCACCATCAACCTTCAACGTGCTTCTTGGCTCCCTACTGGTTCGATAAACCTTGGTTTCATGCTGAGGAAACTTGCTTCTATACGCATCATACCTTCCACTTGGGGTTCCCAACGGACGTGTGCATCTACGCGTATCAAGCTAAATTTACTGGCGCCGTTGCCGGGGAGATCAAGACACGCTGCAAGGGGAGTCTCCACTTCTCAATCTCTTTACTTTGTTTTTGTCTTGCTTTATTTTATTTACTACTTTGTTTGCTGCACCTAAACAAAACACAAAAAAATTAGTTGCTAGTTTTACTTTATTTACTGTCTTGCTCTCTATATCAAAAACACAAAAAAATTAGTTACTTGCATTTACTTTATCTAGTTTGCTTTATTTACTGTTGCTAAAATGAATACCCCTGAAAATACGAAGTTGTGTGACTTCACAACCACAAATAATAATGATTTCCTATGCACACCTATTGCTCCACCTGCTACTACAGCAGAATTCTTTGAAATTAAACCTGCTTTACTGAACCTTGTTATGAGAGATCAATTTTACGGTGTTAGTTACGATGATGCTGCTGCCCATCTTAATAATTTTGTTGAACTATGTGAAATGCAAAAGTATAAGGATGTAGATGGTGATATTATTAAATTGAAATTGTTTCCTTTCTCATTAAGAGGAAGAGCTAAAGATTGGTTGCTATCTTTGCCTAAGAATAGTATTGATTCATGGACTAAATGTAAAGATGCTTTTATTGGTAGATATTATCCTCCCGCTAAAATTATATCTTTGAGAAGTAGCATAATGAATTTTAAGCAATTAGATACTGAACATGTTGCTCAAGCATGGGAGAGAATGAAAACTTTGGTAAAGAATTGCCCAACCCATGGATCGACTACTTGGATGATCATCCAAACCTTCTATGCAGGACTAAATTTTTCTTCGCGGAATTTATTGGATTCAGCTGCTGGAGGTACCTTTATGTCCATCACTTTGGGGGCGGCTACAAAACTTCTTGATGATATGATGATAAATTACTCTGAATGGCACACGGAAAGAGCTCCACAAGGTAAGAAGGTAAATTCTGTTGAAGAAACCTCTTCCTTGAGCGATAAGATTGATGTGATTATGTCTATGCTTGTGAATGGTAGATCTAATGTTGATCCAAATAATGTTCCTTTAGCTTCATTGGTTGCTCAAGAAGAAAATGTTGATGTGAATTTCATTAAAAATAATAATTTCAACAACAATGCTTATAGGAACAACTACGGTAATAACTATAGGCCATATCCTTCGCTAATGGTAATGGTTATGGTAATTCTTATGGAATTCTTACAATAATAATAGGAGTGTACCCTCTGGTCTTGAAGCTATGCTTAAAGAATTTATTAGTACACAAACTGCTTTTAACAAATCTGTTGAGGAAAAGCTTGATAAAATTGATATTATTGCTTCTAGAGTTGATAGACTTGCCTCTGATGTTGATCTTTTAAAATTGAAAGTTATGCCTAATAATGATATTGATAATAAGATTACTACTACAGCAAATGCCATCCAAGTTAGAATTAATGAGAATATAATATTAATGGCTGAATTGCGTGCTAGGTGGGATAGAGAAGAAAATGAAAAACTAGCTAAAAAGAATAATGTAGCTAAAGTTTGGACTATTACCACCATTAGTAATGATAATGATTCACATGTTGCTGCACCTCCTACTATCAATGGTAAAATAATTGGTGTTGGCAATGTTTCTACTCCTAGTGCAAAGCGTACAAAACTGCCTGAAATTGCTAAAAATGCTGAAACTGCTTGTGATAAAACTGCTGAAATTTTTTCCAACCTTGGGGACCATGATCCCATTGCTGTAGCTCATAATGATTTAGACTTTGATGATTGCCACATCTCTGAAGTTATAAAGTTCTTACAAAAACTTGCTAAAAGTCCTAATGCTAGTGCTATAAATTTAGCCTTTACAAAACATATTACAAATGCTCTCATAAAAGCTAGAGAAGAGAAACTAAAACTTGAAACTTCTATTCCTAGAAAGTTAGAAGATGGTTGGGAGCCCATCATTAAAATGAAATTCAATGACTTTGAATGTAATGCTTTATGTGATCTTGGTGCAAGTATTTCTGTTATGCCTAAAAAGATTTATGATATGCTTGACTTGCCACCATTGAAGAATTGTTATTTGGATGTTAATCTTGCCGATAATGTTAAAAAGAAACCTTTGGGGAGGATTGATAATGTGCGCATTACGGTTAACAATAATCTTGTCCCCGTTGATTTTGTTGTCTTGGATATCGAATGCAATGCATCTTGTCCTATTGTGTTGGGAAGACCTTTTCTTCGAACCGTTGGTGTTGTTATTGATATGAGGGAAGGTAATATTAAATATCAATTTCCTCTCAAGAAAGGTATGGAACACTTCCCTAGAAAGAGAATGAAGTTGCCTTTTGATTCTATTATTAGAACAAATTATGATGTTGATGCTTCTACTCTTGATATTACTTGATTTGCACTTTCTGCGCCTAGCTGAAAGGCGTTAAAGAAAAGCGCTTATGGGAGACAACCCATATTTTTACTACATTACTTTGTTTTATATTTGAGTCTTGGAAGTTGTTTACTACTGTAGCAACCTCTCCTTATCATGTTTTTGTGCCAAGTAAAGTTTCTATGTCAAAGTTGATGTTATATTTGGGATCGCTGCGCAGAAACAGCATTGCTTTCTGTCACGAATCTGGGCACAAGTCTCTGTAGAAAATTCGAAAAAATCTGCCAATTTACGAGCGTGATCCTCGGATATGTACGCAACTTTCATTAGTTTTGAGTTTTTCCATTTGAGCAAGTCTGGTGCCATTTTAAAATTCGTCTTTACGAACTGTTCTGTTTTTGACAGATTCTGCCTTTTATTTCGCATTGCCTTTTTTGCTATGTTGGATGAATTTCTTTGATCCATTAATGTCCAGTAGCTTTATGCAATGTCCAGAAGTGAAAATAATGATTGTGTCACCTCTGAATATGTGAATTATTAATTGTGCACTAACCCTCTAATGAGTTTGTTTGAAGTTTGGTGTGAAGGAAGTTTTCAAGGGTCAAGAGAGGAGTATGATATACTATGATCAAGAGGAGTGAAAGCTCTAAGCTTGGGGATGCCCCCGTGGTTCACCCCTGCATATTCTAAGAAGACTCAAGCGTCTAAGCTTGGGGATGCCCAAGGCATCCCCTTCTTCATCGACAACATCATCAGGTTCCTCCCCTGAAACTATATTTTTATTCAGTCACATCTTGTGTTCTTTACTTGGAGCGTCGGTTTGTCTTTGTTTTGTTTGAATAAGATGGATCCTAGCATTCACTTTGTGGGAGAGAGACACGCTCCGCTGTTGCATATGGACAAATATGTCCTTAGGCTTTACTCATAATGTTCAAGGCGAAGTTTCTTCTTCGTTAATTTGTTATATTGTTGGAATTGGAAAATGCTACATGTAGTAATTCTAAAATGTCTTGGATAATGTGATACTTGGCAATTGTTGTGCTCATGTTTAAGCTCTTGCATCATATACTTTGCACCCATTAATGAAGAAATACATAGAGCTTGCTAAAATTTGATTTGCATATTTGGTCTCTCTAAGGTCTAGATAATATCTAGTATTGAGTTTTGAACAACAAGGAAGACGGTGTAGAGTTTTATAATGTTTACAATATGTCTTTTATGTGAGTTTTGCTGCACCGGTTCATCCTTGAGTTTGCTTCAAATAACCTTGCTAGCCTAAACCTTGTATCGAGAGGGAATACTTCTCATGCATCCAAAATCCTTGAGCCAACTACTATGCCATTTGTGTCCACCATACCTACCTACTACATGGTATTTCTCCACCATTCCAAAGTAAATTGCTTGAGTGCTACCTTTAAAATTCCATCATTCGCCTTTGCAATATATAGCTCATGGGACAAAATAGCCTTAAAAACTATCGTAGTATTGAATATGTAGTTATGCACTTTATCTCTTATTAAGTTGCTTGTTGTGCGATAACCATGCTTCAGGGACGCCATCAATTACTCTTTATTGAATATCATGTGAGTTGCTATGCATGTCCGTCTTGTCCGAAGTAAGAGGGATCTACCACCTTAATGGTTGGAGCATGCATATTGTTAGAGAAGAACATTGAGCCGCTAACTAAAGCCATGAATCATGGTTGAAGTTTCAGTTTTGGACATATATCCTCAATCTCATATGAGAATAATAATTGTTGCCACATGCTTATGCATTAAAAAGGAGTCCATTATCTGTTGTCCATGTTGTCCCGGTATGGATGTCTAAGTTGAGAATAATCAAAAGCGAGAAATCCAAAATGCGAGCTTTCTCCTTAGACCTTTGTACATGCGGCATGGAGGTACCCCTTTGTGACACTTGGTTGAAACATGGCATTGCGAAGATCCGGTAGTCCAAGCTAAGTAGGACAAGGTGCGGGCACTATTAGTACACTATGCATGAGGCTTGCAACTTGTAAGATATAATTTACATAACTCATATGCTTTATTACTACCGTTGACAAAATTGTTTCATGTTTTCAAAATAAAAGCTCTAGCACAAATATAGCAATCTATCCTTTCCTCTTTGAAGGACCTTTCTTTTACTTTTATTGTTGAGTCAGTTCACCTATCTCTCTCCACCTCAAGAAGCAAACACTTGTGTGAACTGTGCATTGATTCCTACATACTTGCATATTGCACTTGTTATATTACTTTATGTTGACAATATCCATGAGATATACATGTTATAAGTTGAAAGCAACCGCTGAAACTTAATCTTCCTTTGTGTTGCTTCAACACCTTTACTTTGATTTATTGCTTTATGAGTTAACTCTTATGCAAGACTTATTTATGCTTGTCTTCAAGTACTATTCATGAAAAGTCTTTGCTTTATGATTCACTTGTTTACTCATGTCATTACCATTGTTTTGATCGCTGCATTCATTACATATGTTTACAAATAGTATGATCAAGATTATGATGGCATGTCACTTCAGAAATTATCTTTGTTATCGTTTTACCTGCTCGGGACGAGCAGAACTAAGCTTGGGGATGCTGATACGTCTCCAACGTATCGATAATTTCTTATGTTCCATGCTACATTATTGATGATATCTACATGTTTTATGCACATTATATGTCGTATTTACGTATTTTCTGGAACTAACCTATTAACAAGATGCCGAAGAGCCAGTTGCTGTTTTCTGCTGTTTTTGGTTTCAGAAATCCTAGTAACGAAATATTCTCGGAATTGGACGAAATCAATGCCCAGGGTCCTATTTTTGCACGAAGCTTCCAGAAGACCGAAGGAGAGTCGAAGTGGGGCCACGAGGTGGCGACACCACAGGGCGGCGCGGCCCGGGCCCCGGCCGCGCCGACCTATGGTGTGGGCCCCTCGTGCCGCCTCTTGACCTGCCCTTCCGCCTACAAATAGCCTCCGTCGCGAAACCCCCGTACCGAGAGCCACGATACGGAAAACCTTCCGGAGACGCCGCCGCCGCGAATCCCATCTCGGGGGATTCGGGAGATCGCCTCCGGCACCCTGCCGGAGAGGGATTCATCTCCCGGAGGACTCTTCATCGCCATAATCGCCTCCGGAGTGATGAGTGAGTAGTTCACCCCTGGACTATGGGTCCATAGCAGTAGCTAGATGGTCGTCTTCTCCTAATTGTGCTTCATGGTTGGATCTTGTGAGCTGCCTAACATGATCAAGATCATCTATCTGTAATACTATATGTTGTGTTTGTCGGGATCCGATGAATAGAGAATGCTATGTTATGGTGATTATCAATCTATTGTTTATGTGTTGTTTATGATCTTGCATGCTCTCCGTTATTAGTAGAGGCTCTGGCCAAGTTTTTACTCTTAACTCCAAGAGGGAGTATTTATGCTCGATAGTGGGTTCATGCCTTCATTGACACCTGGGAAAGTGATAGAAAGTTCTAAGGTTGTGTTGTGCTGTTGCCACTAGGGATAAAACATTGATTCTATGTCTAAGGATGTAGTTGTCGATTACATTACGCACCATACTTAATGCAATTGTCTGTTGCTTTGCAACTTAATACGAAAGGGGTTCGGATGATAACTTCGAAGGTGGACTTTTTAGGCATAGATGCAGTTGGATGGCGGTCTATGTACTTTGTCGTAATGCCCTGATTAAATCTCACTATATTTATCATATCATGTACATGCATTGTTATGCCCTTTTCTATTTGTCAATTGCCCGACTGTAATTTGTTCACCCAACATGCTTTTATCTTATGGGAGAGACACCTCTAGTGAGCTGTGGACCCCGGTCCTATTCTTTACATCGCATACAATTCTACTGCAATTGTTCTTTACTGTTTTCTTGCAAACAATCATCTTCCACACAATACGGTTAATCCTTTGTTACAGACAAGTCGGTGAGATTGACAACCTCACTCGTTTCGTTGGGGCAAAGTACTTTGGTTGTGTTGTGCAGGTTCCACGTTGGCGCCGGAATCCCTGGTGTTGCGCCGCATCACATTTCGCCACCATCAACCTTCAACGTGCTTCTTGGCTCCTACTGGTTCGATAAACCTTGGTTTCATACTGAGGGAAACTTGCTTCTATACGCATCATACCTTCCACTTGGGGTTCCCAACGGACGTGTGCATCTACGCGTATCAATGAGATTGTAAGCAAAACTCATATGCACATGTAGAGAGATAAACAAACAAGTTGTTCCTATTCCCGCATCTATGAATAGCTCATGCATTGAATGGCGATAGAGTTTCTTGGTCATGGGCATAGTAATTATGACAAGGATTTCATCAACAATGAGAGTGCATTGTTAGAAGAAGAAGGGCACTAAACCGACCCCTAATGTTTGATATACTATGGTACATACAATCGTTTGTTGTCAATATTATCTTTATGTGTTGATATATGGACAAGTCCTTAGACCACGATGATATCAAGTACATACACACTTAAATATATACTTGGAACTAACCAACGGTCTCTGTAAGGAGGGTGATTATAATAGTGACCTTTAGGTATATCTGAAAGTGTGTGTGCAATGAGTATAGTCCAAGGCTGGGATTTCGTTCCTTCGAATATGGAGAGATATGCTTTGGGCCCTCTCGGTATTACGGTGTCACTATGTCATCTAGTCAGACGTATTGTGATAGTGATCACAAAGACATCGAAATACAGAATGAGAAAAGAGAATGAAGCCGATACGAGGATAAGTGGTATAGTGATCAAGAGTTGAATCACGGGGATACTGAAGTCTCACCTTAGGCTTTCATTATATTGTAAAGAAATAGGGAATGAAATATGGAAAAAAGGTTCACTCGAAGTTATTTGTGTACGCACATGAGCTATTACAGACATCCATGGTCCCAATGTTGGTTATTGATCCGAAAGGAGTTTCAGAGTCATGTATGTGTGTTATCAAACCTGCTGGGTCACACATGTAAAGTAATTTAATCTTTTATGAGAATTCATATATGTATTATATATGGTATGTGGTTGAGATAATGACATTTGATTTTTTCTAGGGTCATTGATGTAGTATTTGAGAGGTTTCAGAAAATTGTTCTGTGACTTTGATATGTGAGGGAACCTTTCGAAAGTGTTCCGGAGTTGTTGATATTGTTTTAGAGTAATCTAGGGAAGTGTTCCAGAGTTATTAAATATGTTTTTTATTTATATTAATAGTTCTAGTGATTTTTATAAGAGGAATTGGGCCTTTGGACTTTATGAGAGAGTTCCGGTGTGATGCTAGAAGGCCTAGTGGGCCACCACCACCAAGGATGACCGCATGGGCCTCCAAACCTTCTGTAATGGGGGCGGGGGAGGAGGGTGCACTAGTAGGAAAACCATTATAGGTAGAAATGACATCTGTGGCGCACCTAAAAAATATGCTCCACAAAAATTATTTCTGTGGCGCACCAAAAATATGCGCCACAGAAAGTCCACATTCCGTGGCGCATGGATGGACCGGTGCGCCACGGAGTGTCGACTTCTCGTGGCGCATGTGGCTGGATGCGCCACGGAATTTCCATGGGCCCACGCGGGGTCCAGCACTGCACATGGGCGAAGAGAATTCTGTGGCGCATGGTGGCATGTGCGCCACAGAAGTTCAAAATTCTGTGGCGCATGGTGGCATGTGCGCCACAGAATTCTGCATGTTTTTTTCTCCCCATGCAACTCCACCCCCCCCCCCCGTGGATCGCCTTTTTTACCTCTGTAAAAAATAAAAGAAATATATAGAAATTTCAAAAAATAAAATCCTTCGAGATTCCCATATATTATGTCATCTAGCACCACTAAAATTTAACAAACATGAATTTTGACTTTTTTTGCAAAATTGCGTGGGAAAATCATTAAACTGGATTTCTGGTTGCATACGAACTCGGAAAAAAACGCACAATATATCAAAATGTTCCCACGAAAATTCTACATTAGAATTCACCTGGGCATGCCCGGTTGGACAATTTTTAGAATCGCCAAATTCGAAAAGAGTAAAAAGTTACGGCTAGCTAAAGATTTTTTCCTGCAAAATACAAAAAAAGAAAAAAAAATTCTGTGGCGCATCTTGTCCCCCATGTGCCACAGAAGTTTTGGCCGAAATTTTGAAATTCGGAGGCGCCACCACCACCTCCTACTACTCCACTTCTCCTCCACCACCTCCTCTCACTTCTCCTCTCCTCACTACTCCACTTCTCCTCCACCACCACCACCACCACCACCACCTCATCCCTTCTTCTCCACCACCTCCACCACCACCACCTCCTCCTCTATTCTTCTCCGGCGACCACCACCACCTCCTCCGGCGACCGGCGACCACCACCACCACCACCTCCGGCCACCACCATCACCACCACCACCACCTCCTCCTCCTCCTCCGGCCACCACCATCATCACCACCACCACCACCACCTCCTCCTCCTCCTCCGGCCAACACCACCACCACCACCACCACCTCCTCCTCTACCATCTCCTCCTCCTCCACCACCACCACCACCACCACCTCCTCCTCCGGCCGGCCTCCTCCTCCTCCTCCTCCTCCACCCACCACCCACCACCCACCACCACCACCACCTCTGGCCGGCCTCCTCCTCCTCCTCCACCCACCACCCACCCACCACCCACCCACCCACCCACCACCACCACCACCACCACCTTCCGGCGAGATTCGAAAAAAATCGGCGAAATTCCGCGGCCCCGCATCTAGATCTAGATCTAGATCTGGCCGCCACTCTTTTTGAAATTCGAAAAAAATTCTGCTGCGCATATTGGCATGGTGCGCCACAGAAGTTTGACGGACAATTTCGTGGCGCATATTGGCATGGTGCGCCACAGAAGTTTCAAAATTCTGTGGCGCACGTACATATGCGCCACAGAAGTTTCAATACTAGTCGCGTGGTAACTGTGGCGACCTGGATATGCGCCACAAAATTTGATTTTGGTGCGCCACAGATAGCCTTTTTTCCACTAGTGGTGGGGTGCAGCCGAAGGCTGCCCCTTGCCCCACCCACCTCCTATATAAAGAGAGCTCACTCCTCTCTCCCAATCATCCCCTAAGCCTCAGAAATAATATCCCTTTGATAGGTTTCTCCTCTCTCCCTCATCTCTTTCCTTTGGTGTTTTTTTTTTCCTTTGAGAAGGGTATCCATTGAGGAAGTTCTCCACATACTCCTGTCGAAATACTATAGACTTCTCACTGTTAGCGTGATGCCCTAGACGTCGAAACACTGATGGATTAGATTACTTTATATGTGGATACCGACAGAGGGATCATATATATGATCCTTGGATTGGAGCAATGTGGAGATATATCCCGACGGCTAGGAGGGATACACCTAGCTGCAGGGGTCGTCACAGTTAGAGTCGTAATCGAGCCTCTTCTGCTTTATCTTGAGGGGCTCATCTAGGTACAATCTTGTTACTGCATCTTCATAGAGGATCGTCTAGGGGAAAATTTTCATTTTACATGCATCAAACCCCTTCAGTTTGCAAGACAAAAACGGTGGCAAAGTATCGATCAAATATTCGAGAGGGCCCAATGAAGCAGAATCAAGTCATATCATGGAACAAAGTGAAATGAGAGGGTTTTTTGAGATGCTTGGAAGCATCAATTGCATGCATTGGTAATTGAAAAAATGTCCATCTTCTTGGCAAGGTTTGTACAAAGGGCATCACATATATTGAAGTGTGGTACTTGAAGCTCTGGCCGATTATGGCCTCTAGCTTTGACACGTTTTTTTGCATGGTTAGTTGCATGGAACTTCTTACTTGTTTGTTTGGAGGATATACAACTAGGGATTTCTATTTTCGTGCCCTCAGGTCCTTAGTTGTACTCAGTTTTCCCTAAGCCCTTGTTTGAAACCCGCAGAAGCAGCTCAGACGGCAGGATTCCCGTTTAGTTGACCGTTCTGTCACGTGTGGGGCCGCGTCGTGTGGGGCCACGTCGCGTGGGGCTGGTAGAAAGGGACCGCGTGGGACAGGACGAGAAGCGTTTGGTTGCACGTGAGCAGGAGCTGGGTTCTGTCTCTCTCGGCCCCAAATTGGCATTATCAAGAGCACCTTTTCCCCCTCTTTCTCTCTGTCCTTTTCACCAAATTAGTATCAAATCTAGAGAAGCTTGCATTTCTGTCTTTTTTCAATTATTTGTGCCTTTTGGCCCTCGTTGTTTGCCCAATATGGCAGCAAATCTAGTACTTCCTCTGGTCCATATGTATGTAGTTAAATCTAGAAGCAAATCTCCAGGGTAATGTACGATAAATTCACAGTCATAGTAAATCGAGAAAACTAAGTACGGCCAACAAAATATAGTAGAATAGGGATAGATAATATGGATAGATAATAGGGATCCCTCCCTAGATAATAAGCTGCATACACAGCAGCCAACATAGTAACAGGTTCTTCACAACACCATCATACTAACATAACAACAAGGGATCCCTAGCTAACAACAAAATAGGAGGCAGCAGCAGCACACGTCCAGGACTCCACCTACCCCATCTGGCTCTGCCTCCACTTGTTGCTCCTGCTCCCCTTGGGAGCCTTGGGCTTGAGCGGAGGCATGTGCCCGGCGGAGATCTCCACCCGCTGCATGCTGCGGAGGTGCATGCCGAGCGCCCTGTGCTTGGCGCGGAAGGAGTGGACGTTCACCGTCGTGCCGACCTTGGGGAAGGTGTTGTTGATGTTGTCGGCATGCGTGACGAGGCAGTTGAAGTCCGTGCCGCCGAGTCTCCTAGTGCAGAAGGGGCACCTGTAGACACCCTTGGCGAAGTAGGAGATGTGTCGGCCGACCCTGCGACCTCCGCAGCACCTGGCGAGTCTTGACGTCCTCCTCCTCTTCATCGCTGCCGACGTTGCTGCCAGACAGCTGATCCATATCAAACAGAAACTATGAGTGAATGAGTTGCAACGATGACTAACGTGCATGATAACAAAGTTAGGAAAAACAGAGTCAGCCTCAGTTAGAGTGGGCATGATTATATATCTACATAGAAGGTTTTAGCGAACCAAAGCTCATGCACAACAGATTTGTACACAGCAATGGTTCGCTGAACCCTCCCTGTAAAAATTTGTGCCCAACGATTCATCATAGGCAAAGCTCTGAACTTGAACACATTCCAGATCTGAACTTGAACACATTCCAGATCTGAACTTGAACACATTCCAGGTTATTTGCAAAATTAAACGGTTGATATCTTTTGATTAGTGCATAAAATAACTGATTGAGATCCCATAATTACTTGCATAAATTAACTGATTAAGATCCAATTATTACTTGCATAAATTAACCGAACGGCCGAACCCCAAATCTTAAACGAAATCAAGAAGTGATCAAAACAAAATGGAATAAAATCAGCGCAAATATTAGCACAATACTCATCCATCTACAGATCCATCTACACCAGCAAAAATAGGGTTCAAAAAGGAATGGGGAACAAAAAAGGAAGCAAACCGTAGTTACCTCGTTCCATGGGTCCTCCAGGGAGGTGTCGTAGGGTTTCGGGGGCGGGACATACGGCACCGGCTCATAGGGGTCAAATCCCGGCGGGATCTGACCGCCACCGGCGGCGGCGGCGGCGACGGTCGTTGAGGGGATGGTGTCGAAGAGGGAGGCGTCGCGCTTGGAGCCTACGTCGACGATGGGATTGGCATTCTCCTTGTCCATCTCGCCGGAAGAGGAAGAGGGAGAGAGAGAGGGTTTTTTGCTTTGGAGAAGATGATGGGACGTGAGAGAGAGTTGGTGTTGCGTGAGCGAGTGAGAGTGACAGAGATAGTGCGAGGAGGCGTCTATAAATGCGAGGGGTGGTTAATGCGACCCGCGTCCTACGCGTCCACAGTTGCATGTCTGCACGTCTTGGACTTCTGCAACGCGACACGCGTCCATGATTGCACGTCTCGACTTCTCCACCGCGACCTGCGTCTACGCGTCAACAATTGCACGTGTCCTCGAGTCTAACCCTGGAAATTTAGATATACTCAGGTATACCCTCGAGTCTTATACTAGCATTTTTTGTGTGCTCAGTTTTCCCCTTGAGTGCTAATACTGGCTAGTGCAATGTACTCAGTTTTACCCTCAAGTGGCTGGTCAACAGAGAGTCAACAAATGGGATTAACTAGTTAAATGAGTCATTTAATGTGCAAAAAAATCCGAAAAAGAGTGGCACTTACTCATGGAGTCTTTACCACAAATTGCCACTTCTCAAATCATAGATAAATCAAGTTTTACCACAAATTGCCACTTCTCAAATCACTTAGTAGCTATGAAGGTGCATGGTTTTCCACAATAAGCCATTCCCAAAACAGCTTCCCCCAAAACATACTTTGTCTAAATGAGGCCACATTTCTCACACTGATGTATATTTGTATTGCAAATAGTTTGAGGTAGGCCAAGATGGGTTTCATTGTACAAAACACGCATTTTCCATTTTTTAAATCTCAAATTTGAATCCCTTAGTCTGTTTACTACTCAGGTGCACTTGATTTCTTGATACTACTCAGTTTTGCCATTTCCCTTCACAAATTCTCGCAGACGTGCAACATTGCCTGATTGATCTAGCCCATGTCACGCGAATCGTGCCCGCCGACCGTATGATCTAGGGAACGGGCATGATAACCCCCCTCTCTCTCTCTGTCGGCGGTTAGCTTCCACCCTCTAAGTATGCTAAAGGGCGGTTTTCTGTATTATTTTTCACGCGCTAAAAATTATAAACTCTTTTAGGCATTACTTTTCACACAAAAAATGATAAACCATCACCGATTTGTTGTAGCCATTATTTTTCACGCAAAAAAAATGATAAACCATCACCGATTTGTTATAGCCATTACTTTTCACGCAAAAAAATGATAAACCATCACCGATTTGTTGTAGCCATTACTTTTCACGCAAAAAATGACAAACCATCACCGATTCCCTTTGTTGTAGCCATTACTTTTCACGCAAAAAATGATAAACCATCACCGATTTTTTGTAGCCATTAATTTTCACGCAAAAAAATGATAAACAATCACCGAGTTGTTGTAGCCATTACTTTTCACGCAAAAAATGATAAACCATCACCGATTTGCTGTACCCATTAATTTTCACGCAAAAAATGATAAATCATCACCGATTTCTTGTAGCCATTACTTTTCACGCAAAAAAATGATAAACCATCACCGATTTCTTGTAGCCACTACTTTTCACGCAAAAAATGATAAACCATCACTGATTTCTTGTAGCCATTACCTATCTTTGTATAGAATGATAAACCTATCACGTATGATTTTTGAGGTCATTTAGAGAAGGTAGAAAAAACCTAATTTGTTACGGGTTTCAGTGAGACCTAACCAAGTTTGGCATACATGATGCCATACCTATAACAACAAGGAATATCTAAAAGGGAAAGTTTCACAAAATTTGAAATTTAGGGTGAAAATGATGCCATACATGATGCTGTTTTTCGAGATTTTGACCTGAAAATCAATTGGGTATTATAAAGGGAAATAAAAAGTTCGAAAAATGTAAAAACGAAACAATCTATCTATCTATGTATAGAAGATCAGCTGTATGAAATTTGAGGTTATTTAGAGAAGGTAGAAAAAATCACCTTGTTAGAAAAGCTGGTTTCACCGAGACGAAACGGCATGCGCTTAAGCAAAGTGATTTTTTCGAACATCTCCAAATGACCCCAAATTTTCCATACATGATGCCATACGTGTAACAACAAAGAACCCTATCTAAAAAGTGTCAAAAAAGTTTGCCCAACCGTATAGCTCTATCAAAAAGAACCTCACCATGGCGCTAGTATAATTGTGGGATAGTTACAAAATTTTGTTACCTAACCTTCAACATGAAACTTGTTTCAAATTCATTTTGGCCTACAAGAAACAAATCCCACCTTGATTCGAGCACCACAGCCTCCAAACGATGCCGAGGCCAATATCGACATGGTCAGAACGGCTATGCTCGCCGCCACAGCTAGGTCAACGTCGGGATGCACCCTCAATCCCGTCCCCTCATTTGATCACTGAAACACCAGAGATACCGCCGAGGCCAATGCCGAACGTACATGCTGATGCCAATGCCGAACATGCATGCACGCCGCTGTGGGCACGGTCATGCCGCCCCGCTATGCTGGACGCCACAGACCACCGCGAGGTCTTTCCCTTCGCCACCACACTCTCCTAGCACCCACCTATACACGCCAGAAAGGAGAGACACTAGTTTTCTCTACATTGCTCGCGTTTGTGTCCGACACGGTCAGTCAAAGTTTTGAGGTAGTCGTCGATGTCGTCGACTATTTCTTCTCTTCTTTGCATGGTTAAACGCGTCTAGTTCATATCTATCTAATGCGTCTGGTCTCACCTCATGCAGTTCTTTGTGGACGTCGATCTCATCTCGGCACCCCGCATGCCACCTCCTCCGTGCCATCACTGTAGAGCTCCGTTTAAAAATCTAATCTTACCCGTGTATTGCCCCTTGTATCAGCGTCATGGCCCCACTTGTCATTCGATATACCGAAGCCCCACTCGTTCGCGTTTTGGTCAGGGATACAACGATGCTTACGGTCAAACAAAGATGGATGGTCTGACGTGTCTTTGCGGGCTCTACGTGGTCCCACTAGTCCGAAGATAACGGTCAATCGTCGGGCAACCGGCCGTTACATCACGTGTGATGGTTTCAGACAAAGGCTTGGGTAAAACTGAGGAAAAACTAAGGAGCTGGGGAAAACTAAGCACAACTAAGGAACCGAGGGTACGAAAATAGAAATCCCATACAACTATCGGATGCTCCTGATGAATTTCGATGGAATCTACATGCCAACGGCGAATTCTTGGTAGATTCCCTTTACAAAGCAATCCTTCTATCTCAGATACACCAGTGATAATAACAAAAAAAAATGGAAGATGAGAATACAGTAAAAAACAAGATTTTTGCATGGTATCTTCGTCGGGGGTTATTCTCACCAAAGATAATCTTTTTAAGCGGAACTAGCATGGAAGTACTCGGTGTGTATTCTGTCATCACGATGAGACTATTAAACACTTGTTCTTCCAGTGTTGGTTTGCTAGATCTATATGGTCGATCATCCAAGTAGCTTCCGGCCTTTATCCTTCGGCTAGGTAATACCCTTTGATACATTGGTGGCCACTGATCTCATATTTTTCACTATGGAGCATGGCCATGGCCTTTAGAAAGTCTCGCAAACACCGCCAAGCACTGTAGCACATTGATGTCATTGTCACATGCGCTGGCTCTGTTTAACTCCTCGGTAGATATCACGGTTGGCTTAGGCACTCAACTGCTGTTCTGGGAGGATCCATGGCTTCACGGCCTCTCCGTGGCGGCAGTGGCGCCTGCGGTCTAAAGCTGGTTCGACCTGGTACTGCTAAGCGGCGCAAGGTGCGTGACGGCGTTGCTCACAATGCATGGGTGCACGACATCGTCGGCGAGCTCTCTGCCGATGTCGTGGTGCAATTCCTGCGGCTTTGGAACACAGTACAGACGGTTCTTCTTGGCGCCGGTGAGGATGGGTTCCATTGGAAGTGGACGGAGGATGGGGCTTTCTCTTCTAAATCGGCGTACCAAGTCTTCTTCCACAGTACCACCACGCTTCCCGGCGCTGTGCATGTCTGGAACTCCTTCGCCCCCTTCAAATCTAGGTTACACGCGTGGCTATCATTGCGGGGGAGGTGCTAGACGACGAACCGTCGTCTGCGGCGCGAACTCCCTTCGCACGTGCTTTGCCCTCTCTGCTCCGCTGCGGATGAGACGGCCGCCCACATTGCGATGTAGTGTTCTTTCTCGCGCACTATATGGGAGGCCTGCTCCCGACATGCAGCTCTGGGGATCCCTACCCCTACCGTCGACAGCAAGCTCCCCGTCTGGTGGACAGATGTGGTGGATCATCTTCCTACAGCAGACGCCAAGGTCGCCAACTCTGTCTTCATGCTCGTCCTGAGGTCGCTTTGGCTGGAGCGGAATGCTCGGGTTTTCGAGGACACTGCCACCCCGGCCGATCGCGTTCTTGACAGTATTATGCACGAGTGGCAATTGTGGTTATCCTGTAGGCGCGGGTCAGCGAGAGGAGTGCCCTAGGTTTTGGCCACCATGGGGTGGTGTGTGGGTGGTGGTCCTTCGTGACCTGTAATTGTAACCGTTCTCTCTTTTTCACTTAATGAAATGACACACACTGCGAGTTCTAAAAAACAAGGATCATCACTTTCCAAAATTTTTGTTTGTTGAATCTTTGTTGACCTTGTTGTATCATCTGACCAAGTTAAAAATCCGTGTTCCACTTGAGACAGATGCTACACCAAATAGTTTGTGCCAAGTGACATTTGAAGCAAGATTCAACAAACATTTTTTGTCTGAAGTTGTGATCCCTGGATGCTAGTGATTGCCATAGGGAACCATCTCGAATGTCTTGAATATTTAGGCTTGATGACAAGGGTTTTCACTTGCAACCAGCTGTTGTGCACATAGCAGATGATTCCTTTTAGAAATTGCCAACAATCTATATTTTTTTCTCAAACCCCACTTTAGATACTTTTTTTTGGTCATAGTCTGGTATTTGTGAAATAGCTTATGGAAGCACAAGTTCAACCAATTGTCACAGTCGGACCAATACATGTGAATATAGAAATCTAAATATGACAAACAGATCGAGAACTAAGTACATGAAAATCTCAGGAGTCAGGACCACATAACTTCAAAACAATTATGGTTTTGCAAGTTTAATCTGAATGATATGGCTTATGATATGAGGCCACCTATAATGTGCAAGGTAGTAGTTGATGCCAATGATCATAGAGAAGCTAATTATAGGAAACAAATTATGTACCCTTTATTTATGGGGTGCTTTGCACCTATTGTCCATAATTAAGAAAGGTCCGATTTTGTGCCAAAATCATATATTGTAGGAGCTGATTGAAAATTTCCAGTTATGATATTATTTATTTGAGAAATTTTACATCATCGGCATTGCAAGATTGCAAGATGGTGTAGGATATGGGAGCGAAGCAAAAGTAAACTCAATCACCGTTGTGATTTTGGGGCACACTTAACAAGACACGATGTCCTTTGTGGAAAGTGTGTCTTATGCAGCTTGATTTCTTCGGACATGTGGTGCTTATACTATTATCGCCCTGAATAATATGTTAAGTTTCACAGTACACTGGGCCATGTCCTGATTTTCAGCTAAAAGAGTGCAATCACTTTTTTTTCTTCTCTGACTTAATTGTTGAAAGTATGCATGTACTTTATTATGACCATCTTGTTTTAATTAACTTGTGCTCACCAGTCTACCTATGTTTATGCTATCCTGGAAACATATCAAGTGCGAATGGCACAACTTCTGAAAATCAGCAAATTTCTGTTGGCAACCATTGGACCATGTACCAATGGAAAGATTATAGTCTTCTGCTCCACCACCATAACTAGAGCTCGTTTTTCATAAAACCCGCCACAAGTTCTGCACTTGCACAATTTACATGTCAGCACCATAACGAGTCTTTGACTTGATACCATGGTTCATGTACTAACCTCAAAATAGGGCGTGATCAAATCCAGTTTTCTCCATTTTTTAAACCACGTTAATGTGGGATATTCATTTCAGCTCATGGGTGCATATGAACCCACTGTGTGAAAACACATTTCAAAATATTTAAAATTTCCAAAATAAAATTGTGCATTCTATGTCCGCACACACATTTTCAGGAAAAAAGAACATTTTTTGTGTCCCGTGTGAAAAAGGTAATTTTTGATGTTCTCACATGACTATTCACGGGACATTTTTTTGTCTTTTTTGTACATGCCACATAAAATGTTTTTTTCCCACGAAAACTTATGTACGAACATAGAAGGTAAGGATGTACACCAGAAATTTTATGTCATAATTTTTTAACATTTTAAAATTTATTTTTTAATTATTTTGTATAATAGGTGCATATGCACCTATGAGCCAAAACGCCACCTCCCGTTAATGTTGTATATCTTAAACCAGTCAACAAAGAGACATCGGAAATTTTGTAAAGAATGGGACACATCAAGAACTACACTATTCGGAATAGGTTCATGTACTGTTCCTTGGACTTTCAAGAAAGGAAGGAACTAGATAAACAACAAACAATACATAAATTCTCTACACAACCCCGCCTCATCCCCATGGATCTAGAAGGGAGAGAGGACCAACAAGGCCTTCTACTCGCTGGACCATCGATGATCCATTGTTGCGGTCGCAGATGAACTACTGAGCCACATCGTGGAGGTATAGGGGGACTGCATGTATCTAGATCTGGCAGAGGAGGTGGCCGGCGTTGCCCCATTCGATAGTGATAGCAGACATCATCCTCATCATGGACTCCCTAAGCTGAGCTATGCACCGAGGAAGAGTTCCAATTCCTTGTGGCCATCGATGGGAAAGGAGGTCTAGAGTTTGTGGGGAAGGCCGACGGCGAGAGAGATTTTTAGACTTTTTCGGGAGAATGAGAGAAAGCGTGGGGCGAGGGAGCGGGGGGGGGAGGGGGGGGGTTGCAACATAGACAAGGTGGGACATCCATCCAATGGTTCAAGGTGACCTTTTTCAGATTTGCGAGAAGATGCCCCATTTTCACCTGGTGTGTTTCCATCCTATCCTTCCTAAAAATACCTACATGGGGGAGGAAGAGATTAGATTTATTTCGATCTCATTTCTCCCGGCAAAGTGATGATCATGCATAAGAAGAAATATAGATTAACAAAATGGATGTAATGTGTAGACCAAAGGACCAAGGGGTTGGGAGTTTAGGTTTTTAAATTCTAAAAATAAATATTTACTTAGAAAGTGACTTTTTAAACTGATAAATGAAGAGGCAAGAACTTCTATGTCTAAAATTTTATCTTAGGTTTCAGCTAAATAACTAACTCACCTTTTTGGAAGGACTCATGAATGTCAAGAGTGACTTTTTTTCGAGCTGAGTGTCCTTTGTGCCAAGCTTCATACACTAGCCAACACAATCAGAAGTTAAAACTCATAGAGAGGGATATTACAATCCAATTATACACTTCAACACCCCCACTCGCGTGTGACAGGAAAGACAAATCAACACATGTAGAGACTCAAAGGTAGGCTCAAGAGGACTTGTATGTGAACTGCCGACTTAGAGGTATGGCTAAAGAGGCCTATACATGGACACCGAGGGGTAGAAATAGTAAATTGCAAAATTCAGGACTCAAACTCGAAACCTTAGGCTATGATACCATGTCATATTTTATACGCTAGCCAAATTTCAAAAAGTCTGAACTTATGGGAAGGGATAGCGCAGTCCATTTAGACACTTCAACACCCCCACTCACGTGTGATGTGAAATACAAGTCAACACATGAACAGATTCCGAAGTAGGCTCAAGAGGAATTGTACGTGAACTTGCGACTTAGAGGTATGGCCCAGGAGGTCTATATGTGGATACCTAGGGGAAACCACAATTTTAGGATAAATTATGAAAACCAAAACTCGAACTTGAGACCTTAGACTCTGATACCGTGTAAAACTTCATTCCCTATATAATATTATGCAACACACAAAATGCTAGTTTTATATGTCATGTCCACCATACCACTAAACACAAGTTTTTGGAGAGCATTGAATGGTAATAAGGGAGAGCATGGTTGCACGTAATAATTAGGCAAATGGATGTCCATCTCTCTTCTAATGTGGATATTTTCAAATGGAATCTAACGACATTCGACAAGTTTAAGGGTTAAATCTTTGTATCTAGACATGATCAACCGTCACACGTGTTTCCTTCGCAAGTACATATGGAAGATGAAAGTATCACTTAAAATAAGATTTTTCACGTGGTTTCTTTATAGAAAGAAAGTTTTAACAAAAGATAATTTGGTGAAGTGAAATTGGTATAGGTGTACCAAATGTTGGTTTTGTGATCAAGATGAGACAATACAACACCTTTTTATTACACGTCATTTTCTAAGATTGTAGGGTGCATTGTACATGCGCTTCCAATATCTACCCAGCATCCAACATAACAAATTTATTTGGCAACCGGTAGGATGGGGTGGAAAAGAAAGAAAGAGCCCGCATCAGAATGGGTATATGTGCTTTGCTATGGGCCATTTGGAGAGTTCGGAATGATTTTACCTTTAAGAAAACAAATTTCCCCTCATTTCCGCGGGTTATTACCATGGTTGTCCACTGGATTGATATGTGGTTCTTTCTTCGGCGACTGGAGAAGGCCCGAAACATGGATATTTGATGCAACTGTTTGGCAACGGTAACATGTGCTATCTTTAGCTGATACAGTTGGCAGTTTGGTCGAATAATAACATGTTGGTGCACATGCGCGGCATGTTATTTCAGATTTTTAGTTGGCTTATCTATGTGTCCACACTTTAAGATCCATTAGGTGTAATATTTTGTGATAATTGACAATTTTGATTTCTAAGACTTCGAATAATGTTTGAGTAAATGGACGCATACATTGATTGGTACTGAGTCCGGATTTCCCCGTTTAGAAAAAAAGTATATACTCGATCTTGTTATCAGATCAATGATTACTAGTTAACTTTTCAACAATAAACAAAATATGAATTTTTGTTTATCAACTGGTCGTTTAGTTTTCTTGTAACGGCTTATACCAAACAAATTAAAACAACAGAGAATTGTAACGGCATCGTAAAATGAAATTCCAAATATGAGAAATTAGGAGAGGTCCCCGTGTCGCCTATGTATGACGACACGAGAGGTGACCTAGAGGCGGCGGCGCTCGACCCTCACCCACCTCCTTCCATCCCTCTCCCTCACCGCCAGAGGAACTACCGGGTAAAGCTTGGGCGGGGACGAAGGCTAGGAGCCCTTCCCGTGTGTGGAAGCCCCATATTGGCAGCGGCAACGCGTGGTCCTTAAATCTAGTGGCGCGGTGTTGCGAGGTATCGGCCGGAGTACGTCACAATGGTGCTGGTGGTAGGGGAGAGGTCTCCGCTCGACGGCGATACGCCTGCACCTGCGAACGAGGATCCATGCTCGTTCATGCTTTTGTGGAGGCAGGTGGCGTGGTTGCATCTGGCAACAACGTCTTCCTTATACCGTGGTGGTTCTAGTAGACGGTCCGGCGGCGGCTGGCTGGACTTCCACCGTCCAGTTGTCCGGCTGGTGACTGTGGAACGACATGAAGTGGCTCCCATTCACCAATAGTGGGGCTGCGGCTCACCTCTCGACGGTAGTGCAACTAACGGATGACTCAAGGCTATTCCTTTTCCAGTGGATTTTGGGGCTGGTGGGTGGGCCCAGGCAAAAGCTTGGCTTGAAGTTGACGACGATGATGCCTACGGGCGCCGTCACCTCCTTGGGGGCATCAGCATGGCCCTATCACTCCCCTATCTCGAGCGCCAGGGGAAACCCTAGATTAGGCTGGCTAGATCGGATATCGGCGGTGCCAAGGTGTCGTCCCCTCCTTGAAGGCATTGTCTTGTTTGTTAAAGAGTCCCCGGGGAGGCATATGTAGTTGATTATGGTGAGCTTTGGTGTTCGGGGCACATTGTACTTCGTCCCCGGCACTTCCTAGGTGACACCTCCCTCGGGTTCGAGCGGATCCTGCAGTCCACCTGCTGGCTCTTAGGCTCTTAAGTGTGGTTGGTACGTTGATCTGTGTCTTCTTGCGGTTGCAGGCATGCTATCGGAGGTTCCGGCGTTGGCAGTGACACGGTACGGGGGCTATGTTTCTTGCCTCCTCGCCATCCATGGCAAGAAACGATGCATGACGAGTTTCAGTTGTGTGGTTGATGCAGGTTGTGTTGTAAACCGTGTTGTTTTGTGTTTGTATCGTGGCGTTATACCGGCCGTCTTGGTCTTTCCTTCTGCAAAATGTTATACACATGTAGTTTAGAAAAAGAATATCAGAAATTATTTGCACTAATGTATACATTTGTTCAGAACCGGACTGCTTGGATGATACTGAGGTGATCGTAAGCATCGCCCACTCGGGCAGAAAGCTTTGGCTAAGGTTATTAACTCGTATATGATAATGTAAAATATCGTAGCGAGTAGTAAATTATCAGTCGATCCTGCCATATGTGTTCATGGAAAGTGTGATGTCTGTACGTTAGTTTTTTTTGCGAAACGCAGTACGGACGTAGACGTTTATATATACGCACATACACTCACCCCTATGAACGCACGCACACCCTACCCTATACGTTAGTTTTTGTAACTAGGCATTTGCACACAAAGAAATTGGTTTCATTTTTTGTTGTTTCTTTGATAAAATAAATTGGGGAGCAAATATTCGATCCCTTGCCTTGTCTAATAGATGAAGCACTGATTCTTGAGAATCGAAGATGACAGTGCCAGTAGGGCAATGCTTAAAGGTAACGAAGTGCTCGCTACAAGATAGCATAACCTTCTAAACAAAAGCTACAACATCCCTGATTTTATCAGTTGCACAAGACAAGAACAAACTCAATTTTATTTGCTTGTGTTAGTTTACTTGTATACTCTCGTCGGCGACCAGATGGATGAGCACGGGGTGCCTTTCCCCCATCCGAAAAGAGGAAGAAATCAGGTAAACCGATCGACCTCTTTGGTGTTCATAAGTGATAGCTTATATCCACTGGTTTTGTTTTGTATACGGAAGAATTTAAGCAGAATCTGAACTATTAATTGCTCTCGAAATTCAGGGCCCGTCGTCTGTAAATAAGCTACAGCTGAATGCCTATGCAAAGACTGATGCCGAGTTGCCGGGGAGCCAACGCCAGACGGGGACGGACTGCATCCCAGTGATGGTGAGTATCACCGCGCCTTCCGGAATGGAAGCGCAGCGGGAGCCCGTCGACCTTGTCGTCGTCCTCCATGTCCGAAAAGGCCGCAATGTGCCGGAGAAGTGGCAGGAGCTGCTCAAAGTGGCCCTGGAGATCGTCACTGGGAAGCTCGAAACCAAGGACTGTCTGGCTATTGTACCCTTCATGCCAAGCTTATTGCCGATGTCCGAAAAAAATGCCAAAGCTGTATTTGAAAAATATAAACCGGAAAGCATCCAAACCGACACCTCGCTAGTGATAGATCTGGAATCCGCCGAATCGGTATGTAAATTTGAGCCTCGATCCTTACCTGGCTACGTATATGCATCATATTTTCCATTCTTGTTTAATGTTTGTACTCAAAGCCAAGCTTCCTGTGTACGTGTTTGCAGATTTTCAATAGTCGGACATACGAGGATAAGAAGAAGCGCGCTGGTTATATCGTCGTCATCTCCAACAGCGAGGATGACATAAACTCCCTCCTCACTTGGAGGTTCCTCAGTGTCCACGCCTTCGGCTTCCGCGGTGCGCACAATGCATGGACCATTCACACCATTGCCAGCAGCCGAGATTGCAGTTACGCTATCTTGGACGACGAGCTCGGCCGGATCACTCAAGCCTTCGCTGCCACCATCGACAGGATCACCTCCGCCGTAGCCGTCATGCCAATAGAGATCCAGCTTAAGTGCGAAGAGAAGGTGCATCTATCTGGATTAATCGGCTCCCCCCGCCTCAGCTACTCCATCTCCGACAACAAGAAGAATGGTACCATCTGGCCCCGGGCTCACCTCCCTGACGTGCCGACCAACTTCGTCGTCCTCCTCTACACCGGCAACCTTAGGAACGACGAATGCATAGATTTGTCCAAGGTGCTCAAAGTTTCTGCCAAGTACTACCAGAATCCGAGAGCGTCCCAGGCGCGGACAACAACAAACTTCCCCAAAGGCCAAGACGGCATCGGGGAAGTGCTGGGCGAGGAGGTGGAGGTGGACACCGTCTCAAAGGACATGCCCGGATCCAAGGAGGTGGCTGCTGAGATCGTCCGGTTAGAGGCTGTTAGAATCATCCATGAAATCATTGAAGAGAATAAACCAGACTGGGATCAGCTCCAGGCCGCCGCTAAAAAGCAGCGCGACCGGTGGACCAAACTAGAGAAATACAATGAAGGTGACGACGAGGACGGGAAAAAAAATATGGAGATAAAAGAGTTGGTCGTTGAGATAATCCTTGAGAACAAAACTGATTGGGAAAAGCTCCGAGCGGCGGCAGAGAAGCTGAGAAAAGGATGGACCACACTCAAGTATTCGAGATGCGGTCTGGCGGCGGGAGAGCTAATATCCAGTCTCTCCTCAGAGATGCAAGAGATGGAGACAAGGCTGTACAATAACTACATGTGGCCTGAGTACCTACTGTCGTGGAAGTCACACCAGTGGTGGCAACTGCCTCTGCCACCACTCTTCATGGACAAGCTAGACACTGAAGATGATCCTCTTCTGCGGCTGAGGATCACCGCAAATGTCGATGATATCCCAAGGCACAAGAAAGGCCTCCCGGTGCTGGTGCAGGTCATGGCGCCAGAGGTGGGGCTGGCCAAGGCGAAGCGTGCACCTGTTGATGTGGTCGCCCTGCTCGACACGGAGAAGAAAACTAAGAAGAAGCGGGAGCTGCTCATCAAGGCCATGGAGGTCATCATGGACAAGCTTGGCCACCAGGACCGCATCGCCATAATACCCGTCCAAACCGCCACCACCCAACCTGCAGCTCGGTTCATGGACATGTCTAAACAAGGCCGGAGGGACACCTCCATCAAGTTGAAGTCTATCGTGGTCAAGAAACCAACCCCGGCCGCGCCTTACACTTACCCCAGCGCCACGCAGGTATATATATATATATATACACACACACATATATGATGCAATATATAATGCATGTTCTAGCCATCGAATTATATCTACCAGAACATTTTGTTCTATCTGCAACTTTTCTTTTTCAAAAGAGTTAATCTAGAAACTGGGATAGGAAATCGTGTCAGGAATTTTATGTAACAAATAATTTATTGATGTATCCTTGAGAAGGTCACATTACGTGAAAAAAAAGAGAGACTCCAACGACACATGCTACCCTTTCTTTAGAGTCCTTATATAACTACTTTTTTTTGCCTGCTAAAGAACTGCTTTTTAAAAGTTGTTTACTTCTTTTTATTGCTTGAGAAAGCAGCTAGTAAAAACATAGGGTTGATCGGCAGGGGCGAAGCTAGCAAAATAAATCAATGGGTTCATCTCTACAAAGCAATGTATTTTTACTAAGTATTAAATGGTGCTAGGTAAAAATTTAGTCTAGATTAGCACAAATTCTTTGGGTTCACTTGAACCCAATTCTTACATGCTAGCTCCGCCACTGTTGATCGGTTGCTGGCATGGTACAAAACAGGCGCAACTTTTTGCCTCTTCCAAATGTGATCGATGTTAACAGTGCGTGTTTGATTGACATTATCTCATGTAGACCTCACACGGGAGAGGCCACAGTAAATTCATCAAGTTCATAACGAACTGCCTCGGCATTGCCCCCACCAACTCGCCCACGCTCATCCCCAGTCCTGCGTCCTCAGGAAGTGATGTTGTTACCGATGATGGCACCAAGCTGTGGGAGGCATTGAAGGATGCTGAGAAGGTATGTCAGACGAACACTTTCGCTTTTGAAAAGTTTTTTTAGATTCAGTTAAGAAAAACAACCCATAAATAGCGACCAAAACTGGGATAGGGATTTGGTGCACATGGGCACCAGTGATCCCTCCACTTTCAGATTTTTAAATTTTTAAAAATCTCACATTTTTATTTCTCCAATAATTTATGACATTAAATATGTAGATTGATATGTACAGGAGGAATCTACGTAAAAAGTCCCGATAAAAAATACTTTAAATTTTGAGAAATACAAAATAAACAAATTTCTGACAAAAAGACATAATATTTTAATACTATTGTACTACCATTTACTGTCACAAATTTGTCTTTTCTATATTTTCCAAAGTACAATGTATTTTTTAACGGGATTTTTTTGCATGCACCCATATTGTACATATCTATCTATATATTTAACACTATAATTTTTAGAGACACATAAGTGTGAGGTTTTAAATTTTTCAAATATCTGAAATTGAAGGGAGCATTGGTGCCCATGTGTCAAAGACACTTTTTGCCAAAACTGTCCCAACAGATTCTTTCTTGACGTACTGTGTAATGACTGTATTTTCACTTGATTTGCACCGTTAGCCAAACTATGGATGCTAATTTAATTTTTTTTCCCAAAAAGGTGCTAAGGGCACCTCCACCGGGTCGATGCATTTTAAACACAGAAAGTGACCGTTTTGGTCCGTTTGCATCGGACCGTGAACACAAAAAAAGACCAGTTTTCAGCGCGCATTCGTTTGGGTCAGGGTCTGCCCCAGCGGCCCGACACATTTCTTTTTTCAAATAACAATTTGTATTCATAGAAAAAATATACATAGTGCTGAAAATTGAATAAAAAGACTTGAAATTAAACCATAGCTAACTAGGGCACCCGCCATGGCCGCCTACTCGTCGTCGTCGTTGTTGACGAAGATCGGAGGTGCCCACGGCTAGAGCCAGTACAAAGCCATTTGTGGCGCCGGAGGCAGCAACGTTGGTGCGGGAGGAGGTGGTGGTGATTGCGGCTTAGGCGTGGGAGAATGCGGTGGCGCGCGCGCCTGGCTAGGCCCAGGCATGACTGGAGGAGTCATCGGCCTCCCTTGTGTCAGCATGAAATCCTGTAGTTGGATGGCGAGGCCATCCCAATGGGCAAGATGGTTGAGCTTGCTCTTGGCGATGGCCATTTCGATGGCCTCCTCCTCCGTGAGGTCCGCTTGCTAGACCTCCTGGTTCACGTTGTCACCTTGAGCAGCTGCGTCATCGTGGCCGTCCTTCTCCTCGTCGTCGTGGCCTTTGTCTTCATCCTCCTCATCATCATCAAGGTTGACGCTGCACTCCCAGTTGAAGAAGTCCACGTCGCCGAGCTAACCCGTGTTGCGGCGTGGGTGAAACTCCTAGGACCCGAATCTAATCTAGTTGTAGGAATTGAGGGCGAAGGGCCGATTGTCGCGCAGATCCCGCGGCTGGATGAAGCAGCGGCGACTGATCTTGTCACGTCGCTCGCATTCCTCGCACATGCCGGGAGTTGAGAAGCCAGCCAGCCGGCTGGTTCACATCCCGCCAAGGTGCCGATCGGTTCTCCTCGTAGAGTTGGTGCTTGTAGTCCGCCAAGATGTAATAGCGTTCCCGCACCTTCTTCTTGCCACCACGAGACAAGCCGGCCTCGTGGTCATGCTTCATCCTGCAGAAAGGCTAGCACTTACTCGTGGCGCTCGTGCTCGAAGGATTTAGGCGTGTGCAATGACGCTAGGTATTGGCGAAGGTGTGGCCAAGATAGAGGCGGCAATGCTTGGTGTCGATGCATAGCGTCGCCCGAGCCAGAACAGGCACGCGGAAGGCGACGCCATTAACGCTGCAGGGAAAGCCGCAAAGCGCCGGCCACCAGTACTGACGCGCAGAAGGCGAAGCGGATACTACCGCTGGCAGGCTGTCCCAAGGGAGAAGGGAGCGGACGCGTGCACTGGCCGTGCCATGTCCTCACCGACGCATTCCGAGCCTAAATTTAGCTGCTAATGCATCTGCGCAAACATGTCGTTCATTTTGCATGGGGCCGCTAGGTTAGAGTTCTTTTCATTTTTTTTCTTTACACGGATGCAAACGGTCACTTTACTTTTATTTACGTCCGGCTACTGGAGATGCCCTAACTACGCGTGGAAGCAAAACAAGACAACTCTACCAAGCAAATAAAATTGGTGTGGACATATACTTTTGCCGAAATCTAGCATGTTTTCCTTCCAAGCATATGCTCTTGTTGGGTCCGTGCACTTGTGGAGTTTTACATTATTTTCTTAGCAGCCAAGCTCTAAGTTATTAATGGATTACTTAGTTCCTATCTTAATAATGTCAATGTCTGCCGCATGTATTTTCCAACATCTTCTAAGACGAGGCGCCAAAATCTTTCACACATTTTCATAAGGGAATGTTGCCATGGTACATTGTTTTCTTTGATATGTGATATCCGACGAAACATAAGGTTTACATTAGTAAACTTGGGTGAAACCAAACATGTCTTTCTTCTTTTTTTGGAGCGTTTGTTTCGTACAATTTAGTTTCATTCTTTATTGTTGCTTCTGTTCTTTCACGCGGAGATAGCAATCGTAGGATTCATTCAGGCTTTCTTTTGTACTTACATGATTTATATTTCCTTCTGTATTTTACGTGTTTAGTCCGGGTATATTTTATTATACATGTTTTAATACAGTCAAATAATGCAATTATACATTCGCAAAAAAATGCAATTATAAAGAAACAGTGTGTAGACTCTTGCCCATGGCACAAAAGTAATTTTA
The DNA here is from genome assembly GCF_022539505.1 of Lolium rigidum. Classification (NCBI taxonomy): domain Eukaryota; kingdom Viridiplantae; phylum Streptophyta; class Magnoliopsida; order Poales; family Poaceae; genus Lolium; species Lolium rigidum. The sequence continues at coordinate 99,665,719 of NC_061510.1, read as the reverse complement.
TTGCACTTTATATTTAATTTATATGCCGCCAACATGTCTTTGCCTTTCTGCAAAAAAAAAAACCATTAGCGGGAGTTTTTTGTTGTTGTCTGGGTAGATTCTATTCTTTCCATATACTCAGAATGGTTGAGGTGTGTTGTGTTGACCAATCATAGCTCCATGAACCTTTTTGGTATATAAATATGAAACCCCTACAAGAAATTCCATTCATCGTGACCATCGTGAATGTTTATAGTATATATTTCCTCCTGGAGATCATGCTTCTCATGTGCAACGGTTGATAGTGGGAGATGGAACATTTCATATATGTTTACATCTGCTATATATGTGCCATGCGTTCTCCACAATTATATTTTCACACTTCGCAAATGAGGGGAGGTGAGGATACTTAACTTATCTTATTTTCGATAAAGAGAATATATTAATATCAAAAGATACCAATTACACCCAGCCTCTGCAACAACCACGCACCACCCTAATGGCATTACGGATGCACACAACCAAAAAATAGAAAAGAAAACTAAGAAACAAAAGTCCCGCTACAGTATCTCAGGCCTAACAACAACAATACATCCACCACCAAGACAACACCTGAAATCAAAAGCGACGCCTCCAAGAAGGGAACAGTGCTCCAACATCGTCCTCGCCCGATCAAAGATCTTAGATTTTCACCCTGAAGATAGTCCCCGCTCTCAAAAAAAAATGTCTCCAACAAGGTCATTGCCAGGCATAACCAGTTAAGGCCAGACCTTGGGTTTTCACCCTGAAAGGTAGGAGTCTGAATTTCACCTGTAATGTCGCACCCACATTCATACCGTTGCTGTGAAGCCCGGAACACCAAGCAGGTCCCTCAACATCACGGAAACTTGAACCTCCCTTGGCTATTCCTCCCATCCCGCCTTCATGCTATTCTCTTCTTCTGACTTTCATCATGGATCCATAATCACTTGATGTCAACACATAAAAAGAGCTTCGCGCCGCTCCCTCCAGAACCAAATGGTCGGAATAAAAACATGGGTGTGCGCGACCGAATACCACCCGATCTAGCAAAATACAGGCAAAATATGTGATGTTCCATTCACCGGCGGAGCCTTCCGGAACCCAACACTCCAGCTAGATGAAGAGGATCAACATCCGGTAGGTCTTCACCTTCGCAGAAGAAGAACCCTAGGACCACCACCTTCAAACCCGACGCAAATGAACATGCCCCCACGCCGCCATCCGCTGACCAACGACGACGAAGGAGAATTCGGTGGACGGCGGTAGCCGCAACCACACCATCCTCGCCCCACATATTGCCGCCCCCTTCCTCGCGCCGCCAACAGAAGCCGACGATGAATCTCAGCGGGCCCAAGATCCAACAGCCGCCGCCACCACCACCATCCATCGCTGGAGGCCATGGAGGTGGAGCCGCCGCTGCACGTCCCGGGATGCCGCCCTAGACGTGGAGCACGTCGAAGTCGGTGGTCGCCGCCCCAGCCGCCACCGCCGGTCGCTGCTTCCAACAACCTCCTGAGCACTTTGGCACCGGGGCCCGCCGCCACTGTGGCCAGCGCCGACGGCAGCGGCGGAGGGAGAGAACGTAGAGGGACGGGCGACGAAAGGAGAGTGAGCCCCCCACCCCCCGGCGGCGCCCTGGGGAGTGCCACGGGAGGGCTTAGGGTTGACGTTTCCTTAATTGTATCATACTTAACTTATCTAACTGCACCATTCCATATATATTCTCACATTTTGCAAATGAGGCGAGGCGATGATATTTATAAGAATCTCAACCTCACACATCTACCTACTTATTCTAACAATGAATTTCTCGCGAGGATTACACGACATGACTCAAACAATTAACAAATGTCTTTAAGGACTAGAAAATAACTCGAATTGTGTGTTTTGATAAAATGTAAAGACAATTCATGAAGTCGAATACCCCTACATATTTTTATCTTAAAATTTGGAAATGCCTTAAATATTTTCTTTAGAATGAAAATTACATTCGTCATACATTTGTCTCAACTAGTGTCTCTATATATGTTTCACACAATCTAAAGCGTCTTACCAGAGTGTGTCCATATTATGCAAAGGTCTAATTCTAAAGAGACAACTAAAAAACGTTTAGGAAAAATGTATCTATGAAAGGCTTTAGTAATTTGTCGTATAAATGTTTAGTAAACATGGATGAATGTATACGCAAATTTGCATCTTGGTTTGGCATGTTCAACTGATAAGTTATGCCATCTGTAGCATATAGTTGACATATTCGAATGCCTATGCAAAAGTAAAGATGAATGTAAGCACGCTAAAAAAAACTCCCTTGGTGATGGCTATAGGCCCATGAATTCAAGTAGTATAAAGCGATACTATTAACAAATGTCCTTAAGGATTAGAAAATGACTTCAATTGTGTATTTTGATAAGATGTAAAGACAATTCATGAAGTCGAATACCCTACACTTTCTCTGAAAATTTGGAAATGCCTCAAATATTGTCTTCAGAATGAAAATAGCATTCCTTATACATTTGTCTCAACTAGTGTCTCTATGTTTCACACTTTGTGAAGCGCCTTAGGAGAGTGTGTCCATATTATGCAAAGGTCTACAAAAATTCTGAAGAGACAAATAAAGAAGCGTTTTAGGAAAATGTTTCTATGGAAGGCTTTAATAATTTGTCGTACAAATGTTCAGTAAACTTGGATGAATGTATAAGTAAATTTTCATTTTGGTCTGACATGTTAAAATGATAAGTTATGCCATCTGTAGCACATAGTTGACATATTTGACTGACAATGCATAAAAAGAAAAATTGAATGTAAGGAAACAAAAAAAATCCCTTGGAGATGGGTATAGGCCCATGAATCCAAGTAGTATAAACCGATACTATCAGGAAATGCCTTTAAGGACTTAAAAAATAACTCGAATTTTGTCTTTTGATAAAAAATGTAAATACAATTAATGAAGTCGAATGCTCCTACATATTTTTCTTTAAAAAACTGGAAATGCCTCAAATATTGTCTGTAGAATGAAAAATGCATTCCTTATAGTTTTCTCTCAACTAGTGTCTCTATGTTTAACACATTATGAAGCCTTGTTAGCAGAGTGTGTCCATGTTATGCCTACAATTTTTTCAAAGAGACAAATAAATAAGCATGTTTTGGAAAATGTCTCTATAAAAGGCTTTAGTAATTTGTGTATAAATGTGTTCAGTAAACCTGGATGAATGTATAAGAAAATTTTCATTTTGGTATGACATGTTCAACTCACAGTAATCCGATCTGTAGCACATAGCTGACATATTCGAATGACAATGCATAAAAGAAAGAAAAATTAATGTAACAAGCCGAAAATCCCTTGGAGATGGGTATATGCCCATGAATCCAAGTAGTATAAAGCGATACTTTATCGATCAGAGTAAAAAAATGACATTTGCAAATTAAATATATAGTTAAGAATTAAGATACAATTATGACTTATAAAATAAGACAACTAATTAATGTTTGTATGTGTAGCTATTGGATGGCCACCTAAAAAAGGACCATATTGGCTTCATCATCGTCATCTCCGACGGCAATGGTGACTTCGTCCGCCAAGAAACTCTGACGTCAAAATACACTATGCATGCTTTCGGCTTCCGTGAGTGTGGCACACACAACATTAGGGCCATGCACTACATTGCCAATAGCTCCAGCGATGGCATCTATGCCATCATCGATGATCACCTGAATCAGGTCACATGTGCCTTCAAGGCCTGTATCAACAAAATCACCTCCACACTCACCGTTACTACAGAAGTTGGTATTTTGTGCAGCAATTCCTCCAATGAAGTAGCTTTATCCACCGTTAATTCTGGAAAATTCATATCTGCTATTGCGAAGAAAGAAGCAGCTATCTTTGTTGGTGCCCTATATGCTGGTGCGGTGAGGAATTTCATAGTGTACGTGCACAAGGTTGACATGGTTAGCGAAGAGGACTATGCCAACTTCTCCAAGTTATTCAGGATTGATATAAAATGGTTGAATGCGTTCACCAACAAGGATGCCCCAGCAAATTCAGGAGCTTTGCCAAGTGTCAACGACTCTGCCGGGGACAAGGAGAAGCTCGATGGACAAGTGGTCATTGTGAGGGATGGATCTAATGAATCCAAAGAGGTAATGACGGATATTATTGTCCGTTTCAAGGCTGTCAAAATCATCCATGAGGTTACTAATCCCAATTACAAGAAAGAAGTGTTAATTGAAAGGCTACAAAATATTTGCCACGGTAACACAAGACTGGTAAGGGATATTCAGACGATGGTGGCCAACTTGCGTAGGGATATAGATATTCTATCGCATATGCTCTCGTGGGAAACATTTCAAGGATTGTCCGAACATCCACCCATGAAATAGGTGCATCCAAGTGAAAATTTAATAAGCATTAATGCTCTTCCGGTAAATTTTATTACGGGATGCAGTCAAGTCGAAAGTTCTATTATTGAAAAGCTTGGTGAAGTAGTGGTCTGCGTCATGGTCCTTCGAAAGTTTGGAACCTCCATAAAAGAAGATCTTTGGTTCTACTTATGAGCTTGTGTAGTTTCCTTGAATCAGTTACTTGCAACAAATTTCTTTCCCTTGTAAAATACTATTGTGGAATATGTGTAATGTTATTTTGCGAGACGAAATTTACTTCATGCCTTGCCAAACACATGGGTCAAATTATGTGGAATGTTACTCCTTCTGTTCCGAAATATAAACCATATTATTTAAAATTAGCTGAATGTCCATGCGTTGCTACGGCTCTCAATTTTTTCTTGCCGCACATGTGTCAACATAATACTCCTCCGGTCTCAAATTATAAGGCGCCAATAATTTCGATGTCGATCGAATGTCATCATTAATGTTTATAGTATGTATTTCCTCCTGTAGATCATGTAATTCATCGATACGTTTGGCGTCTAATCTAGAGATACCATTAGACGCGCATCCAACTTCTAAAAAACGCGAGGAAAAGTGTATAACTAGGACAGCGGTTACATCTCCCGCGCGTACAAGAACTGGAAATAAATGACAATTGGGCACCGCTAGGAATCGACTCCCGATGGGTAGCTTCCTATCGGACTAGCCTATGGCCACAGGATGAAACGCATGATGGCCCTACGATATTATGCTAGTCACGTTTTAAACCAGCCCCGCTTAATTGTCTCCCTAAAACATGGTGCAGATTACATGCTTCCATAAAACCTGGCCGTAATAATAGGGGATCTCAACTGATTAGTACAATTTGTCTCATACTCAAGTACATCCAAGTTCTAGATTTTAACATTAATAAATTAGCTCCTGTGTCCAAGCAATTTGGTTTCTTACGGTTTTCATTATGTGTTTGAAGTTTCAAACTAAATAAAATTTTCTTCCATTGAAATGGGAACAAGATTCTAATAACTCATTTCCAACAAATAAATGTTGAAAAACTATTAGGACTTGTATCATGCATTTGTTGAATATACAGATGCTATATTTGGATTTACTTTACTATAAACGACTCTGGTTGCCGTGCAACAAAAACATGCTTCCATGGGGAATGAAATTTCCAGCGATTTAAATATGTGTGTGTTGTGCAAAAGAAATGTTTCAGAAGCAACATAGTACCACTTCCATCGACTAGTCTTGCTTCCAACATAATTGAATATTTTTCCGACAACAATGAAATTATTTTCACTGCAATAATTATACATGCTTCGGAAGAACTAGGATGAGCTTCTAAAGAATTAAAATATTTGCTCCTATTGATGGAGATGTGCTTCCATGGCCAAATATATATTAATTGGAAATTACATGTTTTATAATGATATGTAATGGCAAATATATGCTTGTTTCCACCATGCTTCTATGCATGCCCCCACCATGGAACAGGTCACATTCTCCGTGTTTGCTTCCATAGAACAAAAAGCGGCATCTAGGTATCTATCTTGTGGTATGTAGGCACAATGCGAGCTGATGGTGATGATGTGCTTCCTTCTGACTCATGCATGCGTCCTTGCTGCGGTAGCGTTGCTTCCTTCATATGGTGATCATGCTACATGCTACTTGTCAACATTGGCCGTGCTTCCTCCATGTTGTGCTTGTGATTCTTCACACGCACCGGCCGATTTTGACCATACTTTTTTGGTCATCGTGCTTCATTTAGATGTGGCCGTGCTTCCTACAGATGGTGGTCGTGCTTCGTGCCTCAACGGAACAGTCTAGTGGAAGGAGCAAAGCTGCAACATGAAATCCATCGAACAGCCCCTACGCATGATCAAGCCGAACCATTAAAATCATTCCAGCACATCCGCACATACTCCATGACATGGAAGCACAGAAAAGGAGTATTTTGCTACCTAGAAATACAACGCTGAGCACTTCCGAAACTAGATAAGATGCACTTACCGAATCTTGTAGTCGACGAATCGACATGGCCAGATGATTTCCCCTGTCTGTAGACTTGAAGGCCCGACTGAGTTGTCTCCGCCGGCGGTCACCAATGGATCAGACACTGACTGTCCATGTAGGAGACTGATATAGCGCTACGACTGCGGATCGGATGGCAGCAGGTCGCATCACCAAGCAGTTGCCCAGCAGGTCGCTGGGCGGCTGTGAATAATGAACGCGACGCGGTGATGGGTTGATTGGCAGCTACGAATCAGGAACAGCGGGCGAATCTGGTAGTCAGGCGGCAGTAGCGGAATGACGAGGAGGAGAAGAGCGGGGACAATTCCGGCGAGGAGAATAGATCGGGAGGAGACGCGGAGCCGCGGTGGTCGGGAATTAACGGCGCGTGTGGGCCGGATCGCAGTTAATGGGATGAGAAAAAAATATTCTGCTGCCAGCCATTGGATGGAGGAGAGATGTAGCGTGTGTGAGTGGTCCGACGAAAGCCTTTCCATCGGACTACGATCTATAGTGTTTACCATGACAATTTAGGCACAACTGACCGTGTCTGCCTCTGCTACAAGCTAGGTTTTAAACCAATGATGGGGCAATCAATCTCCTGAGCTCGGATATGTTTAGCTCCCCACTACTTATGATCATGATACTCTCTCTTCCCTTGTACTTCGTACGAAAGGATAGCGTAGACGGTCTGGATGATGTCGGTGACGAGCAGCAGCACGCCGGCGGCGAGGGAGAGGAACGTCCACGGGTTCCCGAAGTAGGTTCGCCTAAGGTAGCACCACGACACGTGCAGGAACACGCGCAGGTTGCTTCGGCAATAGGCCTCCACCTCGCCCTGCACGGCGCACAGCGGGGAGCACTCGTCGCACACCACGTCCTTGGTCATGTCGTTGAGCAGCCGCACCACCGTCTCGTCGCCGTCCACCCAGTCGCTCCGGACGATCCCTTTGCTCCGCAGCAACCGCACGTCCTCAACGGAGCCGACGATGCTCCTCATGAAGAAGACGTAGGCGGTCACGTCCCCGCCGGCGCCGACGTGCAGGGCCTCGAACGCCATCAGGTTGAGGAACTTGTACTCGGTGGAGTCGTCCACGAACAGCTGCGGCATGGTGAGGGTGCCGCCGTAGAACCGGACGTCGCGGAGGCAGTCCGCTCGCCCGCTGTGCCTGAACCGGATGCCAGATTCGTGGAGCTTCCGCGCGGACCGAACATCCACGGGCTTTGCCGCTGGTTCTTCGACGTGTATGTCGCGATCTCTCCTGCCGGTGGCGTGGAGCAGACTCCGGCGGTAGATGTCGAGCGGGTGGAGTCCCAGGCTGGCCACTAACGCTGGGTGCTTGTCGGCGTCTGCCACACCAAGGAAATTCAACACCATCCTGTTCATAAGTACATTGGTCTGGCCATCCAAGACGCGGGGTACAGCATAGTTAGCATAGTTAGCATAACGGATTCAAGTAGAGTATCTGATGTACGCACAAGTTACATTTTCTTAATCTCCAGCTTGCCACAGCGTGCGGAGAAGCAAAATCTCATCACGGACAAGGTCGTCATACATCCCAGCAGACGGTCAAACAATGGTAATTTTGTCTCTATTTTTACCTAAGGACTCCACTAGGGTGCGGTCGGGCATGTTGTCTCACTTTGTGCATGCATGCAGTCAAAAGCAAAGTAGTGGGGAAACGGTGTTTCTTTGTTTATTTCAAATGCATTTTGAATATATTTAAATATTAAATAAATAAATAAATAAGATTCTCGTATATATCTTGACATGTTACATGCTTATAAAGTTTTTTAAGCAGAAACCGACATGTTTTGTGCCATGTGTAAAATTTAAAAAAATGGTACTAAAACTATCTATTTCTTGAGACTTTCTTTTATATTTTTTTACAGAGGGTACAAAAAAGCCGGCTTTATGTGAAACTTTACGCCTGAACATGCGATTTTTTTTCTTAAACTTTTCAATTTTTTGAAATATGTTTTGTACGTACCAGGTGCATGCGCATGTGCCCGGAATCAGTTTTGAGTTTCCGAGGCATAAAAGTTATTTAAAATGCTTCATCGTGAGCCATTATATGTTTTATCCTTAGCTTTGTCACGACTAAATCTTCGAACTAGATCCTATGCGACTATGTTTCATCGATTTCGTCTTCAAACTTGATTCCCGATGATTGATGATGTTTTGATCACTTGGTAGTAAACTTAACTATAACATAAGTTAGAAACACAATTCAATCTATGATTTCACAACCACCTACTTGCACGACTTAAGTCGTCCTAAATTATCCATTGTAATCGACACCATGTCACCACATTCTTTCCCTCATGTTTTTAAATTTTTAGTTTGCGATGCTCTTCCTCTCCAAAACTATTTTCCACACCGTACTTCTTTTATGTCTCCAGACTCCACAAGCTAAAATGTCAAGGGATTTAGAGCATGAACAGCCACTTAATATCCTCATCATCGTGTATAGTGTGTGCATCGACTCACACCGACTATTGCTTGCATGACAACCCCCTTCCCGCGGTCCTCACACAAGTCCTCGTATTTTCAAACTACTTATATCTCACATGGTGCTTTCTCTTTACCTGATGGGATAGGAGGGGTTGCATATTGTACACCATCTTCATTGGAGTGGTCTCATTTATCATGAGAACAACAATAGAAAATACATAGAATGGATAAAATGGAAGTGCAAGCCGTAAAATACAAGTATAGAAGATGAATAAGACCCATACGAAGAGTAGAATCAACACTAATGTCAAAATGTTTAATCAACCGCACGGTTACCCACAAGTTTAGGAAAAAGGTATGCATTGTATCGTTATCCAGCTGTTTAGGATGGTTATCATCACAACAAAGATATATTTAACTTGCTCCTAGATAATAGAGATACTAAGTTACCTAATTATTTATACGGAAATTTATGATATATTTGTCCATATTTCATGTTTTTATTTACCTCTATGGCGGCACTAATGTAGCTACCCATCCATATTATAGTTATCACCGGACACATATATAGTTACTCATGTACGCAAGATAGTTATTTTACTAAGATCATGTAGTTACAAAGTTGATAGCTACTACGTAAATAGTTTGGTCACTCACATATTAATTTGTTGTCAACTTATGAACTTATCAAACCACGCAAAACATTCTTCTATTGAATTCACATGTGACTACCTAGTGCCTTTTGTGTCAGAAAGAAGTCACGGAAACATATTCATATGAGATATAGCGTAGAATACATTGTCACGACGAATCAATGGCAAAAACAGGTTGTTGACAAATAGAGCGAGCTATAAAATAGTTTGCTTTTTGGTGAATTAATCAAGGAATGTAGTAATAAAGGCACATGTCGCTGATTAGATTTCCATGTGCACGGGAAAAATATATATGGCAACCAAGCCATGCATTCATACAACAACGTAGGATTTCTTTTGGTTGTCAATCTTAAAAATATTTTATCTCTAACGTCGTATGTGGAAATTCAGATCCGTTCTCAGGATTGGCAGTAGGGCGACGGAATCTTAGAAACTAGATCCATCTTTGACATGTTTTGACAACTTTTTTTTGTTTCAATCCTAGTTGCTTGATTAAAATCAAATGGTTACTAGATAGAGTCAAGTTGGTTATTAGATTAAAATCAAATGTGTCTACCATGTATCCTAGACTTGCACCTCACCAATATAAGTTGTGCATGATGGTAATGTGATATTTTACGTGTTTAGAGTGCATCAAATACTCACTCTTCGGACATGTACATTATTGATCTAACAAATATCATGTAAACAATGTATGCTAATTATGTGTTATTTGGGTGGTTATTGTCGACTAGTAACATGGTAGCTAATAATCTGGCAACATGCAACTTTTTTTTGTCAAAACATATTAAGATGGGACCTTGTCTAAAGTACTCGCCGAGAAGAACCCAGCGGTGAAGACATGTTGTCAATTGAATCAACGGTTTAAGATATAATTTATTTTGAATTTTTCAGTTGCGAAAAAGATTCTTTGCATGACTGCAACTGTTGGTCCCTCCGTTCTTATAGGGTTATATGCTAAGGCCTTGTAAAATGGGTTGATATCAGTGTTTTCTTAGAGTTTCCATGTTGGATTTTTTACTTAGTTGAAGAAGAACTAACGAAGAAACGAAAGGTTAAATTTAATTAGTTATGCCTTTCCTTGTTAACACAAAAAAATGCCACTAAAATATAATTAATTTTAATTAATTGGTAGGATGACAATAAAAGAAATTGGTTGGACCACCTATTTTTATTTTCTTCTGTAGATGACGTGGATGGCTAAGCGATAACTCAGCTTCTCTACCATCCTACATGCTCTAATACCTACGTAGCCAGATGGAGTAGTTCTGTGGGCACCTCTCATAGTAGATTAATCGATTAGTCAATGCCATCAAAAAAATTGGTTGTCTACTTTCACAAAAGAAACATAAGTATATTTATTTTATCAGGCATGCAAATCTCTATGCGCAGTTATGAATATGTAATATAGAATGATGTTGAAGGTTCTTTATTCTGAGATATTGTGTTTTAAAACATAATCTAGAATGATGTTGAAGGTTCTGTAGTTAGTTGGATGTAGAACGTTTTAAAACTACATGTGTTTACTCATGCATTAAAAAAATACTATACTTCCTCTATTATAAACCTTTTTTAGAAGATTAATTAGCCTTCCTGTTTCAATCAAAATCCCCAAATAATATTTTGTAAAATGGAACGGAGGGAGTAGTTTAGAAGAGACGTTATGTATACTGAAAGGAGCATCATCAGTTTGGAAAAGCTAGCTACTATAATCTATTAGACCGCTAGCTGAGTGCCTAAATAAAAAAAATGTGAATTCCAATTTTACCCTTTAGTTATGTATTTTTTTTATATTACTTACCTTATCTAGTGAAAAATTGTGCACATTACCCTTTTAGAGGTTCTGGATCCTCGTTTTGTGATGCGTGTCCATTCGGTGAGGTGTGAGGTGATGATGGGGGTCCAAAAGTATCAAGACAAGGACAAGGAGTAGAGCAAATGGATACAAGAAGTCTCGATGTAATTGAGGATGACGCCCTCTGATATTTACACATTTTGTGGTGCCACATCGGTGCATCATGCATGTCTTATCTACGAGCATCTCTAGCAGAAGTACAAAAAATGCTTAGAGGAGGAAATATGCGCCGCTAACGGCCAAAGCCGAAAATGGTTAGAGGAGGAAAGATAGGATAGTAATCCCAAGAAATTGAGGCACCTCTCTTATCTTTCCTCCATGCCGCAGTCCCTCCCAAAAAATTGAGCTCCCGCCTAACCGGCCGCCACTCCCGCCCAAAAACGCTGCCAGCCTTCGCCAGCGACACCTTTCTCCCTTTACGCAGCCAGAATAGCACCAGATGCGTCCCCACATGCCTGTCAGAGTTTTTGGGCGGCAAATTGGTGCCCGATTCGACCCCCGTGATGCCGCCGATGCCGCAGAAGAGGTTGGGCAACACCGGATTGGTGCGGCCGGCGGGAGCGACCAACAAGGCCACCGGCAAGCCCGCGGCCGTGGGTAAGCTGCCTCTAGCGCCGTTGTTGAGCGACCCGCGGTCGCGGAAGCCGACGACGGCGATACAAGCCCTCACTGAGTCGACAACAGAGAAGAGGAAAAGGAAGGCCACTGTGACATCGACTCAACGCCTATGCGTAAGGCCAAGGATTTGTCGGCTTCCTCGACGACCATAGCTTTTCTCTCCGCCGGTGCTGCCCGTCCTCGAGTGGCCGCTCGCGACGTGGTTGACGAAATGACCGAGAGTCAAGCAAGTGCCACTGAGATTGGGATGGCCGAATTCATGTCTCAATTGGATTCTTCACATACCCAAGGCCTCGAGGAGCTCAACTTCGGCGTTGGTGATAGCTACAGCCTCTATGCCGCTGAGGATGAAGAAGCCGAAGAAGAGGTGACTGAGGTGGAAGAAGCCCAAGAAGAGGTGACTGAGGTAGAAGAAGCCGAAGAAGAGGTGACCGAGGTGACGACGACAAAAGAGAAGGGCAAGAAGCCGAACAAGAGGTCCGCCAACAATAGTGAAGAAGAAGACATTGCATTGTGCCAGACTTGGATGAACTCGTTTCGCTTGATACATCGGTTGGCACTTGATCCCATCAATGCAAGGACAAGTTTTGGCAAAGAATTGAAGAGCACTACCGCAATATTGTCAAGATATCGTACTGCCGCACCTAAGGCTCTCTTAGTCATCGTTGGGGCGCAATACTTGAGTGTTGTAGAGACTAGGCAGTGTATTTATATTCAACACTCCCCCTCATATCTAGGCTACTTTCGTCCTTACCGCACTAGCCAATTGAACCAAAAATCGAACTGATGAAAAAAGACTAGGCAGTGTATTTATATCCAACAGTTGCAATCAGTGGTCCGGCGCCATTGAGACCGGTCAATGCAAGGACAATATGTTATTTTTTGGATAATACATATGCATGTTTAAACTTTTTGTATGTTTGATATTTGCAAAACCATGTCAAAAAAAATTGCTCCTTTGTATGATTTACCTCCACCTGCAAATATTACGAATATGTTTGGTAATTGGCTAAATGGGGTTAACAAGTTGGATAAAAATAGAATACTGATTGACATATCTGTTTTATGTTGGTCTATCTGGACAAGTCAGAATGGCCTTATTTTTAACAGACAAAAGGGAACCGATTTTTTGCAGGTTATACGACGGCGGCGTACTGAATTCAACAATGGGCCTTCCTTCTCCCGGAGGATCAGCGGAAGATTATGGATATTGGATGCAACCGTCTGCTGACAGTTACTCAGGACTTCTTTTTCCGGGCTACTGGGTGGCGGCACACTAGTTGGTTACAAAATGGATAATTTTGTGTGTTTATTCATTTTTCAATGGTTGATACATGTCTCAACCCTCTCTGATCCTTGATGTAAACTTTTGAATCTGATGCAGAGGCTAGGTATTGCCCCATTTTGAAAAAAAAAAAATAGGAGATCGGATCTAGCGCCACCGTTTACTGGTCAAATTTATCCTCTTCTATTTGTGGCGTTGTTTCCCCTAAAAAATTTAGAGAATCTGCTAGAGATGCTCTAACAATAATATACAAAATGCTAAACTAGGGTTAAGTTCAAAGTCTCTTAAATATAATATTTTGGTAGAATTTCTACTAAATAAGGTAATATGTGTCCTAAATGCACAACTAAAAGAAGTGGAATTCACTCGTAAAAGAACTTGTAAGTATGGGATTGGTTCTATATTTACCAATGTTTTTCCAATTCCACCCTCAGCAGCGAAGATCCTTTGGAGCACAAGCAGGGGCAGCTGGTTCTCGACCATGAGCATGTCGCGCTGGACGTACGGCACCATGTACAGCAAGCCGTGCCGGCTGAAGACGGGGTCGTTGGGTGCGTAGTCCTGATGAACTGTACGCCTCCGGCCGGCGGCGGCCGCCATCCTCATCACCTCCAGCAGGAAGCACCCGTCCACGATCATCATCTCCACGAACCGGTCCCCTCCACGCCACTCGTCCCCGAGTCCCACATACGCCGCCCGCAGCTGCTCCTTCACCTCCCCCACGGCGGCGAGAAGGTCCCTGAGCGGCCTGCCGGCCCGACGGAGCAGGCACAGCAGCGCCCTGCGCTTGTGCATCTCCATAGGCACCAGGTCGGGGTCTCCGTGGTGGAACGGGCCCAGGGACACCATCTGCGGCTTGTAGGCGGCGCCGTTTAGCCTCTTGATGCGCGCCGGGACACGGTAGATTGCCTGCTTCCGCCATTGCTCGACCTCCGACGAAGGCTCGTGATCTTCCAGCAGCATTTTCTCCACTTCCTCCACCCACGATGTGACCTCTACCATTGACTAATTTGTTATGTACCGATAAGCGCATGCCACTGTACAGGTATTTGCAGAGCGCAAAGAAGAGGATTCCTATGGAAGCCACTTTATCTCGATCTTGCATACGTATTACATGCATGCATAGTTGTAAAGGTAACTAAAGCTGTAGCTTGCTTACCGAGTCTGTTTACTTACGTGCTTTACAGTCGTCTGGTGCTAATAATTACTCCGCGCATCAAAACTTTAGTACTACCGACGGAAGGAAGTGAAAGATGGAGTAGTAGAGCATGAAAGGTATATAATGATGTGGATTTGCACAAGAGTGATTGCACAAACACACTCGGGCCGTAGTAACAAAACACCGGCTATTGAGTAGTACGGTTGTAAGAAATACCACAAATCCAAATCTACAAAGACTAGCCAATTAACAGAGATTATGGCATCTCTGGTCTTCCTAGCAGAGACCTGCTTGGGCGGAGCAAGCTGAAGGGAGAAGCTATAGTTGGTGTCGTCGCCAGACTGAGCGAGGCACCGCAGCCCCTTTTCAACTTCTCGAAAAAAATCCTTCCAATCCTCGAACTAGCACCTCTTTAAAATAAAATGTGTTTATGCACTTTACTCATTATACAATTTCATTGGTTTATTTTGTCCTTTAGGTTCAAGTTGATGCTTTGTTTGGGCTGTTTATAACTACATCGAGCCAGCTGTGGGTCTAAAAATACTTTTATGGTGGGATGACCAAGATCTTGTTATGTTATAAGTTTGGGTTGTTTGATCCCTTTTATCCCTTTTTCGACTGATATGTAGACTGCGATGAATTCATAGAGTAGGCCACTCTGTCCCCTTCCCTTTCGGGCACAACATGATTGTAAGAAAGTGCAAAAACATTAATTTCCATTTATCGCCGATAAACTTGAGTTTTGATAACTTCTCAAAATTTTACTTCATATTATATATATGGCCTATATTATTATATGTATAGCACGTGGAAGAATAATCTTGGGATTCGAACTAAGCCACATGACCAATGACCAATGGCCAAATATGCCAAAGATGGTGATAACTTGCTCATATTTGGTAGACGAGATGTGCATGATGCATATATGATGTAAAACAATATTGCCAACAGCTTTGATTGAGTTGCCAGATCAATTTTAAGCACAAATATAATTTCTATTCCAATTTTGCAATGCTTATGATCGATGATTTTCTTATGAAAAGTACAAAGGAATATGGCTTAAAATGCTAGCTAACAACCCAATTTTCACACGACAAGTAAACACCATATTTTACAGATGTATACATAGTTTACGGGATTTACTGATTTTCAAGGCTCTTAGCAAATTTTCCCCTCTTAGATGACGAAGTGTCGATTTAATAACATAATGACATATTTGAACTACAAGCTAGCTAGTGTGTGATATATAGCGAGTGGTCACGAAATTTGGTAAGAATCATTTTATGGTACCCAAAAGTAGTAGAACTCATTACATCATAGAGATCGACGGGTAGTTTTGAAAGATTCAATGTTTTCAGATGAATTCATGCATATGCTCACGCGCGATAACAATCAATTTGACCCTGTTTTGAAACTAATCGATGAGGCAAATGAAGAAACTCAAAAAATGAAACACTTGCCTGGCCAAAAGAGGTTCATGTAACGTGCACCACACTTTCCGTTATCAAATTGATAAACTTGAATTTTGACTTCTTCTCAAAAACTTGCTTCACAATATGGCCTATCATGTATGAACATATTCGTTTTCTTTGGGATTCAACCTAGATGGCCAAGCTAGGCCATATGGTCATAGCATCTATATATATGACTTAGATTGTGATAGCACGTACTTGTGCCCGCCCCATATTTGGTAGATGGGTGCATCGTCTGCTTTGCCCGTAAAGCAAAGTGTTGTAAAAATTTATGTATATACAAATAATTACTTTTGAAATTTCCGAGGAGTCATAGTACGTACGTGTGCCAAAATATTTGGGTTTTTAAATATGAAGAATGTGTACAAACTAAATGGCTCAAAATGCGCTAGCAACCCAATTTTAATAAGAGAAGTACACCATATATTTTGTGGACAGTTCCCGGGTTTTTACTAGTTTTTAAGCCTCTCTAGCTAATTAATTTCCCTGCAGGTTGACTTTAAGTTCGATTTAATGAAAACATACATGCTGAATTAGAACAAGTGAGATTTGTTTAGATAGAATGCTCACGAAATTCGAAAAGAAAAATCATACTAAGGTGCCCAAGTAGTGATTATATATTGTTGATTCACTTATACTTTTGAAAGAGGCAAATTCTTGGGTATATGAATGCGCTCATGCGAATAGATTTGACCCCATTTTAAAAATAACCAAATAAAATGAAGATAATTAATCAAAAAAATGAAAAACTTGTGAATGAGTCGAGTCCTCTATCTAACTAATGGTTCATTACTTTCCATATTATTGATAACCCGATATACTTTAATACTCTAAAAAAACTTGCTTCAAATATGTCCTATCATGTATATGAACATCCTTGGGAGATTCAAAAGCCATCAGGTGAATAATGCTCACACAGGAACAAATTAATTTAACCCCGTTTTGAAAATAACCAAAGAAAATGAAAAAAAATCCCAAAAAATGAAAACTTGCGCAAGGGGTCCTCTTAATGCGCACTACCTTCCATTACAACCGATAAACTTCAATTTTGACACAACAAAGCTAGTTCTCAAAATACTTGCTTCATAATATGGCTTACCATGTATGGCCATTATTGTTGGGATTCAAGCTAACTAGATGGCCAAGGCCATGCATGCCATATATATATATGCCATAATTTTATAATAACTTGCCCATATTTAGTAGATAGGTGCATCTTGGCATGTAAAATAGTAGCTCACGTACGAATAAATTTGACCCTGTTTTGAAAACAGCCAAATAAAATGAAGAAAAATTGAAAACCTTGCGCAAGACGAGCGATATAATATATGGGCACTACTTTCCATTAGCACCAATAAACTTAATTTTTTACAACCGCTTAAAAGCTTGCTTCACGTTATACATGGCCTATAGATATTACTAGCAGACATGGGCGCGGCGGCACGCCGCGCCGATTGTACAATGATATGGTGTAAATAGTTTTAAACCACACTTGAATTGATACAAGTAATGAATACTTTGTTGTTTAAATAATGTGTTTTAAGGTGGTTAATAATTTTTTTATACAATTACGTGCTTAAAAAGTTGATCCTAAGAAAGGTGTAAATAAGCGCATCAGAAAGACACAAAAATTAACTCTGATAATAATAATTGGTACTCACACAAAAAATAAGTCTAGTAATAATAACTGAGTTTTTGAACAGCAGCCACATCCTTATTGAGGAGAAAGCTCACTCAGGTGACTGAACATGTAAATACAGTTGCGCTCATGATTGGGATTCCGTTTATGGCGTGAGGTGAAGTTAGAAGCATGTACTCACACAATAATTGGTAAATAAGCAAGCATCAGAAAGACTGAGCTCTCTGTCTTATTTCCATTTATGTTGGATTCGAGACTTTACATGTCACACAATTAATCAACAAATCAGTACATGAATTCATCAGTTTCTAGGAGAAGCTCGCAAGTTCTTGAAGAAAAAAGAAAGACAGGTAGGATTATATTAAGAAAAGTATTACAAATATTCATCTTTCTAAGGTGTCGCAAAAGAATTTACGTTGAAGAAGTTAAGCTGTATGTCTGTCGTCTTCGCCCTATCATGATCAAACTGTTTTAGGACGTGGCACTAATTCACTTGGAAAAGAAGCGCAAAAACTTATTCCGTGAAAACAACTTCTATTTTTTTCTGTATTTGCCAAAATAATGTACGTTCACCAGTTATCTAAATGATGCAATGTGAGATGCCAAGGACAAACCTGTACGCGATAGACATTCGGAAACAACTTGACTGGGCATAACATAGTGGGAGTTGAAGAGTAAAAGTATATAAAGAAAGCTATGTGACAGAACACAGCTGCACTCCCGCGGGGAAGAGAACAATCAACGCTGTAGATTTTTAGCCCAGTGCTTGGGTTGATACAAAAATATAAATAATTGAACAAGGATGCAAAAGATAGTACCAACTAAATGGTTGGTTGATCTGAGTTTTCCATGCCCATGCAAATAGAGAAGAACCAATAACTTCAAGGAATCAAGAAAAAAAAATCAGACAATGCTCCCTCTATGTTGTCCTCTCACACTAAAATATGTAGAGTTTGTCAATGTCTTTTTTAATCTGATCGGGCAAAAAAATTCTAATTGAACAAAGGAAAGAACAACTACATTATTACAAACTAAAACTACTGAAACTTTTTTTTGTATTGCATGAACCTGAATGGTAATATCAACATACATTGAATGCTCACTCTCGAGATGGTCTAAGAGCAACAACCCATGTTCAGGGACATGGAGAAAGATGAAGACACAACAATCTCCAACTGCAAGGACATGAGGTGAGGAAAAATCACCTTGCCTCAAGTAAGCGTGAAGGTGGACCACGCGGAAGCCGTGCGAAAAAAATAGCTGACCCCAAAGCTGAGAATCTGCCTCACCTTCCTTGTTAACAGAAGAAAGCCTAATCGACCTGGAACACTCTGGATAGACAGCATAGAACAACAACCCGAAGGAGGGACACCTCACCGGGGTCAACAACACACCACAACTCAAAAAACAAAGCGTACAAGATCTTGCATTCAGAATAAAAATCTTCTATGAAACAAAGAAGAATGACAATAAAAAGAAGTTGAATGTAAATAACCAGAAATCACGAGGAAGGGCTTACCATCAAGACCTATCATGAAATACTTGGTCATTTTGTTATCATTCTCTCCGCGAGATACATGGCAGAGGATATCTTTTTTTTTTTGAGGAAAAGTAGGATATATCTATCGTAAAGACCAAGTGCGCGCTCCATGGACACACAATGCATAGATATCCAAATGTGGTGGTGAAGAGGATGTCTTAGTCCTAGATCATGACTCTGATGGTGGCAAATACATCATATTGTGCTTGTTCTAGCAATTCAGTAAACCAAGAAGATGATTTTCAGTCTGTCTTACTGTCCCTCCTGCCTGTAAGAGTTCCATCAAGGTGACACTACATGTGGTTTTACAATCATTCAGTGATATCTTAAGAGACATCTGGGTGCACGATTATGGCATACCACTTAGAGCAATAACTTAACTAATGATAGCAATTGAGTTTATCTGTACCATCAGGCTTAACAATTAACATACAATTATTGTAAACCAAAACAATAAATAAACATTTAATTGGCTTTACAATTTGGTTTGCAGAAGTATTTTCCTACATTTTGTCATATAAAAGGCAATTGACTTCAAACGTATACAATTGCAGCGAAAGAAATATATTATATACTAAAAGAAAAATAAGAGGTTAAAATAGAGACATTACATTAATCCACATCATCAAAAATTATCTTAATGGTTAGATCTAAAATCTACGTCTAGGATTTTACAATACAATATTAGTTCCGTAACTTTTTGACATGGCTGATACAACCTTTTGACACGACTGATATTAGTTATATCACATCACATCTAATAAAAACTAATAAGTCTCTTCAAAAATACCGTGCACGTACGCTACATGGTAGTTGCATAATTTTTTTTTTTGTTTGGCTTGAACGTGGCGACAAAAGTTGTATGTCTCCATTAGATCAAAACAGAAGAAGCTTACTCCTTTTAAAGAAACAGATAGTGAAGATCGTGTATGTAGGCTATGGGTGGATATGAGATAGATCTGAATCCACGTTCCTAATTGTGCCTACGAAACAAATCCCGGATCTGAATCTCAAGCACATAACCGGTAAAAAAAACAGGTACGCAACTTTCACATGATTGTAACACGTGAGAAGGAGACTAACCCAATCACGTTTGAATCGCATCAGCTCCATGGATGCAAAAACTTTTCCTGAAATCTTAAGAACGAGAAAACATCATATTACAGTCTGTCTTTCCCATAAAATTTGTCCTCCTGAACTGAAAAACGAGAAAACATCATATTACAATCTATCCTTCCCATAAAACATGTCTTAATTTATCTAATATTTGCATATGATGGTGGATTTTCTCAATCTATTTTCTTTGGACTACTAATTATTGTTTCCCGTCCATGCACACCCAGATCTTTTTAAATAACAACAAAGTAATCTCCAAGTAGATATCACATCAACCTTGGCCACAGCAAGATTTTCTTCGGTAAATATGCCAATAAAATTAACCCATTAAATATATTGCTTAATTATGATTTTCAGAAATAAAATATATGCATGATTAATTTAAACTTTAGGACCCTGATATCGGGCGAACATGTGATTTCTAGCACCGCAGTACGATGTGATCTGGAGCGCTCTTTAAAATCCTTACGGTGGTGCTTTTTGCAAAAAAAAGAAAAGAAAAAGAAAAGAGTTGTCGGGTCCAACATGAAAAATCCCCTTGCAACTTACCTTTGCCATCACACCACAGGGGAAACACGGGCACCTTCGGCCCTTAGAATATCTCAAACTTTAGTACCATTCTCTTACTAAGATGCAAACAGATCTATGAATGTTGCGATTTGTAAAATGACTTTTATTTTTGCAATTAGGTGGGTAAATAAGAGAAAATGATTTTTGTTCGGTAAATATGCCAATAAAATTAACCCATTAAATATTCATAGCTTATTGTGATTTTCAGAAATAGAATATATACATGATTAATTTAAACTTTAGGACCATGATATCGAGTGAACATGAGATTGTAGCACGGCAGCACGATGTGATCTGGGGCGCTCTTTAAAATCCATACGGTGGTGCTTTTTCCAAAAAAAGAAAAAGAAAAGAGTTGTCAGGTCCAACGTTGAAAAATCCCCTTGCAACTTAACTTTGCCATCACACCACGGGGGAAACAGGGGCACGCTCGGCCCTTAGAATATATCAAACTTTAGTACCATTCTCTTACTAAGATGCAGACAGATCTATGAATGTCGTGATTTGTAAAATGACTTTTATTTTTGCAATTAGGTGGGTAAATAAGAGAGCAAATATTATAACTTAAGTAATATGAAGGTAACATAAATATGATTATGCCTCGCATTTGCGAGGGCCACCTTGCTAGTTACCAAAAAATCGAAAGGGCTGATCAGTACATACGAGACCTGCTCTAGCATTTAAAATTGTTCAATAGAAACTCCTGAGTGATGAGAGCATATCACTGGCTTGCGCATTTGATGTCTCGCTACCTGCTATAAGAATAATATCATGTAGATTTGATTGTAAATTAATCTTTACAAAGAAAAATTAGGGAGGATTTGTCCCAAGAAAATTACCGGAAATAATCGAAAAATTGTTCCATCCATATCAAAAGAGGAATATAACCAATGTTATAACTTATAATACACACGATAGTTTAATCTAGAGCTGCCAGCTTGCCTAAACACGCTGAAAGCAAATTATTCGTACATTCTGATTACAAAGAATACATGAACGATCAAATTGAGAGAAATGGCATACGGTTATCATAAGTAGCTATCTAATTTTTACTTGTAAATTAATCTGATGTTTACTTATTAGACCCTACAATTTTGGCATTCCGAATGAAAAGAAAATTAGCACTTGCAGACGGCTAAGAAGTAGCCGTGATCCTCGCCGTTTTCAGTCTATAATGCATTATCATGCTGAAAAATGAATGTGCACTGCGCAGAATCTTCGGAAAATATATACGATTTAGAGAAGAAAAATCATGAGCGTTGTCGTGCTAGCGGGGGCTTCGCTCTTACACCCTTAGATAAGGTCAGGGCTATTTTACCGCTGATGACCCTGAGATTAGGTTGAGGCTGTTCTACCGCTTATGACCCTGAGATTAGGTTAAGGTTGTTCTACTGCTGATGACAATAGTTGTGTGGCATTCCTCTGCTTGAGTCACATCAGTTAGTCTTTAATTGGATTATTACATTCATGTGCTTTTACTGAGTCTTGCATTACTTCCATTTTCTTATAATGCTAAAACTTTACCCCATACTTGGGGTAGTTTCCTAACTCTTAGAATTATAATACTGAAGAAATCCTAAAAGATACACATTTCAGCTAGCATTGTTACCATACATGTAAGATTTAACAAATATCAAAGGTATCGTACCATGTTTAGCTGTGCATGGATAGTATTTACACATAGATCAACTAAATTGGCTGGAGTAAATATGCCAATTGATCCCGATCACCAATTCAGGAAAAGATATGACAATAGCAAGAAGTATTTCAAACAGAGTAGAACGTAATGCATGAATCATGATTACAATGTCAATGAAAAAATAGAAATGTTCACACAGTTATAATCCATATCAAGCCAGTGTGTTGATATGTATGAACACAACAGTGGGATTCAATCCACATAGGACCAGCTAGAAGGGCCATGGCCATATGTGTGTGCCATATATAGATGGTTATAAATTTCGCCCCATATTTGGTGGATCGCTCCATCTTACCATGCAAAACAATATTGCAAATGGGGTTGCCAAAATTTTATGTACAAATAATTTATTTTCAATTCCCAAGTACCAAAAATAGGAGTTTTAATGAAGAAACTATAAATAACACGGATCAAAATGCCACCACCCCAATTTTCACACGAAGTTGACCATATTAAATGGATAATTCCCGAGTTTTACTAATTTTAAAGCATCCTAGCTAATTTTGACCCACTTAAATGACACTACGTCGATTTAAATAAAATATGGAAAATTTGAATTGCGGGCGCCAGATAGTTTGAAGCGTGCACGCGGCAAATGGAATCAATTCCTCAACCTTGTGTAGGGAAAGTAAACACAGAATTCTATTAAACGCCATCCACCGCCCTTATCACACTAGCCACGCGAAAACATTCCCCCCAACACAACTCATCTTGTGTGTGCAAAGAAACTTCCTCCCGGGTCGTTCTACTCGAGATGCACCGGTGGTCAAGTTGATCCCACGATATGCCGACTACCTCCAGTCGGTCATTCATTAAGCAAGACGAACTAACGATGTGTAGTTTCTTGATGCTGCTAATTTCGTTAGTATGCTCGAACCAGTTGGCACTTTATTGTTTTGCGCTCGGTCTGGCTGCTCAAATACTTGACCATAGTTTAATTCGTGCTCAATCGATTTGTTCGATTGCATGGGGGTAGTCAATTTTATACTCAATCCATTTGTTGAAATGTCATGGAAGAGTTTTGTACTCAATTTGTTTGCTGAAATGTCAATGTGCATATTTAGTTGTATGCTCTATATGATTGCTGAAATGCATAAGCATATATAGTTTTGTACTCGGTCGATATATATTTCCTACTTTGCCTTAAGTTAAGTATTAATCATTGTATCTCAAAATTAAACAGAAGAACGGAACTTGGATGTAGCATGGATAATTATATACCCCTTAATATATAAATAAATGGTGTTGAGCACTTTACGGGGTTTGTTAGAGCTAACGAAAGTTATAACATACATGTGTATCGCCCGTGTCCGGCATGTATAAATGGCGAGAAGAGACATCGACATATAGTGGAAGCTCATTTATACATTTTTGGGATGGATCGCATATATATTAGGCGGGTCTATCATGGTGAAAAATATGATGCTCATTTAGCGGGAGAAGTAGATATTTGTCGTCCAGATCAACTAGGACAAGCCGGAGAAGCAGATATTGCTCACACTATACGTGTGCTGGGATATCGGGTTGATTACTTATATTAATTGTGTCGTTGTTTCAATAGTTTGCATTGTGCAAGATTTTGTACTCAATCTTAACTTGTTGCAGATGGTTGTACGTTAAGGAGAGAAAAAGGGTGTGATTCATGAAACGGGTGTCGCGTCCGCCGAAACACGTACACCAGGGTTCCTCACCCCTTTTTGTTCAGAAGTGGCCGCGGGGCTGCAACCTAGATCAACACAACACAAAGACACGCACGGTTTTTACCCAGGTTCAGAGCGCATGATGGAAACCCTACATGATGCTTGTCTGATTATTGGCTTGTTCTTCCGTACAGAGGGAGCTAAGACTCCCTCTTTCTTCTCCTCCTTACAATTTTCTTCATTTGAACTAGCCAAACCTTTTCTACAAAGCTATGGACCTCATTTTATACCACAAAGAGTTACCACAGGAAACAGGTGCATGTGAGACACATGTCCAGACAGGTGGCAACTGTCAGACGGGGCGGCAAGTTGGCCAAGCCATCCCGTAGCCAGACGTCGACGGCTCCCTTGTCCCCAGGTTCGAGGAAGACGATCCTGCCCGTCATGAAGGACCCCATGGAATCTTCGGGGTGGGCGGCGAGAATGGAGGTGACAGCCCTCACAATGTTCCAGCCCTGCTAAGGTATGTTTTGAAGTCGAGAAGGGTGGACGGGAAGAGGTGGCTCTAGCGAGACGCGAGGATTCAACACCTTGCCGCTTCGTCGATCCGGAGCCTGCAGAGGATGGTCACCATGATGATATATGGGACATTAATTGCTGATGCGGTCACCGCTGATGGGTGTCGCCATGTCCCGCGGCATGAATTTTGTGTGTTGCTGCCCCGGCGGCGGTGGTAGATCGACTAGCGAGTGAGTTTACAAATGTCACCGTCTAGAAATCCTCTTTTTTTAGATGATCAGTCTATATATGACCGTAGGTGATTATGACTGATTCCCGCTCGGTTTCAAACTCGCCAAATAGCTTTAGCTTTGTTAAAGGATTGTGCTATCTAGGGCACGTGCCCCATATTAACACTTCATGGGCATGGATTTAATATGGCAACCACATATATGGAGTCCACTACTAGGTAGGATTTCTTATGTTTTTCAAACTTTAAAATGTTTTATCTTACCCGTCGTGCCCACAGAAAAGCATCCTATG
The DNA here is from genome assembly GCF_022539505.1 of Lolium rigidum. NCBI lineage: Eukaryota > Viridiplantae > Streptophyta > Magnoliopsida > Poales > Poaceae > Lolium > Lolium rigidum. The sequence goes on along the minus strand of NC_061510.1, from coordinate 99,640,584 downwards.
GCACGTGCCTTTCTTAAAATTACCTTGTGTTAAAACAATAGAGGTATTAAAACATACTACTCTCTTCTTCCATGGCAAACTACATTAAGTTTCACCAAGTGTTTCGAAAAATCATTAATATGCACATTACAAAATCAATACCGTTAGATACACCATTAATATGATAGTTCTTGATAATAAAAAAAATAAAAGTTTGGTCAAATTTTATTTAACTCCTTCAGAAAAATATAGCCTGATTTATTGGAACAGGTGACAAATTTAAAAAACATGTCTTATTTATTGGAAAGAAGTTAGTACCTACCGTATAGATTTATTCGAATTTGAACAAAGCTGCGACATCCTTTTGGTAATGGAAGAAACTATATACTCAACAGGTCAAGTATAAAAAAAACTTATCTCTTACATAGGAAAGGTTGTGGCTGAATCACATAACACCTACACCCCACTACCTTTTGATTTTTTCTTCTTATAGTAAACCACAACAACAAAAAGCTGAATAATGAGTATTTTTGACAAGTAATTTAGATCGGTGGAAGTAGAAGACTATATCATAAAAATATTCAAAGGAATAACTTATAGTATGTGGCCTCCACAAAAATAAGAAGTGGTACAGATAAATTTGACTACTACAAAATTCATCAAATTTTATCTATTTTGTATCTCCGCACAGCTAATCGGCCTCAAACTTCACAGATGAACATAAGCCTTTTGGTACAACGGCGTAGACATATTTTTCGAATTTTCGGCACGAAATGAGTGTAGGTGTGGTGTAAGCCCTGCTTAGAAATATTTGTATATGGACTGCATTCCGTCAGGAACCTACATTATCTCATCGATACTGCAGACGCCTAGTCTAGTCGGCCGGCCTCCTTTTCAAAAACTCAGAAGCCGTCACCATCCAGTGTGCAGTACGTAGAACGCCTTATCTTCGCCGAAAACTTGTTTTTACAGTAGCCGGTACCTACAGGAGTGACGTCAGCAATGACGTCAGCCATGTGCTGACCAATTTTTGCACAAAATTGTGAAACAAATTTGAAACATAATTGAAACATAACTGAAACACTAATATTTTTGTGAAACAAACCGTAGTGACGTCAGCAATGATGTCATCAGTTTCACTTTTTGTCAGACTGTTTCACTATTTTTTCCATGTATCACTTTAGTTTCAAAAAAGTTTCACTTATGTTTCAATTATTAGTTTTATATTAGACAAATGTGAAAAGCCTCACAAATCTCAAAGCACAGAGTGAAGGGTAGATGTAACACCTACACCTACCGGCTCCTTTAAAATCGCCGCTTATCTTCGCATCATAGACAAACCAGGGCCAAATCGGGCCCCGGCCTCGCCGCCTCCGACGTGACGGCCGAGCGGCTGCGCATTCCTGGCCTCTCGTCCGTCGTCCTTCCCGCTAAGCCATGGACCATCCTCTCTATCCACTCCACCTAGATCCCGTCGATATTTTTCCTTCACAAATATCCCCAGCACTGGTGCACCGACGCCACCGGCACCATAATAGCGCGGCGCTTTCGATCAGCCTCCGCCACCGGCACACAACCGCGCTTAATCAATACCACTACTCACAAGCACGAGCACAAGTAGCCGTAGTAGCGCTAGCAATCGACCTGCGAGCGTACAGTGCAGAGGAGAGATCAGAGAGATTGATCGATGTCGCGGCCGAGCAGGAGCGACGCGCACCTGTCCCCCGTGGACGAGGCGGTGCGGGTGGCGGAGGTGCGGGAGTACTACGACGACGCCGCGCCCAAGCGCCACACCAAGCCCTCCCGGAGCGAGCACTCCACCGTCTACACCGACGACGCGTTCGTCGACTCCTCCCACCCGGAGCTCGACAAGCTCCAGGAGCTCGAGGCCCACACCGAGGTTACTTGCGCGCTAACCTTAAGTTCTCCTTTCCGATTCCCGAATAAAACTTATACAGCCATGCTCATGCTTGTGGTTTGTTGTTGCAGAAACTGGTGCTCGAGGGCGGCAAGCCGGGAGACGAATTCGTGGAGACGGAGTACTACAAGGACCTTGGCGGCGTCGGCAAGCAGCACCACACGGTCGGTCTCTGCATGTTTTCCTGCTGCCGGGTGACCATTTTGATCTCTGAATTATGAGTTGCCAATTTAACTTGTGGTGCGCCCATGCATGCCCTGCAGACTGGGACGGGATTCATCAAGATGGACAAGCCCACCGGCGCCTCCTTCGAGCTCTCCGAGGACCCCGACGCATCGGAGCGCCACGCTTCCTGCAAGGGTAATCCTGCCACCAACGAGTGGATCCCGTCGGCCGACACGGTAGGAGGACAGACAGATGATCCTGGTTGTCTCTTCTTTTTACCCTGCACTCTTACCATACAAGTCGCAATTTCTGCACTTTTCTCATGATCCATGAACGGGCGATACGATTCTGTTCGAGAACCCTCCGGCATCCCTAAGCGGTAATCAGGCAAATGGTTTTCCTTCTTTCAGGTGTACCAGGCGTCAGACAAGCCCAACAGAAGCGACAGCTGAGCTGAGGAATCATCTACAGCCATCAGTTCACGATGTGTATGATTTCCAATTCCACCAGCGAAGAAGAAACCTCCCCGGTCAAATTGGTTGGTCATTCACAAACCCACGAAGCGTGCGTGTATTTGCTATTCGTTATTCAGATGAGATTCTTGTGACGTTGTACTTAATGAAGTTTGTGCGTCGATTTCAAAACCTCTGTTGTGGTATTGAAGCACGGTGTAAAAGTACAGGAAATAAAGCGGTATCATGGTCCAATTTTGTGTAGGACTGACTCCAAACCAGACAGATGATAAACAACAAGATTAGGGCATCTTCAGACATCAGATGTGTATTCTCTCCACTGCCAAATAAGAAACCACTCCTATTAACTTGGCCATTGACAAATTAAGGCTGCATACGCGTGTCTTTTCTATTCGTTAATGAGATGAAATTCTTGTGAGGTTATAAAGCTTGTTCATCGATCTGAAAACCGTTGTGTTGTCTAAGTAATTTTACAGGAAATAAAGTACTAGCAATTGCTGCACCATGGTCCAATCTATGTATCGCTGACTCCACGCCAAACAGATGTCAATAAGATTAGTCTCTAAAGCAATCACAAAAAGCACATGCATGGCTATCTGTGTGTGGAGATTTGGATAATTAGGCACAATTTTCATGATTAATTCCAGAATATAAAACATGATGACAGCAACTGGGCGCGCGTCGTGTCGTGTCGTGTCGTGTCGTGACGTGACGTGACGTCGAGTCGAGTCGAGCGAGGAGGAGGAGCGCGCGTGTAGCACTCCTATTCTCACTCACTTACTAGTGGTGAAATAACCCACCTTATAAGGTGGTCTAACTTCCTCCCAACTTTCCATGTGGGACTAAACTTCCCACCTCTTGCCACTCCCTAGTGAGCAGCCACCAACTTGGGCTCAAACTCACAAGGTCTGCCACTAAGTGGGCTTTGAGATTTATAGGAAAATCTGAAATCTAGTATGGGCCACTAAAAGTGGGCCCAATATTTCAACAATCCCCACCAGATCTCAAATCTCCATTTAGAGATTTACCAATACTCGTTGCTTGTTTATATACCAGGTGTTTCAGCGGAGACTGTTAAGTTGAACTTCCGCCTAGAACCCTAAGCTACATCCATTCACACTTGAACAATGGACTAAGCCTTGAATTGCAAGTTTTGCGTGAACAGGGTTTCACTCAAAGTCATAACCAGTACATGGCTGCCAGTAGCCTACCCCGCAGGTGAAGCATATGCGTCATACTTCGTGGTCTCTTCATGAGTTTTCTAGAGATCACCCAAATCTCATAGATTGCGACGTTTAACAATCGGACTCATATAGGTGTGTTATTTCAAGAATGCTCTGTAGGACAAGCATCTTTGCTATAATAGCCAACATAAACACATTAAGGCTTGTCGCCAACCTGCCTTACAGACAATTGAGAGTTGTGCATCTTCACATAGAGAGGGTTACATAATACTCTCCTCAATTAAACCACTAGTTTGTTCTTCCCAGGTCCTAATTCACGGGATCTCCGATCACAAAGGTTGGGTTACCACTATGGTGTAACTACAACGGGTCTCAAACCCATCTCTCTCGATGCACTTTCTGTCACATTATGTGATAGTCCCTTTGTAAAGGGATCTGCCAGGTTTTTGTCTGTTTGAATATACGTAACAGTTATTACTCCGGAGTTTCGCAATTTCCTGACAGACTTCAAACGTCTCTTGACGTGTCTTGATGACTTCGCGTTATCCTTAGAATTGTTCACTTTTACAATTACAGTTTGATTGTCACAATTCAAAACGATTGCCGGAACAGGTTTTTCAACCACAGGCAAGTCCATCAAGAGCTCACGCAACCATTCTGATTCAACAGTGGTTGTGTCTAAAGCAGCAAGTTCTGCTTCCATAGTTGACCTCGTCAATATGGTTTGCTTGCAAGATCTCCATGACACTGCGCCACCTCCAAAGGTAAATACATACCCACTAGTGGCGTAGAGATCAGCTACATCAGAGATCCAATTTGAATCACTATATCCGTCAAGCACAGCTGGGTGCCCTGAATAGTGAATCCCATAAATCATTGTACCACATAGGTAGCGCATGACCCTATCAAGTGCATGCCAATGATCAGTACCCGGGTTTGACATGAACCTACTCAACTTGCTAACAAAGAAGAGATGTCGGGTC
>NC_061510.1:99550615-99635782 GCF_022539505.1 Lolium rigidum | reverse complement strand
TGCACGGAACAAAGAGGACCTTAAGGGAGGGTCCATAGTCCAAGTTCCCATATCTCCTCCTGTGTAACCATAATATGTGACCTTTTGCCCGTTTTCTCGGTTCTTGCATCAAAGCGGACTCCTTGTTTTGGTTGGTGCTCTTTTTATCTTAGGCGATCGTGTAAAATGTATTCCCATTTATCTCGTGCCCTTGGAAAGTCGTTATAGTCGGAGACGGTGTCTTGGCCAACATGTACGGTGATCTACACCTGCTTGACATTGTTCACTCATTAAATGTTTTCTCAACCAACGCATTGAAAAGTCTCCATGTGGACCGGCCTTCTAATCCGGGAGTTCGGGCTTCCGGGTTGTCCAGAGCGTAAAATATTCTTGTGTTTTCTCAAAGTACGGAGCCACCAGAGCTTGGAATTGGTCGGATGCTTGTGTGGTGTGCTTCGGTCGAGAGAATGGCCGTACCATATGTCGTTTGATTTCCTTCGATGCGTTACCTTTTCCACTTAGTCTCCCCTCGTGCCGCGATCGAGGAAAGACCCGTCGGCTTAAGGTCGGGAACAAAGTCAACGCAAAACTCCGATGCCTCTCATTTCCATGGCCCTTGGCGATGCTTCCTTCAGCCTAGCACGATTCTGAACATATTTCTTTAATACTCCATGAACCTCCTGAAGGGGAACATGTGTAGAAATACAGGCCGGGAATGGAAATCTCTTCGACTAGAGTGAACCGGGAAGTGCGTCATAATATTGAAGAAGGATGGCGGAACACCAGCTTCTAAGCCCGACAAAGACATTGGACCATCGTTACGCCTTGTGGTAGAACCTGGATTGATTACCTTAGAGATTGCATTGAGGAATGCACATAGCTTCTATGCGCTACTCGAACATTTTTCGGCGAACCTCAACAATCGGAAGCAGTCGTCATAATCCGCAATCGTCGTGAGACTTGAGTTTGGAACTTTTTCTCAGCCATGTTTGTATTCCCTTTATATTGGACGAGAATCCGGACGGGACCTTCATGCGCTCGGGCATTCCAAAAAGATGACCTTCTGCTGGTCGGAGCGTAGGCAGCACGACAGAGAGCCGTTAGGATGCTGGAGTCATCGGGGTCTTTCAAACTTTCTTGGTCCTGCTTAGTGCTTCCTTTGTATCATTTGACTTCCGGATACCGCATGAAGCTTAGGAGGTTCACATGAAATATTCTTCGTAACGTGCATCACGTCGATTCTTGACGGACTTCTAGGACTTTCAATGTTCTAGCTCCCCGAATATAGATTTCTTCTTCCACATGGCTCTCGTGCCGTCAGTTCCATCGGAGCTGACATGAGACCCTTTCCAAAGATGACTTTCAAATCCTTGACCATATCAAATACCTCGGCACAGTGTATTCCCCGCGAGGCTTAAGTAGGTGATGCACCTTCTTAGTTGTAATGCTTGCCTTTCTTTCTGCGGGATGACCTTTCGGAAGAAATCGACGATGCAGGTACACGTTCTTCTTACAGGTGGCAAATGTCGGTCTACGCCAGCGATGCGTGCATGCATTGTATCCCCTTATTTTACGATCCCAGAAAGGTTCTTGAAGCAGGCCAATCGTTGGGCCCGGGGGATAGGTCGGCGCGGCCGGGGCTTGGGCCGCGCCGGCCACCCTCCTGGCCTCCTCGTGGCCCCACTTCGTTAGGTCTTCGGTCTTCCGGAAGCTTCGTGCAAAAATAGGACCACCGAGGCGAAAGTTTCGTCCAATTCCGAGAATATTTCTTTACTAGGATTTCTGAAACCAAAAACAGCAGAAAACAAGCAATCGGCTCTTCGGCATCTTGTTAATAGGTTAGTTCCAGAAAATGCATAAATATGACATATAATGTGCATAAAACATGTAGGTATCATCAATAAAGTAGCATGGAACATAAGAAATTATCGATACGTTGGAGACGTATCACTTGCGTCAGCTGCAAAATCTTTAAACTCTCTGTCGATCTTTCTCCATTGCGTTCCATCTGCGGGGTGTCTCAACTCCCCGTCCGACTTACGGTCCTCTTTGTGCCATCGCAACAACTTGGCATGCCCTTTGTTCCTGAACAGACGTTTCAACCGTGGTATTATAGGAGCATACCACATCACCTTGGCGGGAACCTTCTTCCTGGGTTTCGGCCCTCGACATCGTCACCGGGGTCATCGCCTCCGATCTTATAACGCAATGCGGTGCATACCGGGCATTCATTCAAATTCTCGTATTCACCGCGGTAGAGGATGCGATCGTTGATGCATGCATGTATCTTCAGAACCTCTAAACCTAGAGGGCGAGACAACCTTCTTTGCTTCGTACGTACTTGGAGGGCAACTCGTTATTCTTTGGAAACATATTCTTCAACATTTTCAGCAAGTTTTCAAATCCTGAGTCAGCTACACCTTCTCGTGCCTTCCATCTCAGCAAATCCAGTGTGCAGCCCAGCTTTTTCAGACCATTATCGCATCCTGGGTACAACGACTTTTTGTGATCCTCTAACATGCGATCCAAATTCTCCCTCTCCTTTTCAGTTTCGCAGCGACTCCGTGCATCAGCAATGGTCCAACCAAGATCATCAGCGGGCTCATCACGTGCCTCTTCTTGATCACCTTCCCCACCTTCAGCATCATCCATGAAAGTATCACCGAAATGATCAAGATAGCTCTCATTGATGTCATCCCCTTCTTCATCTTCTTCCATTATAACCCCTCTTTCTCCATGCTTGGTCCAACAATTATAGCTTGGCATGAAACCATGCCGAATCAGGTGCAGGTGAACTTCCCTTGAGGAAGAGTAACCCTTCGATTCTTACAGATCAACACATGGACATATAACAAAACCCCCCCTGCTTGTTCGCATTAGCCACTACGAGGAAATCTTTCAAACCCGTAGTGAATTCGCCGGAGAGTCGGCTAGCGTACATCCATTGCCGATTCATCTGCATTATTATAATACAAAATATATAATTAACCATCATGCATTTGTTAAACTAAATAGAAATTAAACAATGAACTACACACATATGCATATTTTATCAATGACACATATATATGAAAGGTTCAAGTTGTTGCTAACCGCGATCGAGGAGGAAAAAATAAATGAGGAAGCTCGATCAAGCTAAGTGTGGCTCCGACACTTCATATCATGTTTGTTTCATGCTCTTGAGACATTTCATCAAACACCTTGTGTGCATAAGAGGAGCCAAAAGCAAACCCTACACCCCCTTGTGAAGTTTGTGAAGAGAAGTGGCACCAAATGGCTAAGTGCTGTGGGCTGGATGGTATATATAGGGGAGGGGCTTTAGTCGCGGCTGGCCCGCCAACCGCGACTAAAGCGCCTTTGGGCCGAGCCGAGGACATTTAGTCGCGGTTGGCCAGGCCAACCGCGACTAAAGCCCCTCCCGTCCACCAGCTGCCCACCGAGCGCGCTGGGCCCAGGCCTTTGGTCGTGGTCCGCCACCCGAGCCGCGACTAAAGGTCCCATTGGTCGCGGTTCTTGCATTTCCGCGACTAATGAGGCTGGACGGAAGACCTTTTTTCTACCAGTGGGTACACCTGAAAGAAGCAAAGGATTGCCTGGTTACCGCTAACGGATGCAGGAGGGTTCTTGAACAGAATCGTATCGCTCGTTCACGGATCATGAGAAGTGCAGAAATGCCGACTTGTATCGTAAGAGCGAAAGAACAGACAACCAGGATCATCTGTCTCACTGTCTGCCCTACCGGCTATGTCAGGGCAGCGTCCGTTTGCGTCGCGTGGACCGGAAATACGCTAGTATCCTACTTCAGCAAAGCAACGCATTGTGTCCGGGGGGTTCACGGAGACGCAAATGCGACGCAACTATACGACACTTTGCGTCTCCGCGGACGTTGCGCGGTCGCGCCGAGCGTCCGCTCGCTTCCCCAACGGGCCCGCCTGGCAGCGACCCTGACTCGATCGGCGCGAATTAAAGCAGGGGGGTCAACCGTCGGAGTGGCAACCGTGCCTATCGGCCCGTCAACCGCCGGAATAGAGTGCCGAACCGCCGCGGAAGAGCAACCGCATGCCTTTTCGTTATACGCGCCGCCATTAATCCCCGCTAAATATAATCCATGCGCCTGCTGTAATTCACGTCCAACCGGCTGCCATTTTTCTTCTTCTCCAACACCGGCTAGCCACCATGAGCAACATGTCGTTGCCATTGGACATGGACAGCGAGGGGAAGCCGTCGGGATGGCGGCATTGGTGGGATAGGTTTGCGACGCCCATCAACCCTAGCTCCTCGCCGATGAAGGGCGAGGAGGAGGGAGGCGCCGTTGGCCTCGACAACCAGGAGGAGGAAGACTCCGATGCCAAGTGGGCACGGCTGGAGGCGGCGGACGACGCGGGCGCAGGCGGAGCCTCGTCGTCCTTTCACCGACGACGAGGAAGACCCCAATGACCAGTTGTCGAACTGGAACTCAAGCTCGTCGGATGCGTCGACCGGCAGTACCTCTTCGGAGGAGGAGGTGACAAGCAGGAGGCGCGTCCGTGAGGACGACGAGGCGGGACCTTCTAACAAGAAGGCCAAGAATTAGTTTACTTTTTTTTTTGTTTTCACGTTTGTTCTCTAGTTTGTATGTTAAATATGTTTGAACTTGTTCGATTTGAGAAAGCATGGCATGATCACTACAACTTATTTTCGAACGGACGATCGTGGACAATTTAGACGTCTGAAATGGGTCGCCCCTGGAGATGCCCTCAGCTGTCGAGGGGACACCGTGAGATCCCCTAGCTACTTGCTCCTCCATTTATAGTGTTGGAAATTTCCCTCGAATTTTCCCCTTTCCTACTTTCAAACGCACCCCAATCGTCTTGATGCTCCTCCATTTATAGTGTTCGAAATTTCCCTCGAACTTCCTAGTGATTGTTTCGGGAGCTTCCTTGCGTTTTGATGATCAATGCAGGTGCAGCGCGCGATGGTGAACTAGCTGCTCGGCGCCTGTGGTTATGCGTTGATGGAAGGGATTAGCTTTGTTAGGTTTTAGATATGCCGTGCCGCGAGGTCAACTACTTTCACCTGGCCGATTGCTCCTGAAAATCCTAATGCCGTTTGCACACTCCTTGAGTTGCTTGTGAGTGAAGAAGAGTGCTCAGCGCGGGCGCGAGTGATTTTTTTTTATGGTGACCATGTGTCCTTATACGAGTTTTGGCAATGTTCCAAACATACATCGTTGGTGAAGGCACACCATGTTCATGGACGAATGTTTTTAGTTAAGATATACTACCTCCGTTCCATAATTCTTGTCACAGATTTGGATGTATCTATAATCATGTTTTGTTAATAGATACATCCAAATCCCCGACAAGATCGTGGAATCGAGGGGAGTACTATCCAAGTTCTTTTTTTTAGCTTGAGGCCCTAAGGTCTATGGCCGCAAAGTTTACAATATAATTTGAAACCATCCAGACCGCTTGTATAAAAATTATGGTATGAGATTTTTTTGTTGATATGTTTTTCATAGTATTATAACTACTGTATTATACTACCACATCTTAGTGTAAATTTGTTAAAATATTTTTCAAAGTAGCATCTCAGAGACTTTTCAACTTCCAAGAGTTAAAAATGTCAGTGGGAGTAATTATTTCAAGATCTTGCTTACTTTTTGGCTTTGAATCAGATTATGGCTGTCAAGAACAAGATTGAAGAGATCCAAGGAAAGGATGCTATCCTCGGGGTCAACAAATGCTCATTTACATGGGCAAGGTGTTGAAGGATGAAAGTACACTGGACGAGAATGAAGTTAGTGAAGATGAGTTTCTGGTCGTCATGCTTCGTAAGGTATTTTCCGCTTATATGCAGAGGTGGACGATTTGCACCCGGGTGCATGTGCACTCTATTTTGAAAAATTCCAACAAATACTATTTCAAAATTATAGAAAAAATTGAAACAATTATTTTCATGTATATCCTATGTTTACACTTGTTTGTGCAGTTTTCGGCATAAAAGAACGACCATGTGTGACCTACACATAAATGTGAAAATGGAATTTTCTATTTCCGTGAACAGTGCATAGCCAATCATTAGTGTGATTTGGATATTTTGTCATTTTCGCGTAGGCCACATACAATCGAATTTTTCATGATAATTTACACAAGTGAGTATCAACATAATATGTACATGAAAAAAATTAGTTTATTTAGCAATTTTTTCAAAATTGGTGAAACCGGGTGCATGTGCACCCGGGTTCATCCAGGTATTTCCCGCTTATATGCCATGTATATTAGGAATTATTTCAGTTCTGCACTATGCTTTGGATTATTTTGACTAGCAGGCGGCTTATATTATATGCCATGTGTATTAGGAATTACTTTAGTTCTGTACTATGCTTTGGATTATTTTAACTAGCTGAATGCTTGGTGTAATAATTGTATGAATTTGTAGCCGAGGGAGTTCGGGAGCATGGAGGATTTCTGGGTTTTCTACCTGGCCCAGCACTCGAAGCCGGCGACGCGCCGCTGGCACTTTGCCGGCACGGTCGCGTCGCTCGTCTGCGCACTCCTCGCGGCGGCCGCCACCGGCCGCGCCTCGCTCCTGGCAGCGTGCCCCGTGCTCGGGTACGGCATGGCGTGGTACAGCCACATCTTCGTGGAGGGCAACCGGCCGGCCACGTTCGGCCACCCCGTCTGGTCCTTGCTCTGCGAGTACCGCATGTTTGCCCTCATCCTCACCGGCCGCATCGACGCCGAGCTCGCACGCCTCCGCATCCGGCTCCCGAGCGACGCCACCGAGCACCATGAGTGATCGATCCCTCTCTTCGCGTTTCATGGTAACATCAGTAAATTTCCGTCCACCGTGTGCACTTACAGAGTTGCAGGTGTGGATTCGATGAAAGGAAAAATAAATAACACTTGCAGTTGCAGGTGTTAAGTGGGTACTATCTATTTTTGGTGCGTATTTATCGGGGCATTATTCCTGGTGTATGTGCATTCGCAGTGTAACAGATAATGCCATGCGGCTTTGCTATGTTGATTTCTTTAGAGACTAATCTTATTGTTAATCATCTGTTGGCGTATGTGCATTCGCAGTGTAACAGATAATGCCATGCGGCTTTGCTATGTTAATTTCTTTAGAGACTAATCTTATTGTTAATCATCTGTTGGCGTAGAGTAACTGAGTCAGTGATACACATAGTTTGGTCCATGATGCAGCAATTTATGCTTTATTTCCAGTAAATTACTTGGATAGCACAGCGGTTTGCAGAACGATGGACAAGCTTTAGTTGTGCACTTGCAGAGTTGCAGGTGTGGATTCCTTGAAAGAAAGAAAGAGAACACTTGAAGAGTACTATTTAGATGTGTATTGCATTTCTCATGTATCTCCACGCACAGATAGCCATGCATGTGCTTTTTGTGATTGCTTTAGAGACTAATCTTATTGACATCTGTTTGGCGTGGAGTCAGCGATACATAGATTGGACCATGGTGCAGCAATTGCTACTTTATTTCCTGTAAAATTACTTAGACAACACAACGGTTTTCAGATCGATGAACAAGCTTTATAACCTCACAGGAATTTCATTTCATTAACGAATAGAAAAGACACGCGTATGCACCCTTAATTTGTCAATGGCCAAGTTAATAGGAGTGGTTTCTTATTTGGCAGTGGAGAGCATACACATCTGATGTCTGAAGATGCCCTAATCTTGTTGTTCATCATCTGTCTGGTTTGGAGTCAGTCCTACACAAAATTGGACCATGCATGATACCGCTTTATTTCCTGTACTTTTACACCGTGCTTCAATACCACAACAGAGGTTTTGAAATCGACGCACAAACTTCATTAAGTACAACGTCACAAGAATCTCATCTGAATAACGAATAGCAAATACACGCACGCTTCGTGGGTTTGTGAATGACCAACCAATTTGACCGGGGAGGTTTCTTCTTCGCTGGTGGAAATCATACACATCGTGAACTGATGGCTGTAGATGATTCCTCAGCTCAGCTGTCGCTTCTGTTGGGCTTGTCTGACGCCTGGTACACCTGAAAGAAGGAAAACCATTTGCCTGATTACCGCTTACGGATGCAGGAGGGTTGTCGAACAGAATCGTATCGCTCGTTCACGGATCATGAGAAGTGCAGAAATGCCGACTTGTATGGTAAGAGTGCAGGGTAAAAAGAAGAGACAACCAGGATCATCTGCCTGTCCTCCTACCGTGTCGGCCGACGGGATCCACTCGTTAGTGGCAGGATTCCCCTTGCAGGAAGCGTGGCGCTCCGATGCGTCGGGGTCCTCGGAGAGCTCGAAGGAGGCACCGGTGGGCTTGTCCATCTTGATGAAGCCCGTCCCAGTCTGCAGGAGCAGGACATGGACGGAGCCGAGTATAATTCAGACACCAAAATGGTCGCCGGACAGCAGAAAAAAGCATGCAGAGACCTACCGTGTGGTGCTGCTTGCCGACGCCGCCGAGGTCCTTGTAGTACTCCGTCTCCACGAACTCCTCTCCCGGCTTGCCGCCCTCGAGCACCAATTTCTGCAACAACGAACCACACGCATCAGCTCCATGTAAATTCTGCTAGTAGCTTTGAAAGAGGATGAAGGAGACGGCCGACGGACCTCGGTGTGGGCCTCGAGCTCCTGGAGCTTGTCGAGCTCCGGGTGGGAGGAGTCGACGAGCGCGTCGTCGGTGTAGACGGTGGAGTGCTCGCTCCGGGAGGGCTTGGTGTGGCGCTTGGGCGCGGCGTCGTCGTAGTACTCCCGCACCTCTGCCACCCGCACCGCCTCGTCCACGGGGGACAGGTGCGCGTCGCTCCTGCTCGGCCGCGACATCGATCGATCTCTCCACTGCACTGTACGATCGCAGGCGATTGCTAGCGCTACTACGGCTACTTGTGCTCGTGCTTGTGAGTAGTGGTATTGATTAAGCGCGGTTGTGTCGTACCGGTGGCGGAGGCTGATCGAAAGCGCCGTGCTATTATGGTGCCGCGCGCGACGGTGGCGACGGTGCACCGGCGCTGGGGCCAACGCGATATTTGTGAAGGGTAAAATATCCACGGGATCTAGGTGGAGTGGATAGAGAGGATGGTCCATGGCTTAGCGGGAACGACGACGGACGAGAGGCCAGGAATGCGTAGCCGCTCGGCCGTCACGTCGGAGGCGGCGAGGCCGGGGCCCGATTTGCCCTTGGTTTGTCTATGGTGGCAAGATAAAAGTATCTCAACCGGTGGTCCCTAAATAGTCACCAGCAGGAGCGTCGATACCGCTGTATGGGGACATCAGTAGTGCATCCTCCATTTGGAGACGCTGTTCCCACATCGGCACCTCCCAAACGGCGGCCCCCAATTTTTTTTTCTTTATACAATATTTTGAAACAACAAATGAATCACATTTTATTCATACAATCACACAAATAAAATTAAATTATTCAAACAATTAATCAAACAAATAGTACTTAAATTATTCATACAATCAATCAAACAAATAGTACTTAAATTACTCATACAACCCAACAAATAAATAGTACTTAAATTATTCATACATGCAAACAAATTGAAATAAAATCATGTATTGTTGGCGGCTCCTCTCCTCGCCCACAAATGCGCAGCTAGATCCATCTTCAGCTATGCATGAACACCTGCATCTCGAATTTCGTTGTGCATATGAAGAAAAACAGCAAATTCTTGGGTACACATGCTCTACCTCAACTAGTGGCCCTTGATAATCAAATGGATGATCATCCTGCACAGGTGCGTCGCACTCGCTCTCAATGATCATGTTGTGGATGATCACACAGGAGTTCATCACCTCCCACATCTGAGCCTTAGACCAAGTGAGAGCAGGGTACCTGACAATGGCGAAACGCTGCTGAAGCACCCCAAAAGCACGCTTAACATCCTTGCGTGCTGCTTCCTGACATGTTGCAAAATAGGCTTCTATCTCGTTTGATGGAGAGGGAATTGTCTTCACAAATGTAGCATACGTTGGATAGATACCATCAGCTAGATAGTACCCCTTGTTGTATGTGTGTCCGTTTACCTCAAAGTTCACGGCAGAAGCTTGTCCCTCAGCTAGCCTGGCAAACAACGGAGAGCGCTGCAACACGTTGATATCATTGTTTGTTCCTGCCATGCCAAAAAATGCATGCCAAATCCAAAGCTCCTGGTTTGTCACCGCCTCAAGAATGACATTGCACTCACCAGTATGCCCCTTGTAGATCCCATGCCAAGTAAAAGGACAATTCTTCCGGCCCCAATGCATACAGTCAATACGTCCGAGCATTCCAGAAACCCTCTTGCTGCATTCTTTTGCAGGATCCGAGCTGTATCATCTTCTCTTGGTGCTCTCAAATAGTCTTTAGCAAACACCGCTATGACGGCTCAGCAGAACCTGTAGAGAGTCTGTGTACATGTCGACTCTGTCATCCGTAGGTAGTCACTGGTTGTATCTGGAGGAGCTTCGTATGCAAGACAGCGCATTGCAGCAGTGCACTTCTGAATTGAGGTGAAGCCCCACAAACCTGTACAATCTTTCTTGGCCATGAAGTACTTGTCGTACTCCCTGACGTCGTGGACAATCTTCAAGAACAGCTCCTTGTTCATCCTAAATCGGTGCCGAAATTCTTTCGGCGAATGAGTCGCGTCGTCGTTGAAGTAGTCGGCGTCAAGCAGCATTGCGCCGGCTTCACGATGCCGATTGATGTTCCTCCTCTTGCCTGGCTTTGAGCCGCCGCGCCTAGGCACGACGAAGAAAGGCTGGCGAACGCACAACATGTTCGTCAGAATCAGTTGCTGTTGTTGCCGCCGAACAGCCTGAGCGTTCTGCTCCTCCGTGAACAGCTGCACCATCATCTCATCGTCGTTGTCCATCGCGACAATCGGACGAACACCTTGCGGGCGGGGCGATACTATCACGGTGACGACGAGCTCTGTTCCTTGCGAAACAGCGGCCGCCGGTCGAGGGGGTGGTGGCCGTGTCGATGGACGGTGGTGTCTATTGCAAGTAGGGGGCGTGGCGGCGACGACGACGGTGGCGATCTAGAGGGGTGGGAGTCGGCTCGGGCGTGTGTAGGAGGTGGGAAATCGGTGTGTCTGGCTGTCAGGCGGAGCCCACACTCGTTTTCAGACGTGCCGCGAGGTGCCGGCGCGCCCGATTCGCGCTCTTGGCGAAGATGCCGGCACAGGATTGCCGACGATTCTATTAGGCTCGAAAATTGGTTGGCGCCGTTTGGGACGCACCGATGCGAGCCCATTTTCGCTGTCGACCCCCAAAATACTATCGGGGCCGCTATAGGGGCCGCCGGTGGAGATGCTCTAAGGCGTTCTACTGCACATCGGATGGTGACGGTTCTCAGTTTCTGGAAAGGAGGCCGGCCGTCTAGGCGAAAACTCCCTAGTACGCCCGAGCTTGAGTGATCCCCATATCCACATTACTATATCTTTTTTTTTGAACAACAAAAGATTTTATTATGCGCTGGCTCATCCTGAAATCACGCGTGGCCCATCTCCTCGCCCAAATTTACTATGCGCTGGCTCATCCTGAAATCACGCTAAAAAAAGGCTCATCCTGAAATCACCCAAAATTACGGCCGAAATTGCTCCTCTCCAAATCAATCAGTTGCCGGTGTGTTTGCTCCCAGCTGCGCCGCCGGTCTCTCTCCCACCGCGCCGCCATCTTCAACCCGGCCGGATTCCTGCGCGTCCCACCTGGTTCGGGTCTTCTGCCGGCACGCACGCAGCTCCGCCGCTGGCCGGGAGTTTTGGCGAGGGCCTCCTTGACCGTCGGCAGCCGGCGGTGTAGAGGCAGAGGCTCCATAGCTAGGCCGACGAGGGTACACTCAAGACAAAGCTGCGTACCAGAGGCTGCTTCGTTGAATTACTACACAAACCTGGCGCAGGTAACATGAACTGACCTTGGTTATCGATTTCATATGTAATGATCAATCTGGTTAAATTTCATCACATAATTAAGCATCCACATGAGCGATCTGTTGAGTTAACACTAATACAATCTTAAATATCCATTACTGAATAGGGCATATGAGATTTCTATGCTTCCAATATATAGGAGCAATTTTGATAAATTAGTAATATCTTTCTATGTACTGCACGCGAAAAAATGTTATACCGTATGAATTTTTTATGGTTCCAGTGGAGATTAATTTTTTTGAGATAGCATGAGTCTCTTGCTTCGAAATCCATGCTCCATATGTACACTATATGGTTTTCCTCATTCCAAATAATTCTCTGGATATAATAACCATGCTTCTTCCTTCTCGATTTTTGTTAATTTTAATTTCAGAACCATTGTAAAATTTCAATATTTTCCTTGAGGATATGACTTATGTTGAGATAGCACAAATCTCTTGCTTCAAAATATACATGCTTCATATGTACAGATATGGTTTTCGTCACTCCAAATACTTTCCTGGATATGATAACCATGTTTTTTTTCCTTCGATAGTTGTTAATTTAAATTTCAGCACCGTTGTAATTTCAGTATTGTCCTTGTGCTAGTATCTACGTTTCAGGCTCAGAACCTTGTACAGGGTACTAATTATCTTGAGATAGCACAAATCTCTTGCTTCGAAATATGCATTTATCATATGTACAGATATGGTTTTCCTCACTCCAAATACTTTCCTGGATATAATAACCATGCGTGTTCCTTTGATATTTTTAATTTAAATTTCAGCACAATTGTAATTTTAATATTGTCCTTGTGCTACTATCTGCGTTTCACTCAGAACCTTGTAAGCGGTACTAATTATCTTGAGATAGTACAATGCTTGCAAAGCATGCATGTTTCTACCTGAAAGTTTGCATAATCAGAACCATGATTCAACCCTTTTGCATTTGTTGTTTAAATGATCAATAGCATTATATTTTAAGCATTGCCCCATATGCTTCCTATATTTCTCATATATGTTGCTCATGATTCTGTTCAACACATTTCAGATTACCTTTTTGGCCAATGGGTACCATTAGTCGGCTACAACGACGTTGACAGTGGGTTAATCAAGGTCGAGAATATGTTGGTCAAGGTTTCATGTATGAAGCACCACCGCTAGGATGAGCGACTTCTTCACGTCAAGGGAAGCAGACCAATGTGCTGCTCCTATTACATTGGTGCCCTTCACCACCAGATGTAGTCACTCCAAGAGGCAGGGAGGGTTACCAATGGTGGCATGAGGTCGTTGTTGCATGTCATTGACGAGTCTCTAATGTTCCCTGCCAGCATGCATGCACCATCACCATGAGAGGTGGAAGTTGGACATTGTGCTAGACAACGCAATCCCTGTGACTTATTATTATTGTTTACAGGAGCAAATAATGATATTATTGGAAGCAAAAGCTATTTCATTTGGAAGCAAATTATAATGCTCCGTAGGAAGCAATGATAGAAGCAAATATTTGTTTCATTCGAAGCAGATACTAGTTCATTTAGGAAGCAAATAATATGCTATTATTTAACCAATGTCGAGAGAAATGTATGTTTGTTACATTGGAAGCAAACTATTTTTTAATTTGTAAGCATATTATGTTCTCTATTCGAAGCAATGTTGATACAAATGATAATAATACTAAAACGTATACCTCCAGTTGTCTTGGAAGCAATCTAGCTGGCCAACTGAAGCAAAATATTATTCGGGGGAAGCAAAAAAGAAAGTACTTGTTCTGCCAAAAGAGGCAGATATATTCCCCGAAAAAGCTGTGCTTCCATTATCCAGTAATGGAAAATAATGCTTCCC
This sequence comes from Lolium rigidum, assembly GCF_022539505.1. NCBI lineage: Eukaryota > Viridiplantae > Streptophyta > Magnoliopsida > Poales > Poaceae > Lolium > Lolium rigidum. The sequence goes on along the minus strand of NC_061510.1, from coordinate 99,622,077 downwards.
TGTGGCACAAAATATGCTACTATGACCGGGAAAATTTTAACTAATTTTATATATTTTATTTTCGGAAACATACCAATTTCCTAAATTACTTGCTAAAAACAAGGAACTGTTGTGGATGGATCGAACCTGCATTTAGGGGGCAGTTTTATGGGATGCATGCAATTTTGACCTGGGCAGTTTAATGCGATCCCTGAAATCATGGAAAGAGCAACGGGGCTTGGTAGAAAATCCTGCGGCCACACTGTTTCAGATCGTATGGCCAAGTATTGGTCCGAGGGGAAGCAGATTATCGGCATCCGATTCCTAGCGGTGCCCTTGATTTTTAACTGTTCACAGCCGCTGCCTCCTTTTCGTGTGTGAAAACGTTGGTCCAACAACCCAACCGCTTTGACCGAACAGTCCAGAGACTAGGTCCTGAGGGCATCTCCAGCGGCGCGACGCAAACGGACGCTGAGCGACCGTTTGTGTCCGCCGTGACCGAAAATGCGTCGTGCACCACCTCCAGCGGCGCGACGCAAAGTGACCGGACCGTCCGCAGAGACGCAAACCTGGCCCAAATATGCGCCAGGTTTGCGTCTCGGCGGACGCTGCGCGGACGCGCAAAGTGTCCGCTCGGTCCTCGCACGGGCCCGCCTGGCAGCGGCACAACCGCTCGTCTTCGGGCATTACTTCCGGGCGGCGCGCTGCAGTCTTCGCAGGGCCGCGTTAATGGCGTGCCTCGGCTTCCGCGAGCGTGCGCAGCTAGTAGACGTTGCACTGGCAGGCCATTGAAGGCGATATGGCGTCGGAGCCTTTTAAATGGACGCTGCCGGCGTCCATTTCGACGACCAAACCATTGCCAAATCCCACAGTATCCACCCCACCGACGCCATGGGAAAGAAATGCTGGCCGTTCCTCAAGACGAAGAACGACCAGGAGGCAAGCGGCTCGCGTTCCGGCAAGAAGGCAAGGGTCGGCCGGTACGTCCGCGTTGAGCTCGCGCGGCGGCTATGGGAGGAAAACCGGCTCGTGCCATGGCCGGACGCGAACCTGCCGGGAGGGGCTGGTACCTCAACTCGCGGCGCGTGCCGGTCCCCCCCGTGCCGCGCGAGGGCCGAGAGCGGCGGGACGAGGTGCGCCGCCGCCGAGCGATCTTGCCGCCGGATCTGCGGGAGGATGAGGCGTACGCGCTGAACTCCTACAACTGGATTTCATTCGGGACGTGGGAGTTTGACGCGCGCCGCCGCGCTGGCTACCTCGGCGACGTGGACTTCTTCGACCGAGAGATCGCTGCATAAGAAGAAGAGAACGACGAGGAGGACGCGGACGACGAGGAGGACGCGGACGAGGACGTCGACATGGTCGACTACGACCACGACGACGGCGGGCCGGCGTGGGATCCGGAGACCCGGCCCGCCGGACCTTTCGAGGATGAGGCCATTGCCATGGCACCGGCCAACAGCGCGCGAGACGAGCTCAACGAGCTCGTTTTGTGGGAGGGGCTCGCAATCCAGGCTGCGGGAGTCGGCGCTCGCGCGAGCGAGGCCGGCGACTCCTCGGCTACGCCGACGCGTTCCAACGACCGCGCTCCGCCCGTCGCTCCGGCGTGGGATCCCCGGCCACGGCCTCCTGCCCATGCGGCGGTACCTCCTCCACCGCCGGCGTACGAGCTTCCATGGCCGACGCCGGAGTTCATTAACCTCGTCAGCGACGACGACCAGTAGGCAGCACCAACTTTTAGCACGCCTTTATGGCTTTTTAATGTTTTTTTTAACGTAAATTATGAATGAAAAAAAATTTATGCGTCGCGCCGCTGGAGCCACCCCCGACGCAAACGGACGCCCGGACGATTTCGACCATTTCGGCCGACGCAAACGGACACGACGCGTCCGTTTCGACGTCCGAAATGCGTCGCGCCGCTGGAGATGCCGTGAGGACAAAAACTAATCCTCTTTCTCTCCTAAAAATACTCTCCCTCTTCCCATCGCTTTCGCCCACGTGCTCCCCAGGCACGGAGGAGTACGGCGCCTACTCTTCCCCAAGCGGCGGCATGGAGGAAGTCGCCGGCTACTTCCTCTCCCTCTTGAGGCACGACGGTTATTGCTATGCCGGTGAGGTGGCCATTGACGCGGTTGTCGGCGCGATGGAGGAGGGCGCCGCTCTCCTCTCCTCCTTGGTCGGCTCTACGAGGAGGAAGAGGAACTGGGCGCTGTCCCCTGCTCCGTTCCCCTCCACAGCAGCTCCCAACCTCACCGGCGGCGAGGCAGCGACAAGATCCGCAGTCATCTAGGACGAAGCAGCGCGAGCTCGGCACCCTCCTCTCCTCCCCTGCTCCGTTCCCCTCCAAGCTCGGCGGTGCTCACCTCGGCATGGGCATGACCAGAGCGCAGAACACGTCGACGCAGGCACGAACAACAGCAGCTAGAGCCGTTATAGGGGATCTTCGAGAAGTATTTCATCATCCTCATGTCCTCCATCTTCTTCTACCTGTGAGCAACAAACTTACCTTGTGATCATCTTATGTATGGTTTCTTGCAGGTCCGAGCACGGAGTGTACAACCTTCGGGGTCTGCTGATGGGACGATGAACCGGTACCATGTGTACAAGATCCGGTAGTAGTAGATGCAGGAAGCAGTAATCGTTCTTCAGGTATATCCAATAGGCCTATTGTTGTTTGACCCTAGCCCATGTATGGAATGCAACGAGGTAAGAATTCATAGTCATTTGTCAAAGTGTGCTTACCAGTATTAGGGTCATATTCTGATTATGTACCAAACGAATGTCTTCACAGAATTCCAGAAAACGTGGTTCAATTAACTACTGCAACTACATGTTTATTCTCTCCTTCAGAATCCAGAATTCTGCCCTTTTCATTGCCACACGGCAGTTTGTATAATATCAACCAATACCCCCAGCTACATAAGTCCTATTTCTGTGCAGACTCCTTAAATAGAGCCAATTTCATATGGTACTAATATGATTGTGTTGGAAATTTGCTTACCCATGGTTATCGCAAGGTACACATATGTTTATAGTAGAAGCCTTGAGTTGTCATTGCTGCATTATATTCGCTTTTCATCTACAGAACAATACTTCATCTAAAAGGTTTTTTGATGGTATTATTTTGAATGCATCTGGCGTGATACTTCATCTTCTTTAGGATCTTTTTAGTTGTCCTACAAAGGGACTAATTCCTTCGTATGTTTTTCTCGACTTCTAATAGGCGCTGTCCTGCTGTGTCAAATCAACTCATAGATTTTACTAAATTCAACTTGGTATCTGAATATATATACTCCAAACAACAATAGGCCTTTTACAAAGGAGGTAGTTTGTTACAATGGGTTGAAATTATATACTGGTTCTTTTTTAATTTCATACTGACCCTTTCAGTTCTGGAAGAACCTTTTGTTTTTTATATATAAGTATGCATGCACAAACTGTCAGTTCTGCACTATATAAGTGGACCATGGTAATGTTAGGCCCCTTCATTGTATAAAGATACAGCTGTTCTCTTATTGGATTGAATCATACTATTTTGACAAATCAAGTTAGTGAATTAGGATGATGTACTCATGTGGTTATGCTACTGCCAATTTTTGATCAGCATGTATGAGAGAAAATCAGTGTTGCCCGGAAGAATAAGAATGTAGGCTGCCAGGTCCATTGTTTTGTGCATCATGGATATATAGGCTGCCGGGGCAAGTGTTTTCTGCGTTATGGATATACTTATAATATACCATATAATGGATGCCTCCTTGACATAGTATGGCGTAGTTGTATTACTGTTTCAGACTCATATCAACGTAGAGTGGTGTAAAAAGACAAATCTTATGAAGTATTTGTTTAAGTATCTTGCCAAAGGACATGACATGGCTCAGGCCCGTCTTCATTCTATGTATCAAAGCTCAAATGCTGTCTCGTCAGGGACTAATCAAAACATGTTAGGAATTCTGCTGTGTTGCCTTTCTTAATTTTCCCCCGTGTGAAGCTCTGTTTATTAAGATGTCTTACCAACTGCTCTTTGTGGCCCAGATATTTGTCGGCGTGTGAGACCTGCTGGCGTCCATTTGGATTTGATATACATGTTCGTGAACCTTCTGTTGACAGATTGGCAGTGCACCTTCCTAACATGAACCGCGTTTTATATCATGAGAGTGATAGGCTTGCTAATATTGTCGATAACCCCAACAGGTATAGAACTGTGCTCACTGAATGGTTACATATCGTAGAAGTGGTATGTTTGCTAATATCGTTGGTAACCCCAAAAGGTACAAAACTATGCTTACTGAATGGTTTGTGGCCAATCAGCGTTACCTGGAGGCCTTAGCCCTCACATATTTGGAACTTCCATCTAAGTTGATCGGGAATGGACAGATTAAGAGGTGGAAAAAAAGGACACATGAGTTCAAGTTTGGTCCTCTGATTGGTCTCATATACAATGTGCATCCTACCACCAATGAGCTCTTCTTTTTACGTATACTCTCACGGTTGTACCTGGAGCTACAGGTTTTCAGGATCTTTGGAAATATCAGGGAACTTTATATTTTTCTTTTAAGGAGGCTTTCCAGGCCCGTGGTCTGGTTGGCGATGACAACTTTATATCATGAAGTGCTCGCTAATGTCTGTAGGGAAAATCTTCTCTAGGTACCTGTGTATGTTTACTTTTACTCCTTGAACATGCCAGCTTTTTCTGTTCTGGATCTCACTATAGTGTATCTCTCTTCCAGGTATTAAGAATTTAGGTGTTCACATCACATCTTGGTTTCCAGAGCTTGGAGAAACAAGTTGGCCGGTTATGTCCTCATGCTTTTGTTCGTTACCTTCACAAAGTTGTTACGAGTTGCCATACTACTATCTTTGTATCTGCTAAATTTACCTATATGTTCTTCGTTTTTGCGGCTTTTGGTTTGTTTCAAAACCTGGTTTCTTACCTGAACCTTTACTATACTGCTCTTGCCGGGTTTATCCTGGACAACGCGGTAAGGAGATTTTGCCTATGAAACAAACTGTGAGTGACTACTTTGTGTTTTTTTTTACCAGGGGACTACTTTGTGTTTACTAGCTGGTGCTCTATGAAAATGAGGTTTCAAAATCTGGTCAGGTTTAGGGTGACTTCTTTTGGGCTTCTGCTTATGCATAAGCCGGCTTCTGTGTTTTGGTGGGAAGAAACTGCGGTGGCTAGAAGCTCCTAGAAGCTAGTTACTCCTATTCTTTTGGGCTTCTGGAGTTATAGCTCATTTGTTGTGGTGAGTTGTAAAATGTCTATAAAACCCCAAGATTTGTTGTGTGCTTTAAATAAGTGATGATATCATACATGACAACATTAATTCTGCTCATTCTAGAAATTTTAATACCAAAGCCTCGCAGAAATCATAGATCAGAAGTGCTAAAAATAAACTATCCACCATTTTACTTTGCTGTTTATGCTTTGATACATATAAAAGACCTATGTTATATACAAAATGCATACCACATCTGTCTCTTTTGTTATGATACAGACAAGTTTTTATACCAAATACTCACAGCAATTCATTTTATTCACATCCACATCTGCAAGAAATTGATTATACCAGAAAACGTTGGAAGGCAAGATCGAATCGAGGACGAGCTGGAGATTGGCGTCGGTGGGGAAGCTCGCTACTGGGGGAGGACGAGGTCGACGGTCGGCCGGAGAGCTCGCTGCTGCGGAGAGCTCGTCGGTTGCCGGAGAGCTCGCTGCTGCGGAGAGCTCGTCGGCGGCGGATGTAGAGGCGGGCGCGGTCCTTGATGCGGATGGATAGGCGGCGACGCAAGGCGAGCAAAGGGGGGACGCGTGCGGGATGGGGGGTGGCCGGTGCTTCCCTGCCGGAGCTACCGGCGGTGGGGTCACCGGCCCTGGAGCGGTGGCGGCGGGGGAACCCTACCGAGCGGTTGGAGCGAGGGACTCGTCCCAGGACGAGTGCGGGGTGGAGCCGGGTTGGAGCGGTGCGGGCCGTCCGGATCATTTTGATTTTTCTTTTTTATTTATTTTACACTTCCTCAAAATCTATCTGTGGAATGGCAGTTCTAATGGAAAATGGAAGCAGCAACGAGGGTAGACGTGCTTACCGATTCGGGCTCGGGAGAGAAGCTCGGGAAACTTCTCAGAAACTGCTCGGGACCAGGTTCTAGCTGCACACACAAAATGGGCTTCACGGTGAGAGGAAGCTGTGCAGAAACTGCCCTAATCTTTTGGGCTTCAGCGGTTTGGGACCTAGAAGTTTGGGTAGAAGCCCAAAAGAAGTCACCCTTATTCATCTAAGAGAAAGGTCATTCTTTCACCTAGACACGATGCACAATCGATTCCTTGATGTGGTTCCACAACGTCATCCAAGAAAAAAAATCCTATGTTATTTCCGGGAAGAAGAACATACCAGTCAAGACCTTTTGCCTAGAGTGGCTTTTTCGCTGGTGCTACCCTCACATTCTTTTACTATGTTTCCTTCCGCTTATGCAATTTAGGAGAGGTCTAGCTTCTCACCTGGTATAAAAAACAAAACAAAAAATAGTCATGTCTCAATGCATGTATACGCCTGGGATTCAAAACCTACAGCTCTAAACCAGTCTCCTCAGATTGCATTGTTGTTCAGAGCTCCAGTATGACCATCTAATAATTATCCAATATCTAGAACTTTATGCACTACTATGTACCTTGACACTCGATGAAGCACCAGCTTTCTAGCTATACTAGGCTTTATCCTTAATTATTGTTGCTTTCTTGCGCTGGCTTACATATATTGCGACAGCTTTATCAGTTGTTGCTAAGCCTGCCAAGTGCTACAGTATTAACCTCCGCTTAATGCAACAGTCGGCAGCACTCCTAAATTTAAATTCGAAAGAACCATATCTGCTATATCTCACATCACCATGGATCTTTCCTCACTACATTGCAAACAAAACCAATTAAACTATTTTTTAAAAATCCTTTTTCTCGCCCTTTACAGTTTTCAGCTGTTACATCGTTGCTTTTAGCTTATATAAGAAGCATGGAGGTTCTGTACTCTTTCGATCTAAATATCCAGATTTCTTATTACGGTGTCTTTCCCCACTCATGCTACTGTATATGCCACACTTTCAGACTCCAATACATACAGGAAAGCAATTCAATCATGAAAGACACTCTTGCAAACAAGTTTGAATCAACATTTGCCCACATACACGTACATGCATTTATGTCAGGGAAGACACTAACAGAACCGAAATTCAGAGAATTTCCAGTGGAAAAAAGAACACCTCAGCAAATTTGCGGTAAATAGGCTAATAGCAGCAGCTTAATATTTAGACTGCAGGAGCATACCAGATTATCGACCCCTCTGCGGCTGACGGCGGCGACGCCAGGCAATCGCTGCCTCCGCCCAGGCATAGCTTCAGCGGAAGAAAGGCGTCGTTGCCTCGCCCTGTTCACCCTCCGTGTTCCGCTGCCTGAACTCGCTAGCCGCCGCGGCCAGTACCAATTATTCCTCGAGCTCGTGCCCGGCAGCTCGCTCACCGACGAAATGAAAAGAAACAGAAATAGCATCGAGGAAGGCACCGCTCCAGATCCCCGCCTTCTTCAGCCAACCCCACCACAAATCCTCCTGCCATTCACGTGAATCCTATTGCCAGGATTCATCACAAGCATAGCACATCAGAACTATCCGCCACGGGTACGAGACAAAAAAACAGAACAAACCAGAAACAACGACCGGTCAAAAAAGGACGCCGATCACGCGACATAAAAACACATCCTCCCCCCAGCTCCATCGTCCAGAACCAAACCTAGGTCGTCTTCCTCCTCCAGCCGCCGGGAGACAAGAACTCCATGGCTGTAGTAACCCAGGACCAAAACAGCTGAAAAATACATCTGTAGATCAGGAGGGAAAGCCTGTACAACACAACATCAGGCTTAACACCATCTTCTACCCTCTGAAAGCTCTTCAACCTGCAGGTATCAGTTCTCTACATCTGAATCTAACATCCAAAACCAGTAGCTCTTCCAAAACTAACATCCAAACCAGTACCTCTTCCAGATGAAAAAATTGAAATTCTACATTCTTTTTTCTACTTGTTGTTACTGGGTAACATGCAAACCAGTAGCTCTTATACACTTTCCAGATCTAGAATTGAAATCACTGTTTTTTTCCTACATTCACCAGTATCTTTTCTACTTTTAATAACTGATGTTTGCAGTAGCATGTATCACATAAAGTACAGGTTGCAAGAAAAATGAACAATTGAACCACTAGATCTGTACAGGTTGAAAACATCAGAATCTACATTCTTTATCTACTTGTTGTTATTTGGTAACACGCAAACCAGTAGGTTCCCATGATCTATACTCGTAATCATTGTAGTATCTTTTCTTACATTCTATACTTGGTAATATTCTTTTTCCTACATTCTGCAGTATCTTTTCTACTTCTAATAACTGATGTATGCAGTAGCATGTATCATAGAAAGTACATGTTGTAGAAAAATGAACAATTGAAGGACTATGTCAAACTGTGAGCAAGTTTTCCTACATATTCTGTAACTGGAAACTCATATGGCAGTACATTACCTAGTAAGAACAGTACATTACCTAGTAAGAACAGATAATTTTATGATTGCAGACATACTGAGTGTATAATCAATTCCAATAGCATGTAAAAAAAAGAGCTTTTCATGCTCAGATGCAAAACTTAATAGAGTGGATCAAAAAGGACATGTAGAACTTGAAACATATGTAGATTAGCTCCATTAAAATTTCATCAGATGCATCAGTACTTTGACATGGTCAGTCAACTGCAGGTTCATCAGCAATGATGATCCATGCATGAAATTTGCAGGCCATTGTGCATGTACTTTAAATTGGAAGAAAACCATGCACAAAATAACTACGCATGTAAGAAGAAACTAGTGATATAGGATGTCATGATGATGGAGCACTGCCTTCTCGCATCATCATGTTCTGTGATACAAAAACTAGTAGCATCTAAGTAAGACATACTACTTTTTATACTAGGTAGAGAATATACAGCAACAACATGTTCTTGGCAGCTTCAAGCTTTAGATGCAGCATCAACAGCATGTTTCTCCTTGGTTCTAACACTTCTGCTCTAGCTTCTTGCTTATGACCTGTAAAAACATCAAGTAGAAAGATTATGTTAGAATGCATGCAGTTTTGTAAGGTTGCCAACTCAAAATAGAACATAGAATCTTCACCTATACAAAATTTATTTCTTGAATAAGTATGTCGGGGGTGTTCCTCGACAATGTCCTCCGATTGGGACTTAGGGTTGATGGAATCCTGCAAGCTGATACAAGGCATCGGTATACAGACAAACGGGGGGAGCGATTTACCCAGGTTCGGGGCCCTCGATGAGGTAAAACCCTTACGTCCCGCTTGTCTCGTTCTTGATTATGAAGAAAATAGTGTTACAATGGGGTGCCGAATAGTTCGGCTGTGATCTCGTCGAGATAGCTAATCGCTAGGGTAACCTAGTTCTAAGCTTCGTTGGCTAAGATCGCTAAGATTGGTCGTGTCCTCGATAGCCCCTCTCCTGGCCTTTATATAGGTGGCTAGGTCCCGAGAGGTTTAATCGAGTACGAGTAGGTTTACAATAGATTTGTCTCTAATCTTTCCTTCTTCGGCTCTTTCCGTGTCTTGTACTTCAAGTAATCTTTCGCCGCACCGTCCTAGTGGCCCATCTTGTCTTCGAGTACCTTCATGGGCCTCCACCGGGCCGTATAGGGTAGAGCAATAGTGGTTACCCGAAGGGTAATGCCCACGTCAGTAGCCCCCGAGTGTCTAGCCGAACATAGTTCGGGTAGAGACTGAAGCATGTCTTCTTCCGAACTCCTTTTCCTTGATTGTTCTTGCATTTCTCCTGTCTTCTATCGGGTGCGCGTCAGCGCTCCCGATGGGAGTAGCCCCCGAGTCTAGGTACAGATGCTCGCAATCCGTGCGTAGACTCAAGTTGTACCACTCGAACATCTTCTTCTGCCGAAGCTTTTCCTGCAAGCTTCTTGTAATGCATCCGATACATTTTTTTATGCAAGGGATACCGAATAACGTGCCCAACTTTTGTTGGTTAACTGCCGATGGCAAAACAACGTTATCCTACACAGAATCAAGTCCCCGGGCATGATCCTGGAGTGTGAAAAAAGTTCTATCGGGTGCGCATCCAGCGCTCCCGATGGGAGTAGCCCCCGAGTCTGGGCGCGGGCGTATTACGCCTGGGCGCAGACTTGAGTCAATTATTTCCTTCGAGTCCTCATTTTATCGGGTGCGCGACAGCGCTCCCGATGGGAGTAGCCCCCGAGTCTAAGTGCGGATGCTTGCAATCCGCGCATAGGCTCAAGTCGATCACCCGATCCTTTCTTATCTCTTCGTATGCAATCATTCTTCATGACGTCATTGATGACGTTTTTCTGTCCCCTTGATTTTGACTGATAAGACTCAACCTGCCAACCCTGTTTTCAAGGGTTTCCTGCTCCTCTTTACACGGTTAACAAGGCACCTCCTCGATTTCCGCGACGGGGAAAGGCCCATTTAACAACACGAAGCCTTCCTTAAGTTCCTTAAGAGATAAAAAAATCCCTTTCATTCTCCTCCATTCGTCTTCTTCATCGTTCTTGCTCTTCTTGTGTTCGCAACTGGAGCTCGCGCCGCCACCACTGTCTTTCCGATTTGTTCAGATCTCGCAATGGTGAAGAAGAAAATCCCTAGTGCCGCCGCCAGTTCCACGAGCGTCGGTGCCGCCGCCAGATCTTCTTCGATTCTTGCGAAGGAGGTCGCCCCCAATGCTCCTCCTCCAGCTCCGGCGCCGCCGCGCCACCAAGTTCATCGACCAAGCCTCGGTAATTGGACAGCCTCGACCGTCACCAAGCGTGATGAAAAAAGGTCCCGAAGCTCGGGACTCGATCTCCCCGATGAGGGAATGTAATCTTTCCAGGTGCGATTTCTCGACCTAACCCTCCCGCCGGCTTTACCGTGATGTTCCCGCTCGTTCTTGTACCGAGGCCTTTCCCTTCCTGTTCACGAATTCCTCCTCTATCTCCTGCGAACTTACGAAATCCAACTGTGGCAACTCACTCCCAACTCGATTCTTCACGTTGCTGTATTCATTACCCTCTGCGAAGCATATCTGGGCGTTGAGCCCCATTTTGGTTTGTGGAAGAAGATCTTTTACGTGAAGAGATACAGCAGTAGCAATGGATCTTTTGTCACCGGAGGAGTAGGATTCGTAGCTCGTTCAGATGTTAATTACTTCAATTTCCCGATGAGAGAGTCCGTGCAAGGGTGGAGATTGAAGTGGTTCTACATCAAGGATTCTCCGTCACCCGAATGCCAGCTCCCTCGCTTCGTCGACGTCCTTGAGGCCAAGCCTAAGAATTCCTGGAAAAATGTTCTCTCTCCCGACGAAAAACACAGCACGTCGATGAACTATTTGCCGATTCCTTCGGATCAAGGAGGCCGACGGGCAAACCATGGTCGGTACGAAGTAGCGGCAGTGTTTCTAAAACGTCGAGTCCAACCAATCATGGCTAGGGTTCGCCCAATGTGGTCGTACTCAGGTCCCAAAGATGAAACTAGAATCAACGCTGCCGAATTATCGGAAAAAGAACTGCTTGATGAAGTTCGCCGCCTCACTTCCTTTAGTCAAGAGGATTCGATCCCGCTGATATCTCCATATATTCCTTTCGATGCTGATCATCCAGCACCAGAGGTAATTTCCCCCTTAAACTCTTGGTATGCTGCTACCGACGTATATTACTGTTATCCTCATTTACTTTTCCCTTCGACAGACCTTCGCAGCCTCCGAGGATTTTCATAACTTGCCAAATGACACTTCCGAAGGAAGAGGCTCTTCAGAGCCTGTTGACTTTCGTACTGCTGAACACACAAGCCCATTCAACGAGCTCGACGACCCGATAGATTCCGAACCGCCCATGCCAATCTCCCTCCATCGGCCGGTGATACTTGCGACACGTAGAGATCGGTGCGCAATGACGACGCCGATCACAATGCCTTTGTTGATGCAGTACAGGAGGAGACCAGGGTTTCTCCTATGAAGAGATCAATCGGCGGTTTTGCCGACGAAGATGACCTCCTTGATTTGTAAGTGCCTTTCATCTTACTATTTTCAACTTTCTTGACTTTTTCAAATTCTTCTGATAACTCGATTAATCGAATCTTCCTTGCAGTGACGATACTTTCATTGAGCCTCCGCCCAAGAGGGCCAGATCTGATGCTGTTTCACCGGCCGTCGCAGCTTCCGAAGCTTCGGCTCTTAAAGCGGCTCCCGTGATGCAAGCATCGACAGCCTCCTCCCTTTCCAAAGGGAAAGATGCTCCTGCTGCTGCTGCAACTCCTCCTTCTGTAAGTCTTTGCTGAATCTAACAAGAACATTTCAAAACATGTCTTTGCTTAATGATCCTTGTCAAACATTTCCTTTTTTCAAGGATCTACGAGGTGTGATATCCTCTTTAGAGGCCTTCGCCTCTCAATTCACCTCTTTAGAGGCGGACAAGATTCGGCTGCAGGAGGAGGCTAAATCTTCCTCTTCAAAGTTGGAAGGTGCCATCAAAAAGGCCGCCATAGCTCGCCAGGATGTCGACTCCCTGAAAGAAGAGCTAAACAAGCTAAAGGAGCGGCTGAAGGAGGAGGAAGCTCGGACGGCAGAAAAAGATGAACTCCTCCGCCAATCTGCCTTGGCCTTGCTTGGTAAGTTCCTACGTCCCATGTAGATTATTACTCCTTTTTTTATGGATCTGCTTCTTCGTCAATGATTTCTTTTGACCACTTTGCAGAAGCTGCCGACATCCCTGCTACTGCCTTGGATAAAATTCCGAGCAACTCCCCGGCAAACGGTGTGTCGACGGTTCTCGCCGCTCACCAACTCACCCGGGGGCTCCTTGACAAGGGAAAGGGTGCTCTTGCGCGGATGCATTCGATGATATTCCCCAAGGCCACGCAGGAGAAGACTCTGGGGCAGCTAATTGATGCTTTCGCAGTCGACACCAAGGAGGTCATTGAGGTATTCAAGCGTACCTCGCGTACCTATGGCGCCCTACTTGCCTTCCAACTTATGATGGGTTACGGCTTTAAGGCTGATATTGAAGAAATGACTAAGGAGCTACCGAAAGGAAAAGATGGGCGATCTATTGATCTGAGCACCTTTACGGCGTCTGCCCGTACTTGTGGTCGCCAACTCCTTGATTTAGTCTCGAGAAAAACATCGGTTGGCCCTAGCCTGTCGACCCAGACTCAGGCTCCTTGATTGTTGTAACATTTTCACCCTTGGGCTAGCATGAAACATTATTCTGCTGCGAGAACTTTGAGTTTGTAATGAATATTATGCCGGCAATGTTGCCAGCATGTTTTTAACGTAATATCTTCACTTGTGCTTCTCCTGATAGGGATTGCTTATACCTCTCCCGATGGGAGTTTTGCTGAATGTTTAATTTGACCATATTATCCTCTTTAACACTTCCCAGTGCCCTCGTTTGTTGATGACTCCTCTGGTGTTGTTCCCGAAAATGATCGGATCCAACGGATGAAGGATCGGATCACCCAGATGGAGAAAGACCTGCGCAGCACTTATGCCCTGGCCGCGATTATCAACAAGAAGAGCGAGACTGCAGCCGACGTGGAGCGGTATGCTCTTACTGAGCTGCATAAGGCTACCGAGAGCTTGAATTGTGAGTCCTTTAGTCTCTTTACCCTTTGGTTGATAGCGTTTTCTCTGATCCTTTTCTGCTTCCTTATCAGTCATAGCTCTGAATCGTGCGGAAGAGAGCAAACGGATTCACGAGCGTGTGAACGCCTTGGTCGAGTTATCCTCAGCCGAGGAAATTTTCTGGCGAGAGCACTCGAAGGCATCGGCTGTCGCACGGTTTCAGGATCGAGTCCAACAGGTCCACCACTTCTTCGACAAGTGCTATAGAGCCATGAGGGTGGTTTGGAAGACGATGTTTCCTTTGAACGCAGTTCCCCCCACGCTTCTTGCGTTAATGTCGGAGTTTGGTAACGCCAGGAAGATCCGAGACTTGGTGCGCGCGCAAGTTTTTGCAGGAGCCAAGTTTACGCTTGCTCTTGTACTTGCCCGTTATCCTTCGGCAGGTTTACTCTCGATTGCCAACGTTACTGGAGACTTGGAAGCGCTGTATCCGAAGGTGTTGTTGCCTGCGAACATAATTGTCGACAGACTCGAGAAAGATTCAAAGGTACCTGAAGAAAAAGAAACTCCGCAAGGGTGATCTCATGGTTTTAATAACTGTTTGTAAATAGTTTGACAACTTCATCGAAGCGTGTGGATGACGCCTTTTCATTTGGTAGATACATGCGTATGTACTTTTTCCACTTTATTGCCGTTGGCAAGTTTCAATTTGGAGCGAATCTTGGTTGCTTGTTTTTGAATGTATGTATATTGGCTGTTTTAGCAAATCATCTGAGTGATCAGCTCGTGTTGCAGGTCTTGCTAAACCTGTTGTATGCGCAACTTTGCTTTCAACCGTTTTAAATTTCGACAGGCACTCCCAAATATTTCGGGTGTAGTGATTCTGCCGATGAGCCCGTTGTTCCTTGATATTTCCATAAGTGAAATATCGAACGTGGGTTGTTGTTTATGTGTATTTCCAAACTCTTGCTATTTACGGCATTCGTAGAGGCATCTATAGCAGAGGGAAGGGTTAACGTCTTTTCAGCGCTCGTAGAGGCTTTCTGGAGCTCGATCTTCCGCCCTGTACTATGTTTGTATAGTGATGGGGCTTAGAAGTTTGTGATCACTGCAATGCTTAACAAAGAATTGAAGCTTAAGTTCTTATTGATAAGGTAAGCACAATGCTGGAGGGCGAAAAGGAAAGCCCTGTTTATACTAAAGGAAAAACAGAAATAAATGCTGATAAATTGCTTAAGCAAGGAAGGGGTTCTTCTCTTCCTCTGGCTTCTTCACCATGTTAGGGGTAGCCGCGGCGTTGTTGATTTCACCAGGGGTTTGAGCAGTGACTGCCAGCGTCTTGCTGTTTTCTATGTCTTCTGCATCATCAACTGCCGAACCTTTGACTGCCGAAGCTTTTGTTGCCAAAGCTCCTGCTGCTGAGGCTTCTGCTGTCGAGGCTTTAAGAGCAAGGTCGGCTGGCTTCCTTTTGCTTCCCCTGTCATCCTTTTCTTCCTTGATTTCACGCAGCAACAACTTAGGTGGAGGTTTAATAAATTCTTGCTTGCTCCCAAACTTCGCCGCGATCCTCCGGAAATCGCGGTCGCAAGCTAGTCCGAGCGCGAAAAACTTCCATGGACTGAATGTTTGTCCCTTTGTTGCCAGGCATCTTCAGCTTGAGATAAGCGTAGTGCGGCACGGCCATGAACTTGGCGTAGGCTGGTCTCCCGAGTATAGCATGATACTTTGACTCCCAGTTCACTACCTCAAACTCGATCTTCTCCTTCCTAAAATTGTCGGATCTGCCGAAGACAACGTTCAGGTAAATTCTTCCAAGGGAATAACCTGGTCCAGTTGGCAAAATCCCGTGGAAGCAGGTATCTGTCTCTTCCAGCATTCCCATGGTGATCCCCATACTTTTGATTGTGTCGACGAAAATCAGGTTTAACCCGCTCCCACCATCCATAAAGACTTTGCTCATCTTGAATCCCCCTATCTGCGCCTCAACTACCAGGGCAGCGTGTCCCGGTTTCGGTATGGTCATCGGGTGGTCTGCTCGACTGAACGTAACGTTCTGAGAGGACCACTCGACATACTCAGGGATGTTTGCCATGATGCTTTCGGCCAGATTGATTTCTCTAGTGAGCTTCTTCATCTCCCTTCTCGAGACACCCGTCTTATGGATCATACTCATCTGCCCACGTGGTGGTGGGAACGCCTCGTTGGGTTGATGAGGTTGGGCCTGCTGGACTTGGTGCTGAGGTGGAGGTGGCGGAGGAGGTGGTAACGATTGCTGTCCTGACTGCTGGATGAGTTTATGCATGTCAAGGAACTGTCGACAATCCCTGAGAAGGTGGCTTGACTTCGTTTTGCCGTCCTTGGAGTCGACATACGAGTGCAAGTAACGTGGGCGTTGATGCTGTTCAGCATAGGGTAGCTCGGGAGCCCTCGTCGCCGTGGTTTATAATTGCCGCGGTTTCCAGAGTTGTTCCGATTGCCATCCTGTCGATCATCTATTCTTTCATCATACCGGTCATCATGTCGATCGGAGTATCCTGCGGCTACCAGATTGTTGTCGTCGTAGTTGCGATTTTTCCTCCTTTTGTTCCGATCCCTTCGGCTGCCCGAGTCGTGTTTTGGCTGGTCATCGTCTTCGTCCTCGCTGCGCTGGCGTGGTCTTCGCACGTTGTCCGCGCCATCAGCCCAACTGTTGGCGATTTCCATCAGCTTGGTGATGGTTTTTGGCTTTTTGCGTCCAAGTTCTTCTATATAACTTTCGCGTCGGACGCCATCGCTGAAAGCGTCGATTGCTCTGTCTACAGATACATCTTCGGCAGCGTTTAGGAGTTTGGTGAACCTCCTGTTACCTGCCAAAACCCACCGGCGGGCAATGGTTAAGCAACACGAAGAGCCGGGAGGCTCCCAAGGCCGCTTAGTGGACCCTGGCACCTCGCGTCGTCCCGCAAGTCTTCCAGCCACGTCCTGGCGGTTGCTAGGGCGTGCCACCCGACCTAGACCCGATCGGGAAGGTGTTAGATTGCTTTGATTGTTCCCGCATGGTAGACACGTAAACATTAAATACGAGCCCTATCGGCTCTCGAGGTTGCCTCGTGGATCGGCTCAAAGAGCCGATCGCCCCATGGTTCACGTTGGATTTGCAATGACATGGGGATCCCGCTTGATCAAAACAAAGCTAAACCGATCTACGACAGTTTAGGGTTTTCACCGCATAACCGGAACGTCCTACGTGTAGTCGGGCCTAGCAGATACGGAAGATGATGCAAACTACCCCTACAAGAGGCCTAAAAACCAACATAACGTTAATTCCCGGAACATCCCTTGTAGGAACGGTAAACAACACCTAACGCACTACCGGATCATCCGACCCCGACGATAAGGCCTAACTATGCGGATATTAAACTAATCCTTGCGGAGCAAGGAGCAACTATAACAGATCGGATCTACTAAGTAACGAACAAGCAAGATGCTGCCCTTACACCCAGATAGGTGTAAGGGCAGCTAGGTGTCGAGGGATGGCATTGCCACGCATATATGCACGAGAAAGCATCAATGCAAGCCCCTAAACACCTAAGGATAAGTAGTGCTGCTCGCCATCAACAACGCTTCAGCACGAGCAGCACAAGGTAGACGAATAAACGTGTCATCGCCTAGATCGCAAGATGCGATCTAGGCAGCATGATGCTTACCCGGAAGAAACCCTCGAAGGAAGGGGTGGCGATGCGCATGATTTGTGTTTGTTGTGAACGTGATTGTCCTCCTTTTCCGATAAACCTAGATACATATTTATAGTCCAAGGGACTTTCTAATTCGGGCGTGCACCTAACCGTGCACGAGTTAAACTCTATCTTTTAATCTAAACTATAATGCGAACTACTATATTACAGATACACGGGCAATTTAGCCCAAACTCTTAGCGCAAGGCCGTTTCAAAGATGCTCCACGTGTAATCTTCAAAGCCCATCTTTACTTACGGCCCATCTCCTGATTTGGCCAAAATCTGGTGATAACACATGCCCCCTGGTTTTGGTAATGATAATTTCAAAACCATCTGTTTTTCCTTCGAGGGGTCATGTCGTGGCAGAGCAGAACCGTCGCAGTATTTTCTCATCATGACGACTTGCCTTCCCAACTTCTCTGCACGATTTGATGGTTTTGGCACCACATCCTCGAAAACTGCTTAAGCATTAAATCGCTATATCCCCTTTTATTTAGCCACTTCTTGCAGTTCCCTTCTTCATCCCCTTCGCACTAGCACTCCCAAAAGCCCTCCTCTGTCACCATGTCTTCTTCCTCCTCCTCCTCATCGGGTCTTTCCACCCAGTCCTCCCCCTTCCGCGAGCCAACACCGGAGTGGGATCCGCAGGAGGCCCACGCGGCCAATATCCGCCGCGCAATAGCCGACGGGGACGAGTCGAGCCACAATTTCTCCGTCTGGTCGGAGGACAACAAGTCCTCGACCGACGGGGAGAGCGACCTCCGTTTCCTCGCGGATGGGGAATCGGAGGAGGAGAGCGACGACGATCGCTTCTCCTGGGATGATTTCACCTCCTCCGAGGAGGTGAAGGAAGACAAAGAGGAGGAGGACGACACTTCTTCCGACGAGCCGCCGGCCAAGCGCCTCTGCCCTTGGCCGGGCAAGCTTAGCGACATCGACAGCGACGACGACGACGCTGATGATGAAGACGAGGACAATGAAGGTCCTCCCGGTGGTCGCAGCAGCAGCGACGACGAGTCCGTCGATAGCGGCGGCGATGGCGACGACGAGGGCAACACTGGTCCGTAGATAGGCTTTAGATTAGGACCCGATAGCGATGAGACGGGGCCATGTATCCCCTAGTTCCTTCTTTTGAGAGCAATCAGCTCTTTGTGTAAGAAATCTTGCCATCAATGAAATTTTTTCTTCAACTTGATCTTGCCGATTCCTTTTATGCTATTTTAGCCGATGTCCCCTCAAACTGATTTTGCCGATTGTTAGCCTGATCAACGCTCGATAAGCCGATGGCCCCGCACCGGCCCGTTATGATAAATTTCCAGATAGCTCAGTCCAGATCCCCATATTTCAGTCGAACGAGACCAAATCGCGATCGTGCAATCTTTAGATCTTGGAAGTCCAAATCCCCTGAGCTTAATGTTAGCTTTAATCGGCAAGACTCCAGAATTGATGCCTTCAGGAGAACTCTAGGACCATTGCTGAAAATCTAGATCGCCTACAACTTTCCTCGCGATGCTGTGTCTCTTTGCAACAGCAAACTGGCCCGAAACCTATCAATTATGATGGCTCCCTCTTAAAATTGGTGGCTCTAGCTCCTCAGAGCAAAGAACCTTGAGGGCGAGCTGCCCCCCGAGCCTCAGTCAAGGCGAGGATAAAAGTGTACCAACCGAATGGGCCATCATCGGCTTCCCAACTGTAGCGCAGCGTCAGCCGATCCTGACCAAATCGGCCTTCAATAGCAGAGAACCTTCAGGGTGAGCTGCCCCATCAAGCCACTTCAGCTCTTCATCAAAACAGGAGCATGAAAGCTTACGCCCAAGGAGACAATGCACTAGGACGGCTCTGGAAGGACCAGCCGCTCCCTTGAACTAAGAAGCCTCAAACGTAGTGGCCCTTGAACTCTTCCTAGCTCCATTCTTGCGTCTTGCTGCTCAGATTGGCTCATCACCTCGGGCAGACTGATGCAGCTTCTGGTGAAGATGTTTGATGAAGTTGTCACCTTGGTCAAGCCCCGAGAAGAAACGTCACAGCCAATTGGATGGTCATCGGCTGTTCTCACGATCCTAACCTGATCTGCATGCTTACGCAGACGCTGCTGATCTTGAAGATTTGCTAATGGAGCCACCAACCATTCCACTGAGGGGCTCCTTCAGTAGAGCCTCGCTACGTAACTCGATGACTGCTCCATTAGGCTTCTGCTTGTAACAGTCGTATCCCTTGAGTCGATGGCCGTGCATCGGCTTTGAACTCTTAAGTCGATGTCTACGCATCGGCTGTGCCCAAATTTTTTGTATTTCCGGTTTTTTTTTATTGGCCGATTGCATCGCCCCCCCCCATACTTGAGCTGCTCTGCTGGGTATTTGACATCCACTCCAAGCTTTGTATCCTCGTGTCTCATCCATCTATGTGCCCCCCGAGCCGATTCTGTCAAGTATTTGATGGTATCGGCTCTTCAGGCATCCGTCGGATCAATGTCGAACACGGACAAAACGCATGTCGAGGATAATTTTGGCCGATTGCGGGAATCGGCCTCCTTTTCATTGCAATGCTTCGTGAAGGTTTAGCACTTCTTGGTTTCCCACTGTAGCTACGTGGCATGCTGGAGATAAGATCCTTTGCTTTCCATCTTTTGAGGGCCGATCGCAGGGATCGGCCTTGCCACGTACGTCCAATGTCTTGGACCTGCTACTCTGTCCGGATCACGGATACCATGTTTGTATCAGCCGATATCCCTGCATCGGCTTTTGTCTGCTTGGGTCGCCACACTTTCTTTGGTGGGCGAGCCTCTGTCTCCAATGTTTGCTGAATTTTCGCGGCCAGATCGGGCCGCGCACTTCGCAACGTGTACGAGTACCGTGCCTCGGCTTCTTCCAAGTTTCGCAGCCGCTGCACCCTACGCTTCCGAGAATGGCTGAGTCCATCGTGGCACCACCTTGGTCGGTGATACCTATCTTCTTCTCCATCCGACTCCTCAAAGTCTTCTTCTTGAGATGACCCGACTTGTTTATTATGAGGTGGGAGAGGCCCTAGACGCTCGAACACCGAAACTTCATTTGCCCTCCTCCTTTGATGTTTGCACTCTGGGCAGTTCTCGATTGTTGGCAATCGGCTCATTCCGGAGTCCCAGCAATGTTTGAAGAAAGGACAGTTCCAGTGCTTATCCATGTTGTCTTGCTTCCTTGACCTCCCTCTAGCGTGACGCTCGTACCCGTCGTTGTTTCTGTCGTGCTGACGATACCTCCTGTCCGCTGCATCTGACCGACGATATCTTTCATCGTCTTCGTCGTGGCGCCGACGTCGGTCGTACTGCTGCTCATATTTGTTGAGGAGATGCACGGATAGTGGGCGTTGATACCGTATGCTTCTCACCTCCTCCTCGGTTAGGTATCGTCTGTCATCATCCTGGGGCCGGTCGCGTGGAACGGCCTCCTCTTTGTCTCTGCCAGGAGAGTGGCTGCTCTCTGCTTTGTCCGTGCTATGGCGGCTCACAAGCCCTGCCATGTTGACACCAAAGGAGAACCCTGGCTCCCTTATAGAGTGGCTGAGATCCACCATATTGACGCCAGGAGACGAACGTGTGCCTCCTTTGACCTTGATGCCGTGCGAACGGGCTTTCGCAAAGGAGCCGATGAGCTCGGCTTCACAGATGGCCTTCAGCTCATCGTATTTCTTCTTGTGCTCCGCGGAAGATCCTCGTATGTGATGCTGTTCCTCTGCCATCTCGGATGTCGGTGTTGACGTGGATGTTGCGGAAGATTGTCCCACCGGGCGTGCCGAAATGTGTTACCTTCCAAAACCCACCGGCGGGCAATGGTTAAGCAACACGAAGAGCCGGGAGGCTCCCAAGGCCGCTTAGTGGACCCCGGCACCTCGCGTCGTCCCGCAAGTCTTCCGACCCACGTCCGGCGGTTGCTAGGGCGTGCCACCCGACCTAGACCCGATCGTGGAAGGTGTTAGATTGCTTCGATTGTTCCTCGCATGGTAGACACGTAAACATTAAATACGAGCCCTATCGGCTCTCGAGTTGCCTCGTGGATCGGCTCAAAGAGCCGATCGCCCCATGGTTCACGTTGGATTTGCAATGACATGGGGATCTTGCTTGATCAAAACAAAGCTAAACCGATCTACGACGGTTTAGGGTTTTCACCGCATAACCGTAACGTCCTACGTGTAGTCGGGCCTAGCGGATACGGAAGATGATGCAAACTACCCCTACAAGAGGCCTAAAAACCAACATAACGTATATTCCCGGAACATCCCTTGTAGGAACGGTAAACAACACCTAACGCACTACCGGATCGTCCGACCCCAGCATAAGGCCTAACTATGCAGATATTAAACTAATCCTTGCGGAGCAAGGAGCAACTATAACAGATCGGATCTACTAAGTAACGAACAAGCAAGATGCTGCCCTTACACCCAGATAGGTGTAAGGGCAGCTAGGTGTCGAGGGACGGCATTGCCACGCATATATGCACGAGAAAGCATCAATGCAAGCCCCTAAACACCTAAGGATAAGTAGTGCTGCTCGCCATCAACAACGCTTCAGCACGAGCAGCACAAGGTAGACGAATAAACGTGTCTTGCCTAGATCGCAAGATGCGATCTAGGCAGCATGATGCTTACCCGGAAGAAACCCTCGAAGGAAGGGGTGGCGATGCGCCTGATTTGTGTTTGTTGTGAACGTGATTGTCCTCCTTTTCCGATAACCCTAGATACATATTTATAGTCCTAGGGACTTTCTAATTCGGGCGTGCACCTAACCGTGCACGAGTTAAACTCTATCTTTTAATCTAAACTATAATGCGATCTACTATATTACAGATACACATGCAATTTAGCCCAAACTCTTAGCGCAAGGCCGCTTCAAAGATGCTCCACGTGTAATCTTCAAAGCCCATCTTTACTTACGACCCATCTCCTGATTTGGCCAAAATCTGGTGATAACACCTCCCTATGTAAGAGCGCATCGATTCCTTCTGCTTCTGCTGGCAGCTGCGTAGCTCCTCAATCCCGACGGGTCTTTTGTACGTTGCCTGGAAGTTAGCAACGAAAGCGTCCACCAGGTCGTCCCATGATTTGATGGAGCCTTTCGGCAGCCCCCTTAACCAAGCTCGCGCTGAGTCCTTTAAGTAGAGCTGCAAGCACTGCATTGCTGCTATCTGGTTCCCTTTATGCAGAATCACAGTCTGCAGGTAATCATCTATCCAAGATCTTGGTTCCTGCTGCCCATCATACTTGGCGACGTCGGTGGGAGTAGGCTTGAATTTCTTGGGTGGCATTGTCTCGCGGATTTTGTAACTCAAGCAATCGGCTCCCCTTAGTTCACCATCGTACTCTTGATCCTCGTCTGAGGAGTCGCTGTCGTCATCCTTCCTGGCGGCGCGTCGTCGTCTTGCTTTATCGATTCGGCTCTGGGTGATTTCATCCCGAGCATCCCTCGCCCGATGTTTCGAACCACGCGCTGTGCCGTGGTTTTCTCCTTCAGCGGGACTAGATTGTTTCCCAATATGGCGAGACTTTCTAGGGCACCGCGATGAGCTTGCGCCATGGATCCTTCGGGCGTTGGTTGATGAGGTACGCGGCGAGATTGGTCTGTTGCTCCCGCAACGTTCTTCGGTCGTGGCATGCCCGCGGTATCCGTGGTCATGAAAGACTTGGTTAGATTCGACGTTATTTCTCCGGCATCGTCTTCGAGAGCCCGGACGAGTCTTGACCGATGTTTTCCTGCTCCAAGAGCGCTTCGGGAAGCGCTTCCTTGTGAGGCTCTCCGTCGCTCGCTGGATCGTTCTGCCGCAGATAAACGTCTCTCGAGGGTAGCTTGCTCTCTCGACAGGTGCTCCCGGTTTTTCTCTAGTATAGAGCGGTATGCGTTTAGGGTTCCAACCGAGGTTCTGCGGGGAGCGGGGTGTTGTTGAGTACGGCTGTTCGGCCGCAGCCCACTCTTCATCCGCGATGGTATAGTCGCTGTCGCGATTGCTAGCGCTATTTTCGAAGCTCGCCCTCCTGCTGGAACGAGGCGTGCGGTCTCCGTCTCCTCCGTGCCTTGTGTTTCCTGTATTGTTGGCGACGTAGACCTGATGGTGTGCTGTTCTTCGGGTGGTTCTCGGGACGACGCTGCCGACGCTGTCTTCTCCTGACGAGTATCAGGCATTGCAGATGAACGGTGTGTCGCTTGATCCCAAACCGTGCCTGGCGTCGCAGTTTGAACAGTAGTAGGAGGTTAGTTCTGAGGACATGGGTTCGTCAGATCCCACCGACATTGAGGACGCTGAACGAGGAGTCGAAGGCGCGGGCGAGCCCATCGACTCGGTCAGGCCAGCCAATAGATCGAACGATGATGACGCGCTAGGACTCGTTGATCCGGAGGTGGGCGACTCTAGCAGCTGGAGGATTCCCTCTGTATTGACGTTGTAGTGGACGCTGCCGATGGTCAACTCCATGTTTCCTTGCAGATTTGAGAAGTTCGAGCGAGAAGAATCGCTATGCGGGGTAAACTCATAAGAGCCGAATCGGATCGGGCTTCCCAGAGCTGGTGATGGCGGTGCCGATGAAGATGTCGACGACATGATCAGATCTGCCGATGACTGATCTGGTGCCTGCAGGTTTCCCACAGACGGCGCCAATTGTCGGGGGTGTTCCTCGACAATGTCCTCCGATTGGGACTTAGGGTTGATGGAATCCTGCAAGCTGATACAAGGCATCGGTATACAGACAAACGGGGGGAGCGATTTACCCAGGTTCGGGGCCCTCGATGAGGTTAAACCCTTACGTCCTGCTTGTCTGTTCTTGATTATGAAGAAAATAGTGTTACAATGGGGTGCCGAATAGTTCGGCTGTGATCTCGTCGAGATAGCTAATCGCTAGGGTAACCTAGTTCTAAGCTTCTGTTGGCTAAGATCGCTAAGATTGGTCGTGTCCTCGATAGCCCCTCTCCTGGCCTTTATATAGGTGGCCAGGTCCCGAGAGGTTTAATCGAGTACGAGTAGGTTTAC
This sequence comes from Lolium rigidum, assembly GCF_022539505.1. NCBI lineage: Eukaryota > Viridiplantae > Streptophyta > Magnoliopsida > Poales > Poaceae > Lolium > Lolium rigidum. Next base: position 99,597,730 of record NC_061510.1, on the reverse strand, counting down.
AATAGATTTGTCTCTAATCTTTCCTTCTTCGGCTCTTTCCGTGTCTTGTACTTCAAGTAATCTTTCGCCACACCGTCCTAGTGGCCCATCTTGTCTTCGAGTACCTTCATGGGCCTCCACCTGGGCCGTATAGGGTAGAGCAATAGTGGTTACCCGAAGGGTAATGCCCACGTCAAAGTACATCTTAAATTTGACACTATGTTCAGCAATTTACATGCCCCCTGTTTTTGTATTTTACAAGTGTGTTTCTTCCTTCCAGATATGGATGCTCGTCGTGGACTTGATCTGAATGAAGTAGTAATTGAGGATTTGAGTGATTCAGAGAATTTGGAAAAGAGTGGTTTATCTGGCAGCAATGCAAAGATGTCAAGCAACAGTGATGTAAGAAAAGAAGCAGATGGTAGTAAACATGCAAGCGGTAGCAACACAAATGCATCTGCTGATATAGAAGGTGAAACTGGTCAAACACTGTCGACTGATGACTCAGGAGATGATGATGATGATGACAAAGAAGTCCAATCAACACCATGCAGTCAAACTAACATCCAGACACCTTACCCAGGCATGATGTTTGAATCATGGGATGAGGCGAAGCTGCACTACAACAGATATCCTCATCAAGTTGGATTTTCCATCAAGTGTAGTACATCGAAGAACTCGACCATTGATGGACAGAAGGACAAGCAGCTTTTTGTTTGCAACAAGAGTGGGAAAAATGAGGACATAAATCAACTCGATGTACCTCCAGTTAGGCAAAGGAACCGGAGCATCACTAAGAAAACAGAATGCAAGGCTCGTCTGAGAGTACGAAGGAAAGGGAAGAAGTGGCATGTAACATACTTCATTGAGGAGCACAATCACAAATTAATAAAGAAATTCTCGTTGAAGAAGTACTTAAGGTCTCACAAAGGAATTCCTAAGGAGGAAAAAGATTTTGTAAGACTATTGCATAAAGTCAATCTCTCAGCAGGAAGGGTCATGCGGATTATGGCAGAAGTATATGGAGGTCTGGCCAATGTTCCGTACGACAGTAAAGATGTGAGCAACTTAATGTCTAACATAGATAAAGAGCACTCACATAAAGACATGTCACTGCTGCTTGCTCACTTTGCGAGGATTAAGAAGGATGATCCTGACTTCTACTTCAACTTACATATCGATCATGCAGACAAGGTTGACCGCATATTCTGGGTGGATGGGGCTGCTATAGATGCGTACAAGAACTATAGCGACTGCTTGTCATTTGACACTACCTACATGACCAATATGTATGGCATGCCCTTTGCCCCATTCGTTGGTATTAACCGATATGGTCAAACTATACAACTAGGCTGCGGTTTCCTTCGGAACGAGAATGTTGAGAGTTTTGCATGGCTTTTTGAGGATTTTCTTGAAGCTATGGGTGGCCTCCAACCACGGAACATCATAACCGATCAAGATGCAGCCATGCGAACTGCAGTCGGAAACATTTCCGATTGTTGTCACGAGAATTGTAGGTGGCACATTATGCGTGAATGCGCAACTCTGTACTTGGTAATTTCATGTCTAAGCATGAGGACCTAAGGAAGGAATTGAATGAAATTATTGACTACGAGCATGTCAGTTGAGGAGTTTTAAGGTAGGTGGGCAGATATGATAGCCAAACACAATGTTGCGGACAACACGCATTTGAGTGACCTCTATCATCTCAGAGCTACATTTGTTCCCGCCTACTTTATGGACCGGTTCTTCCCGTTCCTACAGACTACTGCCCGAAGTGAGGGTTTCAATGCTGTTTTGAAAAGGTACATTGACCCGCACAATAGCCTGCACAATTTCTTTGAAGTTGCGGGAAAAATTTGATGTATCAGAGGACTCTGTTGAGTTTAAGGATGAAAATAAAATTGTTAGGGTCTGGAGAGGTTTCCCTCTGGAAGAGCAAGCTTTGAATGTTTATACATGACCCATATACTTACGCTTCCGTGCTGAGCTTTGGAAAGTGACATCCTACAATGTACAACAGCTTGATGCAGAAAAATTTGATGTTGTTCCAATTAAGACTTCAGTCTTTGGTTATGGGCGAAAAAGTTACAGGATTGACGATAATTTGGCGACAGAAACTTACAGTTGTGAGTGCTGCAAGTTTAGTACGGACGGGCTGCTGTGCTGCCATATAATGAGAGTTATGGTACAATTGGGTGTAATTGAATACATTCTAGAGAAGTACATTCTAAACAGATGGAGAGTACCCCAGGAAACAATCATTGTGGAGAAGATGGATTTGCCTCAAGTGCCAGCTGACAGGAAAATGAATAACAAAGAAAGGCAGTTGCTACGGTATGGAACGTTATGCAATGATTTTACAAGTGTAGCCAAAATTGCATGTACTTCAGACAAAGCAAAAGCCCTAGCAGATAAATACATTGTCGCTCTGGAGAAGGAGTTGAAAGCAATGAAAGCTTCCGACTCCGCGAAACGGAAAAAAAGAAGACCGCTGGTGCCACTGAAGGTGACTCACCAGGTGTGGAAAACAGTGGTGGTGCTGGGAAAGGAAGTTCTTGCAGATTTGATCATGTTGAGGATCCTGTATACACTACCACTAAAGGGCGTCCAGGAGAAAAAAGAAAGCAATCTGGTCTCCACTTGAAGTCTTCTAAAGTCGTGAAGTGCACTGTTTGTGGTTCTGTTCATCACACTGCACCTTCATGCCCCTCAAAGCTTACCCCAGGGCCAGAGCCAAAGGAAATAGATTTTTTCCGTGACATGGTGTAGATGTCGCGGACATAAAATGGCTACCACACTTTGCGTGCATGAAGCTAAAACAGTAGTTCCTGTTGGCTGGTTCCAAATATTTGTGTAAGTTGGTTGCTGGTTCGAAATTTTTGTGTAAGTTGGTTGTAATTTTTGTGATGGCAAAATTGGTGAAGTTTTGTTCTGAAGTGGTGAAGAGACTAGTAGATGTATTAATTAAGTTACTATGGTTCTAAGTTGCATGGTTGGACTTATTATTTTGTGTGTTCAAAAATTAAATCTGAAGCGGGTTCTTAGTTCGTGTTTGCAACTAAGTTGATTTTGGAACAGTATGGACCAAACATACTGATGTTGCTTTCGTCTGTCTAATTGAAGAAACTAACCGACACCGAAATTAAGTTCCTATTGACTTATTTTTCATATTCTGTGAGTTTTCAAGGCTGTTGAGGACATCATGTGCATAAAACTACTTGCAAAAACTTATTTAGGAGAAAAATAAAACACACATGCCATTGAGAAAAAAGAGAAGGATTTAGAACCTTTGCATGTAAATATTAGATAGCAAATGTAGTACAACACATAGAGCTTCTGAAAATTCAAATAATACAGCCTTTTTTTCACTTAATATGATAAGTAACTGTGATAATGAGCCTAGTAAAACAAAACTTCTAGAGATTTAGTATTCATGTCCGCCACAACAGATAAGATACAAAAAGATAGCATTGTAGCATTCTGTAAAAAAACAGAATGTACCTTTGTATCAATTTGGGAAGAGCACTTCATCCCAGTTGATGAGGTTTCTTTCAGTAGCCATCCATTTCTTGAGGTAAAGCTTCCTTAGTGCGGGCATGTCGTAGGGTGAGAATGGTAGTAACCTCCTTCCATCCCATGATTCGATGAACTTCAAGACGAAGTAGCCGCAATCGTAACTTGGAACAAGCAAAACAAAAAGTTCATCAAAGCTTTTTTAAAATGCAAAGAATTGAAATGACAATGGAACTGGTATATGGAATGACAGAAGTCAAGAATTTTTACTAACGTTGTCTTCTGCATTGGAGTTGGTATATGAACAGTCATGTATTTGGAGATGTCAATCTTTGAGGCGCTATAGTTAGCTTGCCAGAAGTGCTTGATGCTTCCAATGATATTTCTAGCATCTTGCATAAGTAACTTGTCTCCCTCCTTCCTCATTGAATCCATTACTTCGAACCTCCCAGCCTTCAAATTTAGCACGATCAAGTAATAGTGTCCGGTCATTATTTTGATATCAGGAGTGAGATCTTGGAGGACAGAGAACAATATCTGCAAGAGGGGATGATGTAGGGAAAATATAGGTGTCACAAGCTACTAGGTGTAAAAAAAGCATCAAAGGAAAAAGTAATTAAGTTCAAGAAATTATAAACTAACCAGATCTTTGTGGTCTAGCTGGTATGTAGGCGTGCATTCAAATGCTTTCTGCACCTCCTTATCTAAGTGGCATGTTGGTTCCCTTAGTTTGGTCTGCACAAATGATGGGAATGAAGAAAGTCTGTTAGGACAATGGGAAAAGGAAGAAGAAAATCGAAAGTAGATCAGAATATAATGAAAAAGGTACATCAAGCAAAGATATAAAGATTGTACTTACAGCAAGCCTTAGTGGCATCAGAAATTTTTTCTGCTTGGCCATCTCCTCAGACATACTAAGTAAACCTATCTCGAAGGTTGAGTTGCTTATCCAACCATCTGGCTTGATTGAATCTGCCAAGTCGCGGAGATAGATGAAGAAGGTACCATAGTCGATAATTTTTTCTTTGTTCAACAGGTGCTTGGTTCTGCCACCATATGAGCACACTTTGTTGTACAACTCAGCATCTGACCTAGTGACAGTAGGTTTTTTGCCAAAATTCTCATATGGCGATTTCTGTTTAGGCCCTAGTTTTACAACTCTCCTAGCTTGAGGTACTGGTGTTACACTATTTGGGTTCCTCGGCGACAACACTACCTTCTGCAACTCCTTTACTTGTACTGTCGATGGCGTAATGGGCATATCGATGGTCGCATATATTTTGTCCAGAGAGTCACCACTATCGTTGCTTGAAATGATTACTGGTTCTTCAATTGTAGCACCTTCATCAACCTTTTTCCCAGCCTCCTGCAGATCGAAGCCAAGATCGAAAGAAGGACAATCTTCCTTGAGCTCTGTAAACTTTCTCTGTTGTTTAGTTTGTGTTACAGCTTTTGCAGTACCGAATTCAAGGTCAAGTTTCCTGTTAATGTCAATGCTAATGACCATCTCTGCTGACCCAACAGCAGGATTACTTCCGACATTCACTGGTGTGGCTTCTTGCAAGATCACATTGTCATGGTTTGGAATAGTTTCAGCAGAAGGAACTGTGTCAGATGTAACAACTGTTGTAGCAGCGGGTGTATTTTGAGGCGTTTCATGACCATCTAGAACCAAATTCCTGTTCATGTCGATGCTACATGCAATATCAACAGAGTTAACTCCATTATGTCCACCAATAGATGATGACGACCTTCCCCTCGAAGCTACAACCTTCTGCCTTGTCACATTTTCAGGAGTAGAAGACCTCGTGACTCTTCTAGGGCTGGGAGAGCTTTTTATCTCCAAATCTACAGCAATATTTGACTTCAGTGGGGACATGGATCTTGTAAGTGGTCTCCTAGCAGTAGGAGTTGGATCAGCAGAATTCCCCTGTACATTATTTTTCCCTTTGTCTGCAAATGTAACTTTCTTTTTTGATTTTCCTGAAACCATGGTGGGTACTGATGCAGCCCCATCAGGTACTTTGATTGAACTCTTGCTTCCTCCATTAGCTTGATCCACTGGAGTTGCTTCTGCACTAGATTGTGAACCAGACCCATATAGTTGTAGATGCTTCAAAACATCAGCTGTGGCGCATACAAGAACTGGTGCATCACTCTGTGTAACTGCAACACCATCTGTGGATGAAGGAGGTAGTACTACAGGTTCATGAATTGCTTCTGTGTTTACTGTGCTAGATTCAGCATGGGCAGTCAAATCACTGACATGTGAATCCATTGTCACATCTTGTTCATCCTCTTCCTCTAATGACTTGTCTACAACATCTTCGTTAGCGCCATCCTCATCAAACTTCACTTCATTGTTGGGCATGCTTGTGTCCTTGATGGACTTCTTGTTATCTCTGGCTCCACCCATTCCTTTGTGTGCAAGCTTTCTTTTCTTTGATTTTGTCTCAGATAGAAGAACTGGTGCATCATTCTTATCTGGTTTGACCGCTGCTGCATCATTCTTATCTTTCTCATGGACTACTCTCTCATCAACAGACTGTGGAAAATGTGCTGCTCTCCTCCGTTTCGGCTTGCTTTTTGGCTGCACTGTTTCATGTGCAACATTTGTCCTTGTACTTTCCTTTCCTAGGTTGTTTCCTACAGATCTAATGAACTCAGAAAGTCCAGCCTCAAAACTGTTGCACATTACATGGAAAAAAAAGAAAGAGTACATGTAAGACTAGGTTTGTAGTAATACAAAAAATAAAATGGTAGAAGGGGAAATTTATCAATGCTCTAGAATTGTAAAAATATACAAAAGCAGCTGTAGAAAATAGAAAAATTACCTCTTCATCTGGATTGCCTGGTGCATGTCGTTTGATGAAGATATCCAACACATTCTGATCTCCCGAGAAAAGAAATGGCTTGTTCCTGAAGCAAGGCTTTAGCTGAAAAAAAGATGCATGGTTCAGAAAAATTAGATTAAAATGGTAGCAAGAGCAAGTCAAGGACAAAAAAAAGTTAAGAAAAAATAGATGTTGAATCAGTAATTTACCGGTAAATTCCCAAATGAACCATCACTCTTAGTATCTTGATCAACACCAGCCTTAATCATCATATTTGTCCATACAGAAATACGAGGTTCACCATCTGGCACATCTATTCCATCTGTTTCCAAAGCATCGACATATAGAACCTACAAATACAAATAGAAAAAACAGTGAAAAAATACATTAGCCGCTGCCTCGTGAACTAAATCAGAAAATAAAATGTGTGCATAAATACATAGAGCTGTAAGAAACAATAGATAACTGACCATGAGGTAAGGCATGCAAGCTTTCAACCAGTTTTTCTTTCCCTTCGCATTTGCAGTCTGGATGAAAATGTCTATGATGAATCTAGCCCAATTATATCTTGGGATGGCAGCTATGTTAAGTAGCGGAGGATAACATTTTGGACTGACTTGAATCCCCGTGGTAGGAGCAAACACAGATGAGATGAGGTACATGATGAACTTCCTCAGGTAAGCATCATCTGCAGGATAATCTTCACCCAACTGCTTCTCAATGGATGCTACGGTTGGCTGCTTTCCATCATGTATCCCAAGCATCTCAAAGATTGCACTGGTTGCGTCAATGTCAAAGTAGTACGGGACAGGATGTACTCCCATTGGAACTGCCATAACTCTGACAACAGAATCAACATCTACTGGAATTCTTCCCCTGTCTCCGAAATCAAGATGACAAGAAACAGGATCAAAGCACTCCATAAGGAATCTGCAAAGCTCTGGGTTTAATTTCGAACACTGCATGCCTAGAATTCCTGTGAAATCTGATCTGCTGATCAAAGCACGCTGATCATCTGTCATTTTTTTAAGTACCCTTACAACCTTCATTGGTGAAGCGCGGTTGAATAAATTGTTCTGCAGAAAAAAGAACAACACAAATTCATACTTCACACTTGTAGGAAGGGGAGTGGAAGTACATGCATATAAAATACTAACACAGTAAGTACAAAAAAGAGACAAAATATGGTATCCAGTACCTTCTCCTTCTTGTCAACAACATTTTCTTCGCAGGGATTGTCTGATGGACCTTCCTCTACTTCTGGTGGCACAACAGAAATTGGTTCAACACCCAATAAAGGAGGCACACTCTGAACCGGCGGCTCAACTTTGGCACCTCGGAACTGCAGCCTTTGTTTCATCTTCCTATATCTGGAAATACTATTTTTCTTCTTCCCACTCTTTGGAGTTCTGGAATTTTTCTACAGAAATATGTAAGAGAAAGCTAATTAAATGAATATGTGTAAGACTGAAGAAACCAAAATAGTGAACAAAGTAAAAAATCATACTTACCAGAGGGATAACAGGAATCATTTTGAATTATTAAGACAAGACACCAGGTGATCCGTCCAACAAAATGCCTGCATACACAGTATGTATATATTACAACCTTAAACACAGATTCATTTACTGGAATAAACTTAGAAACATACATGCTACAGAACATGTTTCTATAGCACATACATGGATGTATTTTATAGCCCAAATTCCAGAGTAGAAAATGTTTAAAGAGATAAAATATAAATATACATCATATGTGTGCAGTTATACACACAGGAAAGGGGCATATGAGTGATATGTGTGTATAATACAGAAAAGTACATCCTACATAGTTTGATTGTGAATAGAGCATGTAATTAAATGAGTAAAAGTACATCCTACAAACAATGCATATGGGATTTCATCATAAATCATCTTAAATCATGTTGTTGATCAAGATACTAAGAGTGATAGTTTTACATGTATTTTCAGGTCATTTAATTACATGCTGTTGTGTTCAATTACATGCCCTGTGCCACTTTTCTACCAAAACATGTTCCATTTTATTTGTAAGGGAGCAGATCAGAACCCTTCTCAAAACCACTGCCAATCTACCCCCTGACAGCTCTACATGATGTAAAAATATCCCCTGACCATACTAATCAAGGAGATTAAGGAACAAACAGAAACAGAACAGATCAAAAAACTTAGAGCTGGCTTTGGTCTATTTTATACAACGCAAAAAATATTTGATAAATACATGTAGTATAATATGGCTACATGTAGTATAATCAACAAGGAGAACCCAGTAAAAACATGTAAATAAAACCATGTAAGTTACATGGAGCATGGTGCTGGTGCTATCAACACATGTAAGTATTAGGTAAAAAATACATGCCAGAAGATTGCTGCTCAGATATACACAGTTCATTCTGAAAAAAATACACCTAAACCACCGTAATGCACCATCGTGTATCAACGAGCTCCAACAGATCTACTACAACTAGATAGTCGACGAGATCGAACAACACACACACAATTTCAGTTCTGGGGAACAGCACGCACGAAATTGGCCCCAGTAGAACACAAATCTAACAAGGATCTCCTCCATTGATTCTCCGCAAGTAAAATGAAGACCAAATCGACGATTGAGTCCCAAACCCTAGCTGCCGAACGGGACGAACGAGCGCCGCGTCTAAATCATAAACACAGCTAGCGGAAGTACTGGAAGCATCGAGATCGAGCAGCTAGCGGAAGTACTGGAAGCATCGAGATCGAGAGATAGCATCGAGATCAAGGGACTCACCAACTGGAAGTACTGGAAGCAGCACGTCGCCGACGAAACCCCCCGCCGATGCCTCAAAGTCCGACGAGCCCCCACCTCGAATGCGTCAAATCCCACCAGCCTCGGATGCGTCGATCCGCGATTCAGCGACGACGAAGATGCTCCACCAACACTCCCACTCGCCAGGAGGATCGCCCACACCGGCCCGACGACCCGCTCGTCGCCGACGAAGCCAATCTAGTGGGGAATTTTGAAAATCGCCAGAGGAACATGAGATGGGGAGGAGAGCTGAGAGGGGTGGGCGAGAATGAGGACGATGGCTCGACTTCGAACAGTCCGTCGCGGAATCCGGGCGGCAGTTGTTGGACGCTAGCGTCGAATCGCCAGGAACCACAGATCCAAGATCGGACGGTGCGGAGAGGTGAACACTCCGTTAGACAGCACGGTGCCCCAGCAAGAAATAGATTTTCCGTTTTTTCTTCTCTCAAGCAATACGAAAGTCACTCATTGACTCACTAGCTCCCCCCTCTGTCCCCTTACTTATTTCGGACAGCAACAACAGCCCATCAGCAACTCGATGTTACAATCTAAATGGGCCTCCGGGAAATCAGCCCTATCTGCCATGTTATAAAAAAAACTCAGCCGACTGTTTAGCCATACGTTTTAGAATGTGCAGTGGGGTACATCGGATGGAAAACACGAGCAAAAGAGGATCCATCAGCCTTCACTTGCACCGCACGTGCTCAAAGGCTGCTTCGCAGCCGCCTGTTGACGCATCCCATTGACACGCCACTCTTCCTAACCAAGCACACAGTCTTCGTGAACAAGATTGAGTACCTATACAGAGTAACAAGGTAAATATGACATCACCCCAACGGTACGCACGAACCACATCGTCCATCCTGCCAAGTACTACATCCTTCCAAACTATTTTCGACATTCAAGCTCTTGAGAGATACTCTTCCATCATCGTTTTCACCATAAACGGTGAATATTACTTCCCCACCCTCGCCGGTATCATCGCGCACATCGAAAGACACACATTCGTGTGTGCATGAAACTGCTAAAACCAAAACAATACCTCCTCTACTTTGATCAGCATCAACCATCAACTTCAGCCAGTGGTGGTAATCAAACAAGAAGTCCTTTAGCATACACCAAGAAGAGGACTTCTATGTATCAACCTGTACCTGCTCCTATCTATAGCTTCGCAATGTTTCAGATTCCGATAGTAGCCGAGCAACAAGTCGTTTAGTGTGCACCAAGAGCCCATGTAAAAGCCTACCGGACTATCCCATGTATCTCCTCTCATGTATCACCCTTTAATGTACTTGCTCCTATCTTCAGCTTCGCCTCACATATATAGGGGCCTTATGTAAAAAAACCATGTCACCTATGGTATAATCAAATCTGCCACAAACAGTCTCTTATTTCTCGGACTTATCTGATACCATAAATGAACAACAAAAACAACTACACACGAACAAAAGCCAAAAAAATTCACGCCATACCAACCTCTTATCAATAAAGATAAACTAACACTATCAAGCCGTCACAGATCAGAAAAAAAAACATACATGAACCATCAATTTCCCCATTTCTCTTCACACGATAAAAGCCATCATCAGTAAGAATTACCACGACATCACACAACACCATTCACTGGCCATGACCGAAAACTACACAACTCCTGAAAACACAATCAAGAACCTGCCACGACACGCATCCACATCCATGGAACCCATCAACAAAAAAATTGTCTTTCAAAAATGATGTAAGAGCAAACTATATACTAACAGAAATGAGACACATCAGAACAACCAGGCCGAGCACACATTACACCTCTCGCGCACCGTAGATAGCACGGGTGCGCCGCGCCGCACACTTCCTAGTATATCCGAACCTAACAAGGCAGACACGCATGTTGCTCTACTGGATTGTCTACCTTCGATTTCCCAGAAGATTCACTCCGCTATTGAGGCGACTGGTTCCCAGGTTTTCCTCCACTTCTTGGTGGCAGGCGGGCCCTTGCGTGGAGGACCATGTACCCCTGGTTTCCACGGGAATGACATAATAGAAAATGCTTATATATGGAACATGCTTGGCGTATTGAATTGTAGGAAGTAGTTTAAACATGGCTTAAGAAGGTACTATATCATTGAACAAACACAAAATAAGAAGCGTAATTATCATTTGCACAAGATAAATCAAATGTGTAATTTGCACATGATTCCAATGATCTCAAGTCCAGATAAAATATTATCTCGTGTCTCATCAATTATGTCCTACACTGGCAGACTCAGATTATTGATGTTTTAATACAATCTATGCCAATGTATTCTATGTGCTCCTTCAAGGTTCCTGATACTATTTTCATCCACATTGAAAAATGTGGATGATAATTTCTGTCAGCGGACAAGGATTGTAAAAACATGCAAAATGCCTAACTAATTAACAAATGGTATGCAGGCCTAAAGATTAAGGAGGATTTGGAGTTTTAAATCTTAGATTGCAGAATCAGACACTGTGAATGAAGAACCTTCATAAATTCTATTATAATTATTATGATATTCCATGGGTCCACCTGATTTGGCAAGCCTACACAATGATATAACTGCACCACATTTTTTAAATCGTAAATGATCATTCGTATAGTTTTTTTTTTCAAAATGGGGAGAAAACCCTGGCTTCTGCATCATGATGATGCACACGGCCATTTATTAAAAATATTCAAATTCAAGACTGTGTTAGAAATCAAACATCGCCAAAGATTGATACAAAAATCAACTAGCGAAAAAAGCATAAAACTACCCTGACAACTCAAAGTAGTCTTCTAGTGTGACACCAGCCAGCCTGGCACCAAATATCCTGAGCGACCATCTGGAGCCGTGTGCATCCAGAAACCATGGCATCCCGTTGTCCCTCCGGCGACAGAAGAGCCCAAAGCTGGACCCAGTGCGACACCATATGGATAACCTGCAAGAAGTGAAAAGATTGTTTTTTTTGTTAAAAATAATATCATTTCTGACCCTCCATATAGACCAACACAAGGCAGAGACCCCAATACGGATAAAAGCCTTCGATTGTCTATCTACTCCATTCAACCAATTACCAAACATATTAGTAATATTGGTTGGAGGAGGAAGATCATATGTGAAATTAACTATGCGCCAAAGAAGCTTAGCTAGAGGACATTGAATGAAAAGGTGTTGAATAGTTTCCTCATCTCCACAGAAAACACATTTCGTGCACCCATTCCATTGTCTTTTAGCTAAGTTATCCTTAGTTAACAATACTTTATTACTCAGAAACCATATGAAAATCTTTATCTTAAGAGGAATTTTAATCTTCCAGAGATACTTTCGCAAAAAAGGGGTGTGGTCACTCATAAGATCTTCGTACATAGACTTGACCGTAAACAATCCATTTGGTGAGAGATTCCAAACAAAAACATCTTTATCTTCATTCAAATTTATTGGTATTAATTTGCGACACAATTGTAACCAAGAAGTCCATTTGTTACTGATACATCTCAAACGTATCTATAATTTCTTATGTTCCATGCTACTTTTATGACAATACTTGAATGTTTTATACATACTTTACAACATTATTATACATTTTCCGGCACTAACCTATTAACAAGATGCCGAAGCGCCAGTTGCTGTTTTCTGCTGTTTTTGGTTTCAGAAATCCTACAAAGGAAATATTCTCGGAATTGGACGAAATCAACGCCCAGGGTCCTATTTTTCCACGAAGCTTCCAGAAGACCGAGGGAGGTACGAAGTGGGGCCACGAGGCACCGACACAACAGGGCGGCGCGGCCTGGCCCCTGGCCGCGCGGCCCTGGCGTGTGGGGCCCTCGTGCCGCCACTTGACCTACCCTTCCGCCTACGTAAAGCCTTCGTCGCGAAACCCTCTGTACCGAGAGCCACGATACGGAAAACCTTACTGAGCCGCCGCCGCCAATCCCATCTCGGGGGATTCAGGAGATCGCCTCCGGCATCCTGCCGGAGAGGGGAATCATCACCGGAAGGGCTCTACATCATCATGCCCGCCTCCGGATTGATGCGTGAGTAGTTCATCCTTGGACTATGGGTCCATAGCAGTAGCTAGATGGTTGTCTTCTCAGCTTGTGCTATCATTGTTTAGATCTTGTGAGCTGCCTAACATGATCAAGATCATCTATTTGTAATGCTACATGTTGTGTTTGGTGGGATCCGATGAATCTAGAATATTATGTCAAGTTGATTATCAATCTATCATATATGTGTTGTTTATGTTCTTGCATGCTCTCCGTTGCTAGTAGAGGCTCTGGCCAAGTTGATACTTGTAACTCCAAGAGGGAGTATTTATGCTCGATAGTGGGTTCATGCCTCCATTTAATGCTGGGACAGTGACGAAAAGTTCTAAGGTTGTGGATGTGCTCGTTGCTACTAGGGATAAAACATCGATGCTTTGTCTAAGGATATTTGTGTTGATTACATTACGCACCATACTTAATGCAATTATCTCGTTGTTTACAACTTAATACTTGGAGGGGTGCGGATGCTAACCCGAAGGTGGATTATTTAGGCATAGATGCATGCTGGATAGCGGTCTATGTAATTTGTCGTAATGCCCTGATTAAATCTCATAGTAATCATCATTGATATGTATTGAATCTTTATTTTTCAATTGCCCACCTGTAATTTGTTCACCCAGCATGTTAGTTATCTTATTGGAGAGACACCACTAGTGAACTGTGGACCCCGGTCCATTCTTTTACTGAATACAATCTACTGCAATCATTGTTCTTTACTGTTCTTTGCAAACAAACACCATCTTCAACTCGATACGCTTAATCCTTTGTTTTCAGCAAGCCGGTGAGATTGACAACCTCACTGTTACGTTGGGGCAAAGTATCTTGATTGTGTTGTGCAGGTTCCACGTTGGCGCCGGTTTCACTGGTGTTGCGCCGCACTACACTCCTCCACCAACAACCTTCACATGCTTCTTGGCTCCTACTGGTTCGATAACCTCGGTTTCTTTCTGAAGGAAAACTTACTGCTGTACGCATCACACCTTCCTCTTGGGGTTCCCAACGGACGTGTGCTTCACGCGTTATCAAGCTCTTTTTCTGGCGCCGTTGCCGGGGAACTGAAGAAAAGTTACACCACAGAGAATTACCTCCCACGGCAACAACTCTTTTTCTGGCGCCGTTGCCGGGGAGATCAAGACACGCTGCAAGGGGAATCTCCACATCCAATCTCTTTACTTTGTTTTTGTCTTGCTTTACTTTATTTTATTCTTGTCTTGTTTGCTTCATATTAAAAACACAAAAAAATTAGTTGCTTTACTTATTGTCTTGTTTACTTGCTCTATATCAAAACACAAAAAAATTAGTTACTTGTCTTTACTTTATTCTACTTGCTTAGTTTACTTTTATTACTGCTAAAATGAGTAATCCTGAAGTTGAAGTTCGTTCTTTTAAGCAACAAGGTGGAGAAAGTTTTAAAGATGCTTGGTACAGAATTAGTAATGCTCATCATAGGTGCATTAAGAAACACTCCACTATTATCCTTCTTAGGAACTTTTATGTTGGCCTATCTAGCTGGAATAGGTATGTTCTTGATACTCTTTCGGGAGGTAATTTCCTAGGTACTCCTGCTTTAGAAGCTAGTTGCATCATTGAGAGTCTAGTTGGAACACCACTCGTTAATGAAGTTAAAATTGAAATCTCTCTTGAGGATGTCATGAAAAAGTTGGAAGCCATAGAGAAAAATTTTCCAAGTGTTGAAACTAAATTGGGAATGCTACTTGATAATACTGATAAACTTGATAAATCCCTAGGAGGAATTGATGAAAGAATTGGTATCCTAGAAACTTGTGTTGTCCATGATAATCAAATCAATAGGATTAGTGAACTTGAAAAAGCTATGGGAACCTTGGGTTCAACTTTTTCTTCTCTTAAGTTTAAGGAGAAAGCTTATGTGGGTAAAGAGCAAAAATTCATGTATGTCTCTAAGGTGCCTAAAGCAAAGAATTATTATAGGCCTAAAATTGATAAAACCCCTAGCACCGCCATAGGAAATTTAGATAATGGAGCATCTAAGGTACCCTCTGCAACAAGTTGTGTTTGTAAGAAAAATTATGATGTTGATGCTTCTTCTCTTGATGTTACTTGGTTTGCACTTTCTGCGCCTAGCTGAAAGGCGTTAAAGAAAAGCACTTCTTGGGAGATAACCCATGTTTTTTTTGTTTTACTACTGTATTGTTGAGTCTTGGAAGTTGTTACTACTGTAGAAACCTCTCCTTATCATGTTTTTGTGCCAAGTAAAGTCTCTATGGTAAAGTTGATGCTAGATTTGGATTGCTGCGCAGAAACAGAATTGTTGTCTGTCACGAATTCGCGCAGAACTCTCTGTAAAAAAATCAAAAAAATCTGCCAATTTACGTGCGTGATCCTCAGATATGTACGCAACTTTCATTAGTTTTGAGTTTTTCCGTTTGAGAAAGTTAAGTGCCTCTGCAAAATTCATTTTTACGGACTGTTCTGTTTTGACAGATTCTGCCTTTTATTTCGCATTGCCGCTTTTGCTATGTTGAATGAGTTTCTTTGTTTCATTAACTTTCAGAAGCTTTGTGCAGTGTCCAGAAGTGTTAAGAATGATTATGTCACCTCTGAATGTGTGAATTTTTGATTATGCACTAACCCTCTAATGAGTTTGCTTGAAGTTTGGTGTGGGGGAAGTTTTCAAGGGTCAAGAGAAGAGGATGATACAATATGATCAAGAAGAGTGAAAGGTCTAAGCTTGGGGATGCCCCGGTGGTTCATCCCTGCATATTTTAAGAAGACTCAAGCATCTAAGCTTGGGGATGCCCAAGGCATCCCCTTCTTCATCGACAACTTATCGGGTCACTTCTAGTGAAACTATATTTTTATTCCGTCACATCTTATGTTCTTTACTTGGAGCGTCTGTTTGCTTTTATTTTTGTTTTGGTTTGAATAAAGTTGGATCCCACCATCCTTATATTGGAGATATTACGCTCCGCTTTTTCATATGGAACACTTGTGTTCTTAGTTGTGCTTTAATGTTCATCGCGAAGGCTGAAAATTGCTTCGTTGATTGCTATTTGGTTGGAATCAGAAAATGCTTCATATGGTTTGGAATAACTGGGAAATTGTTTTGAGCTCTCATTAGATCATGTTTAAGCTCTTGCATCATGTAGTTTAATCTATTAGTGGAGAACTACCGTAGAGCTTTTTAAATTTGGTTTGCATGAATGCATGATTGGTCTCTCTAAGTCTAGATATTTTCTGGTGAAGTGTTTGAACAACAAGGAAGACATTGTAGAGTCTTATAATGCTTGCAATATGTTCTTGTGTAAGTTTTGCTGTACCTGTTCATACTTGTGTTTGCTTCAAATAACCTTGCTAGCCCAAAGCCTTGTACTGAGAGGAAATGCTTCTCGTGCATCCAAACACCTTGAGCCAAAACCCATGCCATTTGTGTCCACCATATCTACCTACTATGTGGTATTTTTCTGCCATTCCAAAGTAAATTACTTGAGTGCTACCTTTAAAATTTCATTCCTTTATCTTTGCAATATATAGCTCATGGGACAAATAGCTTAAAAACAATTGTGGTGATGAATATGTAGTTATGTGTCTTAGTTCTTATAAGTTGCTTGTTGAGCGGTAACCATGTTTCTGGGGACGCCATCAAATTTTTACCTTTGTTGGATATCATGTGAGATGCTATGCATGTTCGTCTTGTCTGAAGTAAGTGTGATTTCATGATCAAATGGTTTGAGTATGCATGTGTTAGAGAAGAACATTGGGCCGCTAACCAAATCCTTGTATCATGGTGGAAGTTTTCAGTTTGGACATACAACCTCAATCTCTTATGAGAATATTATCTGTTGTTGAATGCTTAAGCATTAAAAGAGGAGTCCATTATCTGTTGTCTATGTTGTCCCGGTATGGATGTCTAAGTTGAGAATAATCAAAAGCGAGAAATCCAATGCGTGCTTTCTCCTTAGACCTTTGTACAGGCGGCATAGATGTACCCCTTTGTGACACTTGGTTGAAACATATGTCATGCAATGATAATCCGTGTTATCCGAGCTGATTAGGACAATGTGCGAGCACTATTAGTACTCTATGCATGAGGCTTGCAACTTGTAGGAAGTATTATGCATAGCACATATGAATTGTTACTACCGTTGACAAAATTGTTTCTATGTTTTCAAAACAAAAGCTCTAGCACAAAAATAGTAATCCATGCTTCCTCTCGCGAAGGGCCATTCTTTTACTTTATGTTGAGTCAGTTTACCTACTTCTTTCTATCTTAGAAGCAAACACTTGTGTTAACTGTGTGCAATGATTCTTACAGGTTTACCTATTGCACTTGTTATACTACTCTATGTTGACAAATATCCATGAGATATACATGTTACAAGTTGAAAGCAATTGCTGAAACTTAATCATCCTTTGTGTTGCTTCAATGCATTCTACTTTGAATTTATTGCTTATGAGTTAGCTCTTATGAAAGTCTTGTTGATGCTTGTCTTGAAAGTACTATTCATGAAAAGTTTTGCTATATGATTCATTTGTTTAGTCATCATCTTTTGTTAGCAATCTTTTGTTTCAGATCACTCCAATCATCTCATATGCTTTACAATAATGTTGATCAAGGTTATGTTGGTAGCATGTCACTTCAGAAATTATTTGTGTTATCGTTTACCTACTCGAGGGCGAGTAGGAACTAAGCTTGGGGATGCTTGATACGTCTCAAACGTATCTATAATTTCTTATGTTCCATGCTACTTTTATGACAATACTTGAATGTTTTATACATACTTTACATCATTATTATACATTTTCCGGCACTAACCTATTAACAAGATGCCGAAGCGCGAGTTGCTGTTTTCTGCTATTTTTTGTTTCAGAAATCCTACAAAGGAAATATTCTCGGAATTGGACGAAATCAACGCCCAGGGTCCTATTTTTCCATGAAGCTTCCAGAAGACCGAGGGAGGTACGAAGTGGGGCCACGAGGCGCCGACACAACAGGGCGGCGCGACCTGGCCCCTGGCCGCGCGGCCCTGGCGTGTGGAGCCCTCATGCCGCCACTTGACCTACCCTTCCGCCTACTTAAAGCCTTCGTCGCGAAACCCTGTGTACCGAGAGCCACGATACGGAAAACCTTACTGAGACGCCGCCGCCGCCAATCCCATCTCGGGGGATTCAGGAGATCGCCTCCGGCACCTTGCCGGAGAGGGGAATCATCACCGGAGGGGCTCTACATCATCATACCCGCCTCCAGATTGATGCGTGAGAAGTTCATCCTTGGACTATGGGTCCATAGCAGTAGCTAGATGGTTGTCTTCTCCGCTTGTGCTATCATTGTTTAGATCTTGTGAGCTGCCTAAAATGATCAAGATCATCTATTTGTAATGCTACATGTTGTGTTTGGTGGGATCCGATGAATCTAGAATATTATGTCAAGTTGATTATCAATCTAGCATATATGTGTTGTTTATGTTCTTGCATGCTCTCCGTTGCTAGTAGAGGCTCTGGCCAAGTTGATACTTGTAACTCCAAGAGGGAGTATTTATGCTCGATAGTGGGTTCATGCCTCCATTTAATCCGGGACAGTGACAGAAAGTTCTAAGGTTGTGGATGTGCTGTTGCTACTAGGGATAAAACATCGATGCTTTGTCTAGGGATATTTGTGTTGATTACATTATGCACCATACTTAATGCAATTATCTGTTGCTTACAACTTAATACTGGAGGGGGTGCGGATGCTAATCCGAAGGTGGATTATTTAGGCATAGATGCATGCTGGATAGCGGTCTATGTACTTTGTCGTAATGCCCTGATTAAATATCATAGTAATCATCATTGATATGTATTGAATCTTTATTTGTCAATTGCCCACCTGTAATTTGTTCACCCGAGCATGTTAGTTATCTTATTGGAGAGACACCACTAGTGAACTGTGGACCCCGGTCCATTCTTTTACATCTGAATACAATCTACTGCAATCATTGTTCTTTACTGTTCTTTGCAAACAAACACCATCTTCAACTCGATACGCTTAATCCTTTGTTTTCAGCAAGCCAGTGAGATTGACAACCTCACTATTACGTTGGGGCAAAGTTTCTTGATTGTGTTGTGCAGGTTCCACGTTGGCGCCGGTTTCACTGGTGTTGCGCCGCACTACACTCCTCCACCAACAACCTTCACGTGCTTCTTGGCTCCTACTGGTTCGATAACCTCGGTTTCTTCTGAGGGAAAACTTGCTGCTGTACGCATCACACCTTCCTCTTGGGGTTCCCAACGGACGTGTGCTTCACGCGTTATCAGTTACCATTCAATACCCGCCTAAAACTAATATTCAGAGGGGTTTGAGCTAACACATGAGCTACTGTTACATTTTTGTGATGCACAATATTATATAAGGAGGGATATTGCTGCGCTAAAGAAACTTTTCCTAGCCATATATCTTCCCAAAACCGAGTGGCTTGACCGTTACCCACTTTAAAGAAACCTCTAGAAATGAAATCATCTTTAACCCCCATCAATCCCTTCCAAAAGGGAGAATCAGTAGGCTTAACTTGGACCTCGGATAGGGTCTTCTATCTTAAGTATTTGGCTTGTAACAATTCTTGCCACACCCCATCCTCATTCAGAAGTTTAAAAAGCCATTTACTTAGTAAACATTTGTTTTTGATTTCGAGAACCTCAATACCTAAGCCCCCTTGATCTTTAGGTCTACATACAATATTCCATTTCGTGAGTCTATATTTCTTTTTTTGTTCATCAGATTGCCAAAAAAACCTTGATCTATAAAAGTCCAAATGTTTCCTTACCCCAACAGGTATCTGTAGAAAGGACAACATAAACATTGGTAAGCTAGTCAAAACTGAATTGATAAGGACTAACCTATCACCATATGATAGTAATTTTCCTTTCCAGCAACCCAACTTGCTCTCAAATCGGGTTTCCACCGGATACCAATCCGAATTCCTGAGCTTTCTATAATGAATTGGAATACCCAAATATCTAAAGGGGAGTACACCAGCGTCACATCCAAAGATTTGTCTGTACTGGTCGTACTCATCCTTGGCCTTTCCAAAACAAAAGATCTCACTTTTATGAAAATTAATTTTAAGTCATGAAAGCTCTTCAAATAGACATAAAATTAATTTCATATTGACCGCCTTTTGTAAATCATGTTCTAGAAAGAGTATCGTATCATCAGCATATTGTAATATGGAGATACCCCCTCAACAAGATTAGGGATAAGTCCTCCTACTTGACCATCTTCTTTAGCGCGCTCAATTAGGATGGCAAGCATATGTACTACAATATTAAAAAGCATTGGAGATAGAGGATCCCCCTGACGTAACCCTTTCTTGGTGACGTGGGCATTACCCTTCGGGTAACTGTTATTGCCCTATCTTGTACGGCCCAACTGGAGGCCCATGAAGACAGCCGATGGCAAGGTGGGCCACTAGGTCGGTGCCGAAGAAGATTCCTTGAAGAACAAGACGGAGAGGAACCGAACAAGGAAAGTTTAGAGCTAGGTTTCTTGTAAACCTAGTCGTACTCGTGCAGATCTCTTGAGACCTGGCTCCCTATATAAGGGTCAGGAGAGGGGCTGTCGAGACACACAATCAATCTTAGCAATCTTAGCCACCGCAAGTCTAGAGCTAGGTCACTGTAGCCCTTAGCCTTTCGACGAGAACACAGCCGAAATCTTCGGCACCCCATTGTAACCCGATACTTTTTGCAATCAAGATCAGACAGGCAGGACGTAGGGGTGTTACCTCATCGAGGGCCCTCAACCTGGGTAAATTGCTCTCCCCGCTTGTCTGTTAACCGATGTCTCGTGTCAGCCTACAGGATTCCATCAACCCTAAGCCCCAATCGGAGGGCATTGAGCACCCTCGTCAATTGGTGCCGTCTCTGGGAACCCTGTTGGCACAAGATCCGTCATCGGCAGATCCAACCATGTCGTCGACAGCTTCGTCAACACCATCATCATCATCACCGATCTTGGGAAGCCCGATTCGATTCGGCTCCTATGAGTTCACCCCGCACAGCGACTCTTCTCGCTCGACTTTTTCGGGTTTGCAAGGAAACATGGAGATGGCGTTCGGGAGCGTCAACTACAACGTCAACGCAGAAGGAATCCTCCGACTGCTCGAGCTGCACACTCCCAGGTCAGCAAGGAAGCCTCTCTTATCGGTCGCAGGGCCGATCATGTCATCATCGATCGATCTCTCGACTGGGCCGACAGATTCGACTGATCCGTCCGCACCATCGACCCCTCGATTGACGTCTTCGATGTCGGTCGGATCCGACAACCCCGCGCCATCAGAGATGACCTCGTACTACTGTTTGAACTGCGACACAAGGCACGGGTTGGAATCGAGTAACACACCATTCATCTGTAGCGCCCAGTATTCATCGGGAGAGGACAGCGTCGACAACATCGTCAAAAAAGGCACCTGGAAAACAGCGCACCACCAAGTTTGCGCTGCCAATAACACAGGAAACGCAAGGAACGGGGGAGAAGGAGAGCACACCCCATGCTCCAGCAGACGACGAAGCTTCGGAAACAATGCCAGTAATCATGGTAGCGATTACACCATCACGGAGGAAGAATGGGCAGCCGCCCGGGCAACCGTGCTCAACAATACACCACTCCCCGTTGGAGCTTCGGTTGGAACCCTCAACGCCTTTCGCGAAATATTAGACAAGAATCGGGAGCGGCTGTCACTCGAGCAAACCACCCTTGAGAAACTCCTATGTGCGGCAGAACGATCAAGCGAACAACGAAGGGGCTCACGAGGAAGCGCTTCCCGAAGCAGTCAAGGCGCGGGGAAACACCGATCGAGATTATCCAGGCTTTCAGAAGACGATGCTAGGGAAATAACATCAAACTTATCCAGGTCATTTGTCAACACCCGGATTTTTAAGTCCGGATGCCTATTATGCCATACATCGCAATCCCAGGAAGATTGTTGTTGCGAGACATAACAGTTGAATATCATAAGTCATCATTCATTACAACCCATAATCGTCTTACAAAAGTAGATCACATGATCCAATATTACAACAATAGTTGATCTATTGATCAACGAACATCACAAATAGCGGAAGCGAAGTAGTAGTGGACTAGCTAATCCACAGGCCAACGCTTGACGTCAGGAGTAGTCCTAGTTGTCGTAGACGTCCTGCTGTCCATCATCTTGATACTGCTGCTCCTCTTCATAGTCTGGCCATTTGCATAGCCAGGGACACAGCCGTGAGTACTTTTAAAGTACTCGCAAACTAATACTAATGTAAGTACTGTCAATTTTATTAAGGGGATACTAAGCTCTAGGTTTATTTGCATAAAGCCAATTTTAGTTTATAAACATTTAGTAAAAGACTCTTCAAATGCTAACTAACTCAAGTGGGAACATTAGTGTCATTCCCAGAACTCTGTTGTGATTCAAGTCAAAGTCACCATTCAAGTTCAAGTCACAAGTCATATGTCACATTTTTGAAAATGGTCTGATGACAGATCAATATGGCCTTTCCAATCGTCCGTAACCGTGGACACGGCTATTCGAATAGATTTACACTCTGCAGAGGTCGCACACTTGTGCCACAACATTTGATTACATCCGTCAAGGATAACCCTGAATAATCGTAACTCAGTACGCGGATCATCAACCCTAACCTTTCACTTACATCTCCTAGTATAGGCACCTCTCCCCATGAGCTTGGCCTCCCAGTGAAGACAAACCGTCAGCCTGGGAACTGCACAGGGCTTGGGTCGGACATTCACCTCATTTCACGTCATTTCACATCATTTCACTTTCAACAGAGGCAGCCTCGGCATAACCCCTATGACGCTTGTTTAGAGGGAACCCATACTAAGATGCATAAACTTCCATTTAAGCCCTACCCATAATCGAGTATTGTGGGGGTACTAAAAATTGGAATGGTATCGCATACGACCACACCATCAGTTTTTATCAAATTCATCATGTCCTTCAAGTCATATCCACCTTAAAAAAAAACCTTTCAAAGTCATTTCATTTCACATGTTCCCATCTAGAGTAGTCAATTTTAGTGATTAGCACTAGCAACTAGTCACGAGGGGTCCTAACTAGCTTGTAATGCTTTTTAGGCTAAGTTTGATACTCTTGTAGTACTCTATACTTAGACCAAAGTTAACTATAAAAGGAAGCTTAAATAATCAAAGTAAAAGCTTGTAAGAATAAAGCTTGGGATGGGATCATGAAGCATAAGAAAAGATGAGTGTGCCTTGCTCTAGTAGAGCTTTGCACTTTGCAAGAATATTAGCTTGCCTTGGTTGGTGTACTGGTCAAAGTGGTCTTCCTCCTCCTGGTAGTAGACCTCCTCCTCCTCTTGGTACTCCTCGGTACTAGCGTCTAAAAATGAATACGATGTATCCAAATCACCAAAAAAGCTCAAGGACTAGACTAAGCACACACATGAATCACACAAACTATTCTAGCATCACCACATTGCCATCATGTTGGTTGATATTGTTTTATTCTTAAGAAAAATAATTTCCTCTCATTACAAATATTGATTTGTGTTTCTATTAAATTCTTGGAGAAATAATTTCCTCTCATTGAATCTAGTTAAGATTTAATTTCCCCAACTAATAATGTATGAACCCTTGTTGACCAAGGTCAATCATTCATACACATGATTTGAGAAATTGATTTAAATGAGGTAGAGTACCTCATGCAATTTTTAATACTACCATACTTATGATTTAACATCACCAAATAATTTAATATGAGATTATATGGATCATGGTCACTACCTCATATTAAGTTACTTGGGACAATATTTAAATGAGTGCAAACACCTCATATGATTTATTATATAGTTTTGGACACTATCATTTGACTAGAATAGCCATAGAGCACTTTATTTAAACTAGGACATGATCACACAAAGTAACCATGTCATATTTTTGCATAAACATGTAGTATAAGTGAAATGTGATTTATAGCAATTTGATTCACCTCAAAATTCATTTTGGTTGATTTTTAATAATTGTTTGAAGTTGGAAAAGTCCATGCCTTGTTATATTTGTCACATTATTTTTTCAACGAATCTCATGATGAGACCAGGGTAGTTGGATAGATCTTTTCTCTAGATTTCTAACCATATAAAGTTCATAAAATTTGTTTAGGCCAAACTAATTCTATTTCAATTTGAAAAAGCATATGATAGCTATTTAAATTAAAATAGAAATTTACATTTTGAATTAGTAGGCTCGCGCGGGAAAAGAAATGGGCCGGCCCAGCTTCACTCTGGCGCTCAACGGGCCGCCTGACAGGGAGGGTCACACGCGTCAGTGCGTTTAAAATGCCGAAACGGTATGGGGGAAGGAGGGGCGTTGAATTAAGGAAGATCCGACGGTCGAGGAGCGTCACCTTCCTCGACAGGGTTCGCCGGCGAGCAAACCCTACCGGCGGCAGAGGGGGTCATTGGCGGCGTACCTAGGCTCAGGCAGGACTCGGCGAGGCGGGCAATTGAACGAGGAGACGATGGCGAGTCGAATGGTGGTCGAGGGAGGTGCTGCGGTGGTCTATTTCGATGGCGCCTTCTGCTACTGGCTCCGGCGGTCTCCGGCGAAATTCCGTCGAGCTGGTGGGTAATTGGAGAGGGGAAATGGTCGAGGGAGACTAGAGGTGAGAGGGGAGCAAGAGAGTGTGAAGAAATCGTCCAGGGTTGCTCTCCTTTTATAGCGGCGCGAGGTGCTGCGGGTGTGAGCTCGGGTCGACCATGGCACGGCGATTCCTGTGAGCGAAGGGGCAAGCTGAGGACGCGGCACTGTGCTACGGTTCCTGGCGGACCTTCTGGCGGCAACGGCGGAGTGGGACGGTGCCAAAATCGATCGGGGGCAAGTGGTGCACTGCGTGGCCATGGCGGAAACTCGGCGACGATGGCGGCGGCTATGGCGCTCGCGCGGGCACGGGAGCATGTCTGGTGGGTTGCTGTCGCCCAGGGGAGCATGTTGGAGAAGGGAGAGGGCGAGAGGGGGCCTGGGTCGACGACGCGCGTCGATGATCTGTCGCGCCCAGGGCGTGTCCACGCGCGTCCTGGCACGTTCTGGGCGCGTCGGGCACGGCGCGTTCCCGTCGCTGCAGGGTTCTGCTTCGATCAGAGCTAGCCTAGGCAGGCTCAGTAGGGTGTGAGGGAGCAGGGGGACATGGTTGTTGAGGCTAGCAATGTGAGGTGGCTAGGGTGGCATGGCATGGCCGGCATGGCATGGCATTGCCATGTCTGCCTAGTTTGCTAGGGTTGCTATGTTGTGGCCGGGGTGAGAGGGGACCAGGGGACAAGCAGGGCATAGGTAGTGTACTAGGTTGGCAAGAACACTATTGCAAATAGTGAGAATGGATGTGGGTTAAATTTGATCACCATGTGTTTGTCCCATTGCCTCATGCAATATAGTTTGAAAATTTTGAAAATGGATTGGTTGGACAAGTTTCATATGACCAGAGACACACATTGGTGGTGGTGGTTTTCAAAATCTCAAAGAATTGCAAAATTTCAAAAAGGGGAGAAACTAGAATCTGTTAAAAAGTTCCAACTTTGCTTGAGCATAGTTTTGAATCTAGGATGAATTTGAATTGGTGGTCTTTACCAAAGTTGTTCAAATTGATGTGTACTTGGATGAGGTGCAAAGAGTTGGAATTGTTTGGTTTGAAAAACTCTAAATACAGAGGCTCAAAGTAGTGATCAGATTAAAAATGGCAGATTTGACCATTAGTGCATGTGAGCACAATTTGATTTCAAATTTGATTTGATTTGAGTTTCTTTGATTCCAAAAGTGGTTATAAGTGTTTAGTAACATAATACAACTAATTGTGCAAGCCAAAATGGTCTAGGTTGAAGATTTTCAAAAATGGCCATAAGCACATGTGTGTGTTGAAGTGGATTTTTCTTATTTTTCCATTTTGGTTCACTTGATCCAATTGGGCATGTTGTTAGGATCTATTTAGGGTTAGATTCAGTTTGATAAGAGTTTCAAACCATTTGGGTGAGGTATGAGGGCATAGGGCAAGATTTGCTATTATGGCTAAGTGCCACATATGCCTCCATGTACCTTTTTATTTTCTTTTTGTTTCACAAAGGAAATTGGTGAGTAAGCCCTAGGTTGGTTTTGTTGAGGTATTTCAAATCATCCCACAAGCTAGAGCAAGGCCTAAGTGATTAATTGCAAATATTAGTCATAGGCTTACATAGGCCTTTTTATTTTAATCTACTTTCATTTTATTTGGTTTTATCTTGGATGGTGAAAAGAGGGGTGGGGTTTAGGGGTTAGTGGGGTCTAACAATGGTTCACCACCATTTAGAAAGGTAAGAATGGTATTGTTCAAGATTTGCATATTAGGGCTATATGCCCACATGTGTCTTTTTGTTTTATTTTAGTTTCTTCATATTTGATCCTATTTGGCTTTGAGAAGGTTAGGGTTTAGGGTTTTGGAAATATGTTCAATGTAATAACAAACAATCATGGAAATAACACAAGTATTAGGTATGAGCACTATGCATAACATCATATGTAAGAAAGTTTTTGTTGGTTCTCATTTTTGGAAAAAGGTAATTCATTTTCTCTTTGTTTTAAAATTTGGGATGTTACAAACCCTTCCCCCTTAACAAATCTCGTCCCGAGATTTTAAGGAAAGTTAGGTTCCTAAGAGAGATTGGGCAATTGGATTAACAGGAAAACATACTTGGCATGGCCTGAGGTGCTTCCTGTGCTTCTGTTGCCTTCATGTGGTAGAGGCGACCGTTGCGGTTGTTCTGGTTCCTTCTGGCTGCGAAACGGCACTGTTGCTGGGCAGGTGCAGCGGTATTGGGGGCAGTCTTGGCTAACCTTTTGGGGCACTCATTGGAGTAGTGACCCACAATTCCACATTCATAGCAAGTGATGGTGGACTTGTCCTTGGGGGTGACGGGGATGGCATTGCTTCCAGTCCTCGGGCCAGTGTTGGTGTTGTTGTTGTTACCATTGGGGTTGTTGTTGTTGTTGCTGTTGTTGTTGTTGCCTACGGGCTTCGGGGGTCCTCCATTGGTGTAGTTTGGGCGGTAAGTCTGAGCAGGAGGCTTGTTGTATCTTGGGGCAAATCCTCCAGATGAGTTGCTGCGGTACTTCGGGGCATTGCTGGACCCATTCTGGTTCATCATACGGCGCTTGCGGTTCTCGTTGTCTTGGTGAAGCTTCCCTTCCATCTGGATGGTGGAGTCCACCAGGGCTTCCAAGTCAGCTGAGGGGGGCTGACTGCTTGAGTTACAAGATTCGAGAGACGATGCCACCCAAGAAGTTTAAACCTACCCCTACTGACGCCGCCAAGTATGATGGACAGCAGGAGCCAAGATCATGGATAGATGATTACTTGCAGACGGTGATCTTACACAAAGGAAACCAGATTGCGGCGATGCAGTGTTTGCAGCTTTACCTGAAAGATTCGGCACGAACCCGGCTGAGGGGCCTGCCGAAGGGATCTATCAAGTCATGGGACGACCTGGTGGATGCTTTTGTTGCTAACTTCCAAGCAACTTACAAGAGACCTGTTGGGATCGAAGAGTTGCGGCATTGCCAGCAGAAGCCGAGAGAATCAATGCGTGCATACATCGGGAGGTTCACAAAACTCCTGAACGCTACCGAAGATGTTTCCGTCGACAGAGCAATCGATGCTTTCAGCGACGGCATCCGACGTGAAACTTACATAGAAGAACTTGGACGCAAGAAGCCAAAGACTATAACCAAGTTAATGGAGATCTCCAACAGCTGGGCTGATGGCGAGGACAACGTGCGAAGACCACGACAGCGCAGCGACGATGAAGATGATGATCAGCCGAAAAATGATTCGGGTGGTCGCAGAGATCGTCGCAAGAAAAGGAAAGACCGCAGTTACGATGACAATAACTTAGTAGCTGCTGGATATTCCGATCGGCAACACGATCGGTATGATGACATGCGAGATGATCGGCAGGATGGCAACAGGAGCAACTCTGGGAACCGTAGCAATTACAAGCCACGCCCCAGAGGACACCCGAATTGCCCTTTGCCGAACAGATAAATGCACCCTGCTACCTACACGCATACATCGACTCCAAAGACAATAAGAAGAAGTCAAGCCATCTGCTCAGAGATTGTCGACACTTCATCGAGATGCAGAAGCTTATTCAGCAGCAGCAGCAGCAGCCGCCACCACCACCACCCCCGCCTCAGCACCAGGTTCAGCAAGCACAGCCTCACAACCCTAACGAGTCCTTTCCACCACCTCGTGGGCAGATGAGCATGATCCACAGAACTGGTGTTTCGAGAAGGGAGATGAAGAAGCTCACCCAAGAAATCAACCTGGCAGAAAGTATCATGGCCAACATCCCCGAGTATATCTACTGGTCCTCTCAGAGCATCACGTTCAGCAGGGCGGATCACCCGATGACAATACCAAAGCCGGGACATGCTGCGCTAGTGGTTGAAGCGCAAATTGGAGGATTTAAGATGAGCAAAGTTTTTATGGACGGTGGAAACGGGCTAAACCTGATATTCCTCGACACGATCAAAACCATGGGAATCACGATGAGGATGCTAGAAGAGACAGACACCTGTTTTCATGGGATCCTCCCCACGTCGCCAGCGTACTCTATTGGCAAGGTTTTCCTGAACGTTGTCTTTGGTAAATCCGACAATTTCAGGAAGGAAAAGATCGAGTTCGAAGTAGTGAATTTGGAATCACAGTACCACGCTATACTCGGAAGATCAGCTTATGCCAAGTTCATGGCTGTGCCACATTACGCATACCTCAAGCTGAAAATGCATGGGAACAATGGGACAAACATCACAGTCTATGGAAGTTTTTCACGCTCAGACAATTGTGATCATGAGTTTCAGAAGATTGCTGCAAAGTTCGGGCTCAGGCAGGAAGTTGTCGACCTCCCTTCAAAATTTTCGGCACGCGATGATAGGGAAGATGAACGCGCCAGGAGGATGAAAAAGAAGCCAGGTGATCTGGTTACAGAGGTCACTGCAGCAAAAACTTCGGCAACCGATGGTACTGCAGTAACTGAAGAAAACAAATCCCTCGCAATCACCACCCAGAATCCTGGTGAAATCGGTGAGGCTTCCAAAACTGCGGACGCGGCGGACAAGCTTGAAGACAAGGAGAATTCTCCTCTCGTTTAAAAGACGGCCAGTATTTCGTTTTTTCGTTTTTAGGCAGGGTGCTTTCTCACCCCTTAGTTATTTGCTTACGTTATTAATAAAAACTTGAGTTTCGTTTCTCTGAAGCATTGCAGTAATTTGGGTCACCCGATGTAACATCCCAACTTTGTGTTTATAAATAAATGAATGTTCATGAGAATTGCATGCATGTAGTTTGAATTTCAGCAAAATTTGCATCTGCATTTTCAATTATGCAAATCCCTCTATTTCAATCTCATTCAAATCTCTCAAGATTTTCAAAACAAGCCACATGGTGTTGTTGTTTACAATAAGGCCATGTGTGTTCTTTTATTCTCTAGAAATTTGAGTTTCAAACTCCATTCAAACATTTTTGAATTTGGTTTAGATTTGGAGAAATAAAAATCAGAAAAATCAGAAAAAGAGAGAGAGAGAGAGAGAGAGCTCTCTCTTCTCTCTCCCTGGGCTCAGCCCACTTCTCCTTTCCTCTCTCCTCTCTCTGGCCGCAGCCCAACCTGGCCCAACATGGCCCAACCAAACCCACCACCAGCCCATCAATCTTTGCAGGGGGTTTTCTGCAAAACCCCCTTCTTCCCCGCAGCTCCAAGCTGCTGCATGGCAGTAGCCCGGCCGCTGGATGCGCCGGCCGGCCACGATGCTCCCCGCCGCCCCCCAGCGCCTACAAAAGCTCGCTGCCGCCGCCTGGGAACCCTAGCCCCACTTCTCCCCTTCCCCCACGCTCTCCCGCGTCCCCTAGAGCAAACCCTAGCCGAGCATCTGCGGGCCGGCCACCGTCCACTCCGGCACCGGCGAGGTTCCCCGGCCTTCGCCGACCCCTCCACGAGCTTCTTGGTGAGCTGCTCCTCCTCCTCGTCCCCTCGCCTTGGCCCCTCTCGCCCTCTAGCCATGCCCGCGCCGGGCTACTGCCCCGGCCGCCGCCGCACCTCGCAGCCGGCCACGCTCCGGTGGCCAATAGCCGGTGGCGCCACCACCTTTCGGCTCGCCTTGTCGAGCTTCCCATTTCCCCCACCCGCGCGCCTCCGATTGCGTCCCGAATCGGGGAATTGCAACCCGGCTGTCGTTGCCTAATCGACGATACCTCGGAGGAGGGATCCTCACGAGGGGGAGAAGAAGTAGGGGCCATAGGGCGGAGTGCACACGGGACGGTGGTACGCGAGTTACCCAGCTTCGGAACACCTGCACGATGACAGGGCCTACTGCTGCTTGTCTGGAATTATCTGGGCGCTTGCGCGTTGTTACAATGGTTGTGGTTGTGCCTCTAGGGCTCCCAGGATCCGGCTTATAAAGGCGCACGGATCTAGGGTTTACATGGAGAGTCCTATCCGGATTACAGATTGCCTAGTCTACGTTACATTATCTTGCCGTGTACATCAAGGATCCGCCTTCCCTATACGTCGTATTGGATCCGGGTTCCTCATGGGCCTCCACGGATCCGGGTTCCTCCAAAGGTCGGTGCGGATCCGGCTATCTGATCCTGGGCCGGACTTCATCCTTCATGATCAACAACAACTGGGCCGCCCGATGGGCCACATGCCACCATCACCGTCTATGGGCCACCCGGGCTTGCCGGATCTAGGCACTGTCGATGGTACACCCATGAAGTATACCCACAACAGTAGCCCCCAGAGTTCTTCGAGTTTCTCCTGCAGCTTCCGCCATGCTTGCACCTTATGATCTCCGGCATTGATGGTAACGCGGAGAAAGTTGAAGAACTCCAACTTCATATCTTCTTTTTTCCAACCATAAGTCGGAAGATCTCCCATTCTGCGGGACTTCATCCATCGACAGCTTTAAAACATGTCTCCGGGTTACTCCCCTGCTTGCGAATGTGAATTGCTTATCTTCACGCTTTTACCCGGAATCTTAACAGACTCAAACGGTTCCGCCAATTCTGGCGCCATATTCGCGCGATTTGAGCGGTAACTTATCCTTAGCCATTTTTACTGTTTAGGGTTTTGACACGTGTCGCGCATCCAACGGTGCGACGCTTGCGTTCCGACCACAGGATGCGGAGCACGAATCTCGTCCCGTCAGCCTATAAATATCCACCGTCGACGCCCCGAACCTCCATTCACCCCCCTTTTCACCTCTCTGCGTAGCGCCGCCCCGAGCTTCGTCTCCGCCGTGCCGGAATCCCGCCGGAACTTCGCCGGAGTTGCTTCATCGCCGCACAGTGTTCGTCCTGTTCTTAACTTCAGCGAGCCACCGCGCCAAAACCCCGTCGCCGGCGACTCCGGCCACCGCGGACTCCATTACGGTAAGTTTCTCGAGCTCTGCCTTCGCGCCGTAGTTGGTGGTGATGATCGTTAGGTTGACGACGTTGGATCCGACTAAGAAATGTTTCCGCCTATGTCTTTTCTTCAGATGTCTTCTTCGACTCCGCCTCCAACTTCCGAACCAATCCTGGCCATTCCACTCTCTTCCGCCCCTCCACCCTTCGCCCCGATCAGGCTGGATCCTTCAAAGGATTCCGGCAAGGAGACTGAAGGGACTTCCGCTAACCCGGAGAAAACCTCCGGGGCGGATCAGACGGAGCACAAGGCCGAGGAGGTTGTCAAAAAGTCAAAGGCTCGCCAGCGTGACTCCGAAGCCAGGGGAAAATGGTGGCCCTGTACCACTACCGAGATGGAGCTGAAGAACCTTGAGGCGGAAGGCTTCCTGCAACCCGGAAGCTGGAGGTCAGTTCCAAACGCTCTAGCCCCAGCTCCGGAAGATAACGAGATGGTGCTGACGAAAGCACTGGTGGAGCGGGGCTTTTCATTTCCGCCTTCGGATTTCTTCCTGGAGATCCTGAAGGTCTACGGGCTCCAGCCCCATAACATTTCTCCAAACAGCGTGCTTGCGATCAGCAACCACGTCACCCTATGCGAGGGCCATCTCCGGGTACCTCCCGAGCTCTCCCTGTTCCAATATTACTTTTCCGTCAAGAAGGAGAAAGTCCGGCAATCCACCGAGCTGGCTACATGCGGATCCATCACCTTCATGATCCGGCCAGGCCGCGTCTACCCCCACACCGACCGCCACGAATCCGCGCGGTACTGGTCCGGGGGCTTCTTCTATCTGAAGGACGTCTCCGACCCAGCAAGCACAAGAAAATTGCCGCCGTTCAAGAACTGCCCCGCCACCGAGCTTCCGGCGTGGTCACACTGTCCCCATCTCTCCGACTCGCCCCAGCTCAGACGCGCAGTTAGGCGGATCTCGCAAGCCGACGGAAGAGGGGCTGACAGGGAAGGACTTGACCCTTTCCTGGTTCACCAAACGGATCCAGCCGCTCCAACACAGGGACCAGCTTATGTTCCAGTACACAGGGCGCGACGACCCAATGCGCGCCACCAAGGACAATCTTTCCGCCGACGCCATCGACAAAAGGATCCGGATCCTTATCAAGATTCCGCGTGAACTTCGCGTTCACGTGTGTAACAAAGACATCCACATGAATGGTTCCGGAACCGCGGTGCGTCGTCTTTGACATTAGTCCATCGTGTCTATTCGCATTCAAACTTTTTGCTTAAGCGTTTCAACTCTATGTTTTAGCTCGAAGCCCTTGAAGAAAGTGAACTCGGAACTCTCCTCCGGGTTCCTTCCACCGGCAACACGGATCCGGAAGCTGCATCAGAGGCGGAAGCTCGCGATGCTCCACGCCCCGCTAAGAGGAAAAGAGCTGCTCCCTCCAGCCCCTCAGCCAAACGTGCCCGCGACGTACTTAGCATCGCGGCTACTCGCAAGGCGGAGGCGGAGAAAAAGCGCCTCAAGCTTATTGATACCAGCAACCGAGCCCAATCGGACATCCATCAGTTCTTCAGGCCTTCCGGGTAAGTGCTAAGTTTTCAAAGGATAATTCTTCCGTTGTCGTGAATCAATCATATACCTAATTGTAATGCTCTTTTCGTTTCACAACAGAAGTTCCGAGAGCCAGCCCCCCAAGCCCCCTAAAGCCCCCAAGAAGAAAAGCAAGCCATCTCCGGCTACCATACCAGTCACACCAGAAGTCGGAGTTCCACCCAAGGCTACCTCAACAGCCCAGCCGGATCCTAAGGACGTCATCAACGTTGACGACATCCCTGAAGATCCGGCCACGGAAACTGCGCAAGGTGATTCCGGCAAGGGTGCCTCCTCATCTGCTCCTCCGCCTGAGCAACCCACCGGTACTTCCGCCGAGCCAACGGCCGAGCAGTACGAGCTGAAAGTGCAGCTGATCCGTGCCACCGGCGCGTCCAAAACTCCGTCACTCGCAGAAGCTCCCCTTTCTCAACGTCAGGCGGAAATTTCAGCCATGATGGAGAAAGTATGGGGACCTGCGGATACAGAGATGAAAGAACTCTCCGACCTTGAAAGCGAACTCAAGGTCTTTTTTGCTAGGGATTTCTATTTTCGTGCCCCTGCTTCGTTAGTTGTACTCAGTTTTCCCCAGCTCCTTAGTTTTTCCTCAGTTTTACCCAAACGTTTGTCTGAACCGCAGAAGGAGCTCGGACGGAAGGAATCCGTTAAGTTGACCGTTCCGTGCTGACGAGTGGGGTCGTGTCGTTTGTGGGGTCGCGTCGTGTGGGACCGCGTCGTGTGGGGCTGGTAGGAAGGGACCGCGTGGGACAGGACGAGGCCGTGTTTGTGGGGTCGTAGCGTGTAGGGCCGTAGCGTGTGGAGCCGTGTGGGTCCGGGACGGGGGCACGAGTGGTTTCTGTCTCTTTCGCCCAGATTAGCAGTTTTCAATGTACCTTTTTCCTCTCTATCGCTCGATCTCATTCATATTTGATAGCCCAAATTGGTAGCAAATCTAGAGAAGCTTCTCCTTCGTTTCTTAACGCCATTCATTTCTTTATGCCTTCGTTTTTACCCAATCAGGTAGGAAATCTAGGGCACAAATCCGGAGAGAAAATATAGGATAAGCCGCATACAAGCAACCAACATAGCATAGATATATTCAGGACAGATCCAAATGTAGTACCGATAGATCCAACATAAGCTACATTTTACATGAATTTAAGCTGCTCTACGTATAGAGCAGTCACATACGGAGAGTGCAAGAGGCACGTTCAACGCCTCCGGGTGGCGCGTGTGACTCGCTTGGAGGTTGCGCAGTGAATCCCAAGTGCTTTGTGTTTGGCCATGTACGCATGCACGTTCACGGTACTTCCAACTCTAGCGCCATATCTGCCAATGGATTCAGCATGGTTCAGCGGGGTGTTGAAGTTGGTGTCGAAGAGCCTCCTGTTGCGAAGGGGCACTTGTAAATGCCTTGAGCAAAGGGGCGACCGTATTGGCCGGACCGCAGCCTCCCGAGGACGTGACGAGTCTTGGTGTGGAAGGACTCGTCGTCGCCGTCGACGTCGCTGCTCTCCACCCGTCACGTAGCACCAAAGATCGTGCAAAAAACACGGAGTCAATTGCAACGATGATTGAACAGAGAGTGAACAAAAAATCATGCATGATAATATGGGCTCGAAAAAAGAGGTAGCCTCGGTTACATTGGACACACTTATATCCAGGATTTGAGTCGATAAACCAAAGATCATGCACAACAAATTTGTACACACCAATTGTTTATCGACCAAACCCCGAATCAATTTAGGGATGCCCAAATATTCATCATCATCGGCACAAATCTGAACCAAAAGCAAATCACAAACACTAATAACGCAAGATCTAACACAAAAGGATCGAACTAGGAACAGACGAACAGTAATAACGCAAGATCTAACACAAAAGGATTGAACTAGGAACATACGAACAGTAATAACGCAAGATCTAACAAAAAAGGATTGAACTAGGAAGAGACGAACAAGTAATAACGCAAGATCTAACACAAAAGGATTGAACTAGGAACGCAGACGAACCGTAATAACGCTAGATCTAACACAAAATGATTGAAATGAGATAAGAACAAGGGAACAAAGGGTTACCTCCGGCTCGTAGTCGACGATGGTGGTGTCGTAGGGGTTCTCCGGCGCGTCGTACCGCACTCGGTTCGTACGGGTCCCAATCGAAGGGGATCGGACGGGGCGGCGGCCGATGCGCCGGCCGCTACGTTGGAAGCAGCGACAGGGGCCCGGACGGGGCGGCGGCCGATGCGCCGGCTGCTACGTTGGAAGCAGCGACGGGGGCCTGGACGGGGGCGGCGGCCGATGCGCCGGCCGCTACGTTGGAAGCAGCGACGAGGGCCCGGACGGGGCGGCGGCCGATGCGCCGGCCGCTACGTTGGAAGCAGCGACAGGGGCCTCGGACGGGGCGGCGGCCGATGCGCCGGCTGCTACGTTGGAAGCAGCCGACAGGGGCCCGGACGGGGCGGCGGCCGATGCGCCGACAATGGGCATCTCATTCTTCTCCATCGCCGGCGGTTTTCTTCGGGGTTTTTTCTTCGGTTGTGGAGAAGATGATGGGACGAGAGAGGCGGTTGCGAGTGAGCCGGTGAGAACGTGCGTCGAGGGAGAGAAAGAGGGGCTCTATAAAGATGAAGGTGGCGTGTACCGCAACACGCGTCCGCTATGCACGGCCGCAGCGTGCACCGCTACACGAGTCTAACCCCGGGACGTTTGGTGTACTCGGTTATAACCTCGGGCCTTATACGTAAATTTTATCCGTACTCGGTTTTCCCCTCGAGGACTTAGACCGGCAAGTGCAATATACTCAGTTTTACCCTCAAGTAGCTGGTCAACGAGAGAGTCAACAAATGAGATTAACATAGCTAATTGAGTCATTTCATGCGCAAAAAAATCCAAAAAAATAAAAACATAGTGGCAACTACTCATGGAGTCTTCCTACGCAACCTGCCACCTAGAAAACCTTAACAAACATATATAAATCAAGTTTTACCACAAATTGCCACTTCTCGGAATCACTAGTGTAGCTATGAAGATGCATGGTTTTCCACCCAAACCCCTTTGCAAAACATCTTTCCCAAAACATAGTTTGTCTAAATGATGCCATAATTGTCACACTCATGTATATTTGAATTGCAAATAATTTGATGTAGCCCAATATGAATTATATTGTACAAAACACACATTTTTCATTTTGTAATTCTTTTGTTTGAATCCCTTAGTCTATTTACTATTTATGTGCCCTTGGATTCTTAGTACTACTCAGCTTTTGCCCTCAAGTACTCGTCACAAATGCTCGAGAAGCCCAAACTTATCCCGATTGGTTGAGCCGTTGTCACACGGATCGACTCCATGAACCGTTGATCCACTGATCTAACGGGCAGTATACCCCTATCCGTCTCTTCGTGGCAACCTCTCTCTCTCTCTCTCTCTCTCTCTCTCTCTCTCTCTCTCTCTCTCTTCGTGGCCACCCATCTCTCTCTCTCTCTCTCGTCGGTGGAGAATAAATATGAGGAATATAGTTTGGGATATAGTATTGGTATTTTGAAACGGCCTAAAAGTGGTATAATTTTGTTATAAACATGAGGCATACATTTTTGCTGATTTCGGCGATTGCATTATTTGTCACCCCTCTAACAATTATCAACTATCTTTAGCTTTCCTTTTCTTTTAGGGAATATAGTTTGGGATATAGTATTGGTATTTTGAAACGGCCTAAAAGTGGTATAATTTTGTTATAAACATGAGGCATACATTTTTGCTGATTTCGCGATTGCATTATTTGTCACCCCTCTAACAATTATCAACTATCTTTAGCTGACCTTTTCTTTTAGGGAATATAGTTTGGGATATGGTATTGGTATTTTGGAAAGGCCTAAAAGTTGTATAATTTTGGTATAAACATGAGGCATACATATTTGCGGATTTCGGGGATTGCATTATTTGTCACCCCTCTAACAATTATCAACTATCTTTAGCTTTCCTTTTCTTTTAGGGAATATAGTTTGGGATATAGTATTGGTATTTTGAAACGGCCTAAAAGTGGTATAATTTTGTTATAAACATGAGGCATACATTTTTGCTGATTTCGGCGATTGCATTATTTGTCACCCCTCTAACAATTATCAACTATCTTTAGCTGTCCTTTTCTTTTAGGGAATATAGTTTGGGATATGGTATTGGTATTTTGGAAAGGCCTAAAAGTGGTATAATTTTGGTATAAACATGAGGCATACATATTTGCGGATTTCGGGGATTGCATTATTTGTCACCCCTCTAACAATTATCAACTATCTTTAGCTTTCCTTTTCTTTTAGGGAATATAGTTTGGGATATAGTATTGGTATTTTGAAACGGCCTAAAAGTGGTATAATTTTGGTATAAACATGAGGCATACATATTTGCGGATTTCGGGGATTGCATTATTTGTCACCCCTCTAACAATTATCAACTATCTTTAGCTTTTCTTTTCTTTTAGGGAATATAGTTGGTAATTTCGGTGAATGCACACACTAACTTTGAAAACAACTACAAGTACATGTAACTGAATAATGGATTTGTAACAAGGTATCCCTTGTGACAACTTCTAGCGCCTGGTGAGCAATGATAAGAATCCGATCGTAATTATACAACAAAAAAAAACAACCAGCCATCATATTAGCTTGCTTCT
The DNA here is from genome assembly GCF_022539505.1 of Lolium rigidum. Lineage (NCBI taxonomy): Eukaryota > Viridiplantae > Streptophyta > Magnoliopsida > Poales > Poaceae > Lolium > Lolium rigidum. The sequence continues at coordinate 99,559,899 of NC_061510.1, read as the reverse complement.
TCAACTCGATCAGCTGCCTTAACTGCTTGTTCATTTTCTTCAGTTCTCCCTTCACTTCCACCAATTCTGCATTGGGAGCATTAGGCATAATCGGAAGGTCCCTAATCGGAACGGCTCCTCTCTCCGCCGCATTCTCTACAGACAAGTCCCCCCTCCCAAATTGCGCCCCCAATAGCGCCAATTGATTCCCGCAACCGAAGCCTCCGAACGTACACATCGATCCACTCGAAATGCCCGCATTTCTTCAAGATCTGAAAACAACAACGTGAACCCTAAATCCCAAATTCGAGGGAATAACAAGAAAATCGAGAGAAAACAGAGAAATTGGAGCGAGATCTAACCTTATCCCCCTCTCTATATGGCAAGCTCTCGCATGCAACGAACTCACGTCCACGGTTGCCGTTCTCGTCCGTCTTACGCGATCGACCGCTCGCAGGCTCCCGGCGTGGGCGGTCGAGGCATCTTGTCAAAGGCACGGGTCCATACCGCGGCCATGAAGAACGGGAGGTCGAAGAGAAACTAGACATCACCCGCGTGCCGGAGAAGGGCTGCCGCCGGCGGAGAAGAAGAACAATGGGGCGCGGAGAAAGAAAGGGGAAGCAATGGCACGGGCACGGGCGCGGGGCTAGCTCGGGCTCCCATTTTGCAACGGTCACCGGGTAAGCTGTGGGTCCGGCGCGCTAACGTGGACAAGTTGTGGGTCCCACGATGATCCGGATAAGTGGAGACGTGTCCACCGCGGGGCACCAACAGCGGCCCCACTTGCCGACACCAACCAACGTCAACTAAACGGGATTCCTACCGTCCGAGCTCTTTCTGCGGGTTATAGACAAGGGGTTGGGGAAAACTGAGGAAAAACTAAGGATCTGGGGAAAACTGAGTACAACTAAGGAGCCGAGGGCACGAAAATAGAAATCCCTTTTTGCTAAGCATAAGGAGGTGCGCCAGGTAACACTAGCCCCCAAGCATTGGTTTAGACATTTTTCCGTGTAACATGTGTTAGCCGATGCTTCTCTCAACATTAGCCTTAGACGGAAAATTTAAAATTTTCTCAATCCAGAACTTTTAAGTTGTTCGCCAGCCCCCAGAATTTTGAATTCCGACTAAATCCTTGCTGCTTTTGCAGAGCACGCGGAAGCTGCACGAAGATCTGCGCGTTCATGTGCTGGAGCAGATGACGGAAATAGAAGGGCTGCGGCAGAATGCTGAAAGTAGCCGTCAAGCTGTGCTCCGCCTGGAAGCCCGACTGAAGGGTAAAATCTCCGAGTTGCTTGAACTTATACTGCGTTGAGTAAATCATAGTGTATAACTTGTGTGTTGTTCCATGCTTTAGAAGAAACTGACAAGCGCCCCACCATCGATGCCTTATCCGCCAAGATCCAAGTTTTGGAAGCGGAGAATGAATCTCTGAAGAACTTCTAGAAAGAAACCTCCGAGAAGGAAACGAAAGAAAAGAAGGATCTCTCCGAGAAACATGCCCGCGAGATGGCGGAACTGGCTGACAAACTCAAGAAGAGCCATCAAAGGGTGACCACCCTAGCGGCCAAGAACAAGAGCCAGGAGGCGAGGCGGAGGCTATTGACAAGCCGATCTTCCGTAAGGATCTTGTTTGTTATTTGTCTTGATTCCGGCTTCCTCAAAATTTTCTCTCGTCCGGGGGAGAAACCGATCCTTTTGCTTTGCAGCAAGCCTAGGCTTTGAATGGACCAAAGAGTCAACCCTCCCCGTGAACCGAGGCATATGATGAAGCGCTGACCTCCATCGTTAATCTCGTCGAAGCATGCCGCGGAATCGCCAAGTCCCTTAGCCTGAAGAAAGCCAAGACAACGGTGATTGACCGTATGACGAAGCTCATGCAGAACGTGCCGGAACTCATCAAAGATTGGCAAGAATCTTCTTCTCGCGGAGTCGCTGCCCTCGTGCTAGCCACCTGCAAGGCGCACTTTCCGACCATGAAGTTTGCAGATGTTGCACGTGGAGTCCACAAGGATACCGTCATGAGACAACACCTCTCGGAGGCCATGGGATTTGATCGCCTTTTTGCTGGTCGAGTTAATCACTCGTTCTGGTACAACAAGTATGATCTTCCCAAAGGCTTTTCCGATCCGGAGGAAGAGGAAGAAGCTGCCGAGGAGGGCGATGAGGAAGGCTCCGGGTCAAGCGCTGACCATGACGAGGAAGATTCCGACCTCGATGACGGCGGCTCAGATGGGGGTTCGGACGATGGCTCCGCGTACGTGGCTTCTGACGAAGAATAGTCCTCCGAGAACCTGTGAAACAATGAGAAACAATGCATCACTTTTGACCCCGGAGTGGGTTTGTAATAACTTAAATTCTTAAGTTAGATAGGGACGAAAACATGTTATGTGCGGGCGGAAAAACTTATCCTGCTATCCGTTTTAATATTATTTGCATGTTTCGTTTTGTCGGAAAGCAAGTGCTGGTTTTATAATTTCCGGCTTGCCCACTTGACCTTCCACGAGCCAGAAAACCCGTGCCGGAAACGCTCGCCAGCGGCGACGAAGCCCAATGGCAATCCGTCAATAACCGCGGAAACAAGCCCCCAGCCCAAGTGCCGGAAGTCGCTACCAGGAATCCATGGGTTTGCAACGTAAAAAATTTCCGCCGGAAAACTTAAGCTTACGTCCTAAGGGACGATTTTGAAAATCACAACTTTCATACACGCCTAGGCGGAAAGATCCAGCTCGTGGTTTTAGTCGGAAAAACATACACGATCCAGTAAATGAAAAATTAAAGGAGGTAAAAGACTCTAAGAGTGAACCAAAAGCTTTATTTCATTGATCATGTATCATAGATATTACAAGGTATGTAATGCGTAAAGCGCTAAGTGTGGAAAGGACGTAGCTGTGCTATGTTCCAGGGTCGATCTGTTTCATCGTATATGTCACCCGGATCTTCTCGTTTTCGTTTCCGGTGCCAGTTGGCAGGTCTATCCTTTAGTTCCCGGAAATCAACAAGATAGTAGGATCCGTTGTGTAGTACTTTGCTGATGACAAAAGGTCCTTCCCATGGAGATTGCAACTTGTGATCTTTCACCTGGCGAAGGCGGAGGACTAAGTCTCCGACCATGAACGAGCGGTTCCGAACTCGACGGCTATGATAGCGTCGGAGCTTCTGCTGGTAAATGGTGGAGCGTTGGTCAGCTAAATTCCGAGCTTCTTCGATCAGGTCCACAGATAGCTGTCGAGCCTCGTCAGCTGTTTTTTCATTGTAGGCAGAAACTCGCGGTGAATCATGGATGATGTCAGTGGGGAGCACAGCTTCGGATCCGTATACTAGGAAAAAAGGAGTAAATCCTGTTGACCTGTTAGGGGTAGTTCGTAAACTCCACAAAACAGAGTCTAGCTCATCAGCCCAAGCTCCGGCTGCGCGGCGCAGCGGTTCTTCAAGGCGAGGTTTGATTCCGGCTAGTATAAGGCCATTGGCTCGTTCGACCTGACCGTTAGATTGTGGATGGGCCACGGATGCAAGGTCAAGCCGGATCCCAACTTCATCGCAAGTAATCCTTGAGTTCTCCCCGCGCAAAGTTTGTGCCATTATCTGTGATTATGTTGTGCGGGATGCCGAATCTCGTCACGAGGCTGCAAACAAATTTTAGTGCCGTAGCACCGTCGGCTTTTCTCACTGGCTTTGCCTCGATCCACTTACTGAACTTATCAACAGCGACCAGGAGGTATTCATGACCACCAGGAGATGATTTCTTTAACTTACCAACCATATCGAGCCCCCAGACCGCGAACGGCCAGGTGATAGGGATGGTCCTCAGCTCTTGGGCTGGAGCGTTTGGTTGAGTAGCGTAGTACTGACAACCTCGGCAAGTTTTTACCAGCTTCTCAGCATCTTCTTTAGCTGTTAACCAAGAAAATCCTAACCGAAAAGCTTTTGCAACGAGGGACCCGGGGCGGCGTGATGCCCGCAATCCCCTGCATGGATCTCTCTGAGGATTTCAATGCCATCTTGACTAGAGACACATTTGAGAAATACCCCGTTTGCACTTCGTTTGTAGAGCTGTCCATCAACAATCGTGTAGGATCTTGCTCGTCTGATGATCTGTCGCGCGTGGACCTCGTCCTCCGGCAACTTTTGATCAATGAGATAGTCCAGGAACGGCTGAGTCCAAGCCGGAATGATTGCCATCACTTCCTTAGCCAGAGAAACTGCCAGATCAGGATTTTCCGGGTTTGCACCCTTCACTGAGGGTACTCGTAAATGCTCAAGAAAGATTCCAGGCGGAATTGGTTTCCTGCCGGATCCGAGCTTGGACAGCATGTCTGCTGCTGTGTTATCGTCTCTCCTGACGTACTTGACTTCGTATCCGAGGAAGCACTTGGCGATCTCGTCCACTTCGTCTCCGTAAGCCGCCATGACGGAGTTTACGGCGTTCCAGGTTCCGGCTACTTGTTGTGCCACCAGGTCGGAATCTCCGCAAGCATATGATGTGCTTGATCCCAATTTCCTTAGCGATGCGCGGACCGTGTAGTAGAGCCTCGTATTCCGCCATATTGTTGGTTGCTTCGAAGTGAATCTCGCGAACGTATCGCAGTTCTTCTCCGGTAGGTGACTTCAGGGTAACTCCAGCCCCCGAGCCTTGATGCTGCTTGGATCCGTCAAAGTGCATGACCCAAGCTTCAGGTTCCGGCACAGGTGTGCCCTCCGGTGCTTCAGTCCAATCCGCGATGAAATCCGCTAGAACTTGAGACTTGATTGCAGTTCGGGCTTCGTAGTTGATGTCAAAGGCAGATAATTCAATGCCCCATTTTGCTACGCGTCCTGTTGCGTCGGAGTTGTTGATGATCATTGCCAGGGGAGCTTTGCTCACTACTGACATTGGGTGCTCCTGGAAGTAGTGTCTCAGCTTCCGGCTGCCTAGGAAAACTCCGTATGCCAGCTTCTGAAAGTGAGGGTATCTCTGCTTGGATTCCGTCAGGACTTCGCTAATGTAATAGACAGGTCTTTGGACTCCGTGCTCAAATCCTTCTTCCTTTCGCACCACCACAATTACGAGGCTGATAACTTTGTTGGTAGCCGCTATGTAGAGGAGCATAGGCTCTGACTCAGCTGGAGCTGCCAATATAGGTGGGGAGGAGAGTATGTTCTTCAACTCCTGAAGTGCTTCATCTGCTGCCTCATCCCGGACAAATTTGTCTCGTTTTCTTCAGCGAGCTTGTATAGAGGTAAGGCTTTCTCGCCAAGACGGCTAACAAATCTACCGATTGCCGCAACGCAACCAGTTAATCGTTGCACATCTTTGAGACAAGTTGGCCTTTTGATGTTCAGGATAGCCTTGATTTTTTCCGGGTTAACTTCAATGCCCCTGTGAGAAACAATGAAGCCAAGGAGTTTTCCTGCTGGTACGCCAAAGACGCACTTCAGCGGATTTAACATCATCTTGTACCGTCGGAGATTATCAAAGGTTTCCTTAAGGTCGCTCAGCAGGTCGGATCCCTTTCGGGTCATGACCGCGATGTCGTCGACGTAGGCGTGCACGTTCCGGCCAATTTGGTCCTTCAGGCATCGCTGCATCGTACGTTGGTATGTGGCACCTGCGTTTTTCAAGCCAAAAGGCATGGTAACATAGCAAGTATGTGCCGAAGGGTGTGATGAAAGAGGTCGCCTTTTGGTCGACTCCTTCATCAAGATCCGATGATACCCGGAATATGCGTCAAGAAAACACGAAGTTCCGCCCCGCCGTCGAATCAATGACTTGGTCAATGCGCGGCAAAGGGAACGGATCTTTCGGACAATGCTTATTCACGCCGGAGTAATCGATGCACATTCTTAGTATTTCAGAATTCTTTTTGGGTACAAGGACGGGGTTTGCGACCCAATCAGTATGGATAACTTCTACTACAAAACCTGCCTCTAGTAACTTTGCTAATTCCATTCCTATGGCGCGGCGCTTCTTATCTCCAAAGCGTCGCATAGCTTGCTTCACCGGTTTTGCACCCGGATTTATGTTGAGGTAGTGCTCGGCGAGTTCCCTTGGTACTCCGGACATGTTAGAAGGTTGCCATGCGAAGATATCGATGTTAGCTCTGAGGAACTCGACGAGCGCGCTTTCCTATTTGGGGTCCATGTTGGCTCCGACTGAAACCTGCTTGGAGTTGTCACCTTCAACGAGGTCATGCTTCTTGGTTTCTATCGCGGCCTTGAACGAGGTCTTCTCGTTCGGAGATCTGCTTCTTGGTGGTCTGCATCTCAGTTGGATCCACCGCGGCTCTGTAGCCTTGCAGCTCCTCTCCAGATATGACGGATTCTGCAAAGGCGGCCTCGCCTTCCTCGCAGTCCCTAGCTTTCTTGTAGTCTCCGGCTACGGTGATCCAACCGTTAGGACCCGGAATCTTGAGCTTGTTGTAGATGTAGCATGCCCTGGCGTGGAACTTGTGGTAGGTGGGCCTGCCGAAGATCACGTGGTAGGAGCTTTTGAAGGGCACCACTTCAAACGTGATCATCTCTTCGCGGTAGTTGTTCACATTGCCGAAGGCCACGGGAAGTTTGATGCTGCCCAGAGAGTTTGCCTTCTTACCCGGAACCACACCATGAAATTCAGTGGTGCTGTGTTTGAGCTGTTCCTTGGTGAGGTTCATCTTCTCCAGGGTCTCTAGGTACATGATGTTCAGGCTAGCTCCTCCGTCCATAAGACACTTGGAGAAGTCATACCCGTCCATGCGGGGACTTACAACCAGAGCGTAGCACTCTTTGGGGATGACGGCCGGGTGATCCGACCTGTCAAAGGTACAGGCTTTCTCCGACCACTTGACATACTCGCGGCACAGCCGGAATCGTGGCGTTCAAGATCCGGAGCGCCGATTTTTTCGCGCGGACAGCTTGGGGTTCCGAGGAAGGTGTGGTAAGTTCCGACACTCTTCTTGCCAAAGGGGTTGGACTTGTTGGCTGCGGTACCCTCCTTGGGTTCCGGCGAAGCGTCATCCTCGTCCATGGCCTCGGAACTGTCCTCCTCTTTGTCCTTGTTCTTGCCCTTGCCTCCTTTGCCGCGCGGGCGGTGCTTCCGGGCTCGCTTGTATCCTGCCTCCGGTCGTTCTTCGGATCGTTGACCCACTTGTAGTTGCGATTGGTATGGGTGGATTTGCCCGTAGCCGGATCCGGATGGGCCGGGCACGGCATATCCCCGTATTCTTCGTACGTTTGGCGGGCGCGGATCCGGCCGCGGTGACCTCGCCGGCGCGCTGCTGGCCCCCGCCTGCTCCGCCTCCACGTCCGCGGCCTCTTCCGCCTCCTGAACCTCCGCGTTGGAACGTCATGGCTACCATGTCGGATCCTCCGCCCTTTCCGGTCTTCAGGGGGGTTCTTCCGCTTGTTGCTGTTGCTGACGCCGTTATCACGGTTTTTCTTCTGTTGGTGCAGGGGTATGGCTGTAGCTGCGAGATCTCCGCCTGCGTCGTCATCGGCGGCAGTATGATCGCTGGCGATGTTTATCATCTCATCAAGAGTGAGCTTGTTCGCGTTCACCAGGCAGGTAAGCTTGTGGCGCAGCAGCCCCCCACGCTGCAAACCACCGATGAAGGCGTGCATTGCTGTGCGGTTATCTACGTTCTCGCACTCGTTTCTGGTTGCCAACCATCGGGTGAGGAAACTCCTAGATGTCTCACCCTTCTTCTGGATGCAAGCTTGAAGATCGCTGGTGGTGGCCGGTCTCTTGTAGGTACCCCTGAAGTGGTTCTCGAAAGCCTTCTTCAGGTCCAACCAGCAAAATATAGTGTTCTCCTCAAGGTCACTGAGCCAAACACGAGCTGGACCAATAAGGTACAACTGGAGCATGCGGCAGGCTATATTCGGGGTTCCTCCGGCGAAGGTTACTGCATTGTAGTAATCCTCAATCCAGGTATCCGGCCTCTCGCTACCATCATAATGCTTCGGGTTTCTGGTAGCTTAAGGTTCAAGCTTCTTGGCTTTGGTTCCTCTCGGATCATCCGGCCAAAGCACCTTGGACCAATGTAGTCGGATCCGTACTCGTTGAGGCGATCCCGGCATCGCGGGGGCACCGCCGGGTGATTTCGAGCGGGAACGGGATCTCCGGCCTCCGCCTCCGCCTCCACCTCCGCCTCCACCGGGTGGTGGCGAGGGAGATCTGCGAGGGGGCCTCGTAAGATGATCTTCCGCCTTCAGACTCACGGCGTGGCTCCCTCGGCTGGCTCCGGCTGCGGTGGCTCCTTTCCTCTTGGTGGTGGTCGCCTCCGTCGTTCCGGCTCCTGCGTGGATCAGGTGCGCGCTCTTCGTTCCGGCTCCTCCTTGGTTCCGGATCGCGTCCTTGGCTTCTGCGAGGCTCAGGGTCGCGTTCTTGATTCCGACGAAGCTCAGGCTCGCGGTCTTGGTTCCGGCTTCGCGTGGTTCCGGCGTACGCTCCCTCGCTCCCTGTCTCTAGGAGGCGGCATGTTGTCGCGGATGTTGATTCCACCCGGCCCATGGGGCCTCGGTGTTTCCGACGGGACTGCGACGTCGAGGAGGTAGCGGAGGACGCGAAGCTCGGGGTGGTGGTGATGGAACACGGTACTTGTCTCTCGCCGCATACATCGGATCCTTTCCCTTTAGCGGATTTTTTGGAGTTGAATCCGAGGACACCGGGATTGGATTCGGATGATCTCTGACTTTTCTCCTGCGCTCCGTGGATCCGGTGCGCGATTCGCCATCACGGTGTTGACCTGCTGTGGCGTCCTTCTGCGCGGTAGATATGCAGTGTTCCGGATTGGATGCTAACCTGCGCGAAGTGTCTGCCTTGCTCCGTTGCCGCATTGCCGAGGCAACGAGCTTCCGGACGTAGTTGATGTCAATCTCCTCGTCCTTCTTTTTCAGGATCTCCGCAGCCTTCTTCATGTTATCCTTTGGGGTTGCGAGCGGCTGTTGTTCTGTGGGTGTTGCAAAGGTAATCCAGCGGGGAGGGATGGCTTCTCGAGCGATCCTATCAGCCTCCGCCTGCTGAGCGGCTAACCTTTTCTCCCATTCCTTTCGGAGTCCCTTGGCTGTCGCCATCATTTCGTCGACTTCGCGATCCTTTTTTAGGGAGTAGTCCACAAAATTTGCAGCTAGAGTTCTTTCTTCCAGCGATTGCGGCAGCGGTCTTGGCAAACTTCTGAGCTGTCGCTAGCATCTCCTGTCTTTTGGCTTCTAAGGCCTCCGGATCTGCAGCTTCCTCGGGAGTTATTGACTTGTTGAGGATATCAGACTTTGCGACTAAATCCATGCGCGCTTGCTCGACCATCTCTTCTGGTGACAGGACATCCTTTCGTGGCTGTGGTCCTAAGGGA
>NC_061510.1:99519900-99550515 GCF_022539505.1 Lolium rigidum | reverse complement strand
GCCAGCTTTAAATTCGTCTTTACGGACTGTTCTGTTTTTGACAGATTCTGCCTTTTATTTCGCATTGCCTCTTTTGCTATGTTGGATTTATTTCTTTGATCCATTAATGTCCAGTAGCATTATGCAATGTCCAGAAGTGAAAATAATGATTGTGTCACCTCTGAATGTGTGAATTATTAATTGTGCACTAACCCTCTAATGAGTTTGCTTGAAGTTTGGTGTGAAGGAAGTTTTCAAGGGTCAAGAGAGGAGAATGATATACTATGATCAAGAGGAGTGAAAGCTCTAAGCTTGGGGATGCCCCCATGGTTCACCCCTGCATATTCTAAGAAGACTCAAGCGTCTAAGCTTGGGGATGCCCAAGGCATCCCCTTCTTCATCAACAACATCATCAGGTTCCTCCCCTGAAACTATATTTTTATTCGATCACATCTTGTGTTCTTTACTTGGAGCGTCGGTTTGTTTTTGTTTTTGTTTTTGTTTGAATAAAATGGATCCTAGCATTCACTTTGTGGGAGAGAGACATGCTCCGCTGTTGCATATGGACACATGTGTCCTTAGGCTTTACTCATAATGTTCAAGGCGAAGTTTCTTCTTCGTTAAATTGTTATATGGTTGGAATTGGAAAATGCTACATGTAGTAATTCTAAAATGTCTTGGATAATGTGATACTTGACAATTGTTGTGCTCATGTTTAAGCTCTTGCATCATATGCTTCGCACCCATTAATGAAGAAATACATAGAGCTTGCTAAAATTTGATTTGCATATTTTGTTTCTCTAAGGTCTAGATAATATCTAGTATTGAGTTTTGAACAACAAGGAAGACGGTGTAGAGTCTTATAATGTTTACAATATGTCTTTTATGTGAGTTTTGCTGCACCTGTTCATCCTTGAGTTTGCTTCAAATAACCTTGCTAGCCTAAACCTTGTATCGAGAGGAATACTTCTCATGCATCCAAAATCCTTGAGCCAACTACTATGCCATTTGTGTCCACCATACCTACCTACTACATGGTATTTTTCCGCCATTCCAAAGTAAATTGCTTGAGTGCTACCTTTAAAATTCCATCATTCGCCTTTGCAATATATAGCTCATGGGACAAAATAGCCTTAAAAACTATCGTAGTATTGAATATGTACTTATGCACTTTATCTTTTATTAAGTTGCTTGTTGTGCGATAACCATGCTTACAGGGAACGCCATCAACTATTGTTGAATATCATGTGAGTTGCTATGCATGTCCGTCTTAGTGTGAAGGATCTGTCATTTTAGTGGTTGGAGCATGCAAAATTGTTAGAGAAGAACATTGGGCCGCTAACTAAAGCCATGAATCATGGTTGAAGTTTCAGTTTTGGACATATATCCTCAATCTCATATGAGAATAATAATTGTTGCTACATGCTTATGCATTTAAGAGGAGTCCATTATCTCGTTGTCCATGTTGTCCCGGTATGGATGTCTAAGTTGAGAATAATCAAAAGCGAGAAATCCAAAATGCGAGCATTCTCCTTAGACCTTTGTACTGAGCGGCATGGAGGTACCCCTTTGTGACACTTGGTTGAAACATGGCATGCAAAGATCCGGTAGTCCAAGCTAAGTAGGACGAGGTGCGGGCACTATTAGTATACTATGCATGAGGCTTGCAACTTGTAAGATATAATTTACATAACTCATATGCTTTATTACTACCGTTGACAAAATTGTTTCATGTTTTCAAAATAAAAGCTCTAGCACAAATACAGCAATCGATGCTTTCCTCTTTGAAGGACCATTCTTTTATTTTTATTGTTGAGTCAGTTTACCTATCTCCTTCCACCTTAAGAAGCAAACACTTGTGTGAACTGTGCATTGATTCCTACATACTTGCATATTGCACTTATTATATTACTTTATGTTGACAATATCCATGAGATATACATGTTATAAGTTGAAAGCAACCGCTGAAACTTAATCTTCCTATGTGTTGCTTCAACACCTTTACTTTGATTTATTGCTTTATGAGTTAACTCTTATGCAAGACTTATTGATGCTTGTCTTGAAGTACTATTCATGAAAAGTCTTTGTCATATGATTCACTTGTTTACTTATGTCATTACCTTTGCTTTGATCGCTGCATTCATTACATATGTTTACAAATAGTATGATCAAGATTATGATGGCATGTCACTTCAGAAATTATCTTTGTTATCGTTTTACCCGCTCGGGACGAGCGAGAACTAAGCTTGGGGATGCCGATACGTCTCCAACGTATCGATAATTTCTTATGTTCCATGCTACTTTATTGATGATACCTACATGTTTTATGCACATTATATGTCATATTTATGCATTTTCCGGAACTAACCTATTAACAAGATGCCGAAGAGCCGATTCTCGTTTTCCGCTGTTTTTGGTTTCAGAAATCCTAGTAAAGAAATATTCTCGGAATTGGACGAAACTTTCGCCCGGGGTCCTATTTTTGCACGAAGCTTCCGAGAAGACCGAAGAGATAACGAAGTGGGGCCACGAGGCAGCCAGGGGCTAGGGCGGCGCGGCCCAAGCCCTGGCCGCGCCGACCTACCCCCTAGGCCCCTCGTGTGGCCCCCCGCGTTGACTCTCCGCCTACTTAAAGCCTCCGTCGCGAAACCCCCGGTCACCGAGAGCCACGATACGGAAAACCTTCCGGAGACGCCGCCGCCGCGAATCCCATCTCGGGGGATTCGGGAGATCGCCTCCGCACCCTGCCGGAGAGGGGATTCATCTCCCGGAGGACTCTACACCGCCATGGTCGCCTCCGGAGTGATGAGTGAGTAGTTCACCCTGGACCATGGGTCCATAGCAGTAGCTAGATGGTCGTCTTCTCCTTGTTGTGCTTCATTGTTGGATCTTGTGAGCTGCCTAACATGATCAAGATCATCTATATGTAATTCTATATGTTGTGTTTGTCGGGATCCGATGGATAGAGAGTACTATGATTATGGTGATTATCAATCTATTGTTTATGTGTTGTTTATGATCTTGCATGCTCTCCGTTACTAGTAGAGGCTCTGGCCAAGTTTGTACTCTTAACTCCAAGAGGGAGTATTTATGCTCGATAGTGGGTTCATGCCTCCATTAAATCTGGGACAGTGACAGAAAGTTCTAAGGTTGTGGATGTGCTGTTGCCACTAGGGATAAAACATTGATTCTATGTCTAAGGATGTAGTTGTCGATTACATTACGCACCATACTTAATGCAATTGTCCGTTGCTTTGCAACTTAATACTCGGAGGGGTTCGGATGATAACCTCGAAGGTGGACTTTTTAGGCATAGATGCGGTTGGATGGCGGTCTATGTACTTTGTCGTAATGCCCAATTAAATCTCACTATATTTATCATATCATGTATATGCATTGTTATGCCTTTCTCTATTTGTCAATTGCCCGACTGTAATTTGTTTACCCAACATGCTTTTATCTTATGGGAGAGACACCTCTAGTGAACTCGTGGACCCCGGTCCTATTCTTTACATAGCATACAATCTACTGCAATTGTGTTTTACTATTTTCTTTGCAAACATCTTCCACTCGATACGTTTAATCCTTTGTTACGGCAAGCCGGTGAGATTGACAACCTCACTCGTTTCGTTGGGGCAAAGTACTTTGGTTTTGTTGTGCGATTCCACGTTGGCGTCGGAATCCCTGTTGTTGCGCCGCATCACATTTCGCGACCATCAACCTTCAACGTGCTTCTTGGCTCCTCCTGGTTCGATCAACCTTGGTTTCTTTCTGAGGGAAAACTTGCCACTGTGCGCATCATACCTTCCTCTTGGGGTTCCCAACGGACGTGTACATTTACGCGCATCATTACCTTATATTGAATTGATATGGATCCAATCACAAGAGTTTGATATTCTTCTTTAGGCTCATATATAGGACAATCAATGGATCCCACTTTGATAGTTTTCACATTAAAAATTGTATTGACTCCACATACTTTATCAATCCTCTTGGGAAAATAGACGAGTGTGTTCCTTATCATCAACATTGAAAGTAACCATGCCTTTATTGCAATCAATAACAGCCCCTATGAGTATTAAGAAAGGGTCTTCCAAGAATAATGGACATATTATCATCTTCGGGCATTTCCAACACAACAAAATCAGTTAATATCAAGCAATGCTGAGTAACTTGAACAGGAACATTTTCACATAAACCAACAGGAATAGCAGTAGATTTATCAGCCATTTGCAAAGATATATCAGTTGGTATTAACTTATCTAGATCAAGTCTCTTATAAAGAGAAAAAGGCATTACACTCACACCTGCTCCCAAATCACATAGAGCAGTTCTAACATAATTATTCTTGATGGAACAAGGAATAGTCGGTATACACGGGTCTCCAAGCTTCTTTGGAATCTTACCATTGAAGGAGTAATTAGCGAGCATAGTGGAAATTTCCTCATTGGGGATTTTCCTTTTGTTAGTAACAATATCTTTCATATACTTTGAATAAGGAGGCAATTTAATAGCATCAGTCAAAGGGATTTGCAAAAATAAAGGTTTCATCCAATCACAAAATTTATTATAATGTTCCTCCTCCTTTGATTTTAGTTTCTTAACGGGAAAAGGCATTTGCTTTTGAACCCAAGGTTCTCTTTCATTACCATGTTTCTCAGTAATAAAATCTTCTTTAGTGTACTTTTTATTTTTAGCAGGCTTTTCAGGTTCTTTTTCAATTTCTTCTTTATCCGGAGTATCATCCTTATCATTATCTTTATCATGTTCATTACCACTTTCAGTTTCAGCATCAGAAATAGAAATACTATTAGGATCATTAACAGGTTCGAGAGGATTCTACAACATTCTTATGTTTCTTTTTCTTTTTCTTAGATGGGGCACTAGTTTTAATTAGTTGAGAATCTTGTTCAACTCTTTTGGGATGCCCTTCGAGATATAGAGGATCTCGGGTAGAAACACCACCTCTAGTTGTTACTTCATAAGCATGTTTTTCTTTAGAATTATTTCCCAACAAGTCATTTTGCACTTTAGTAAGTTGATCAATTTGAGTTTGAACCATTTGAAAATGTTTAACAAGTATCTTAACATCATTGGAGGTTCTCTCCACAATACCATGCAATTCACTAATAGCTCGGGAATTTTCCATTAAATGATTCTCTACTCTCATATTAAAGTTTTCTTGCTTAACAATATAATTATCAAATTCATCTAAGCATTGAGCAGGAGGTTTTGAATACGGAATATCTTCCCTAGTAAAGCGTTGAAGAGAGTGTACCTCAATCATGGATGAAGGGGAGTTATCTCACATAAATCTTCTATAGGAGGTAAATTCTTCACATCTTCGGGTTTAATACCCTTCTCTTTAAGAGACTTCTTGGCTTCCCTCATATCTTCATCATTTAATTTAATCATACCCCTCTTCTTCACTATTGGTGTCGGGGTTGGTTCGGTGTAGACCAATCATCATGATTCCGGCCTATTTTAGCCAATAATTCTTCAGCGTCGTCTGGAGTTCTTTTCCTGAAAACACAACCAGCACAACTATCCAGGTATGCCCTAGACTCAATGGTTAGTCCACTATAAAATATGTCAAGTAAATCATGCTTTTCCAAATCATGGTCAGGCTGAGCTCTAATAAGAGAGCAAAATCTAGCCCAAGCCTCGGGCAATTTCTCTCCATCTTCTCGGTCAAAATTATAAATTCTTTGCAAAGCAGCATGTTGAGCACTAGCAGGAAAGTATTTCCGGAAGAAAACATCAAGCAATTCTTTTGGACTTTTAATAGAACCAGGAGGCAAATTATTATACCAAGTTTTAGCATCATCCTTTAATGAGAAAGGAAAAATTTTAGCGACAAAATAAGTACGCATCTTAATATCATCGGAAAACAAGCCACTAAGAGTAGATAACTCAGTCATGTGTTCAACAGCACTTTCTTTTTCAGTACCACAAAAGGGTGTTTTCTCAACAATAGCTATATGAGATAGATCAAGAGAAAAATCATAATCTTTATCCCTAATGTTTATAGGAGATGTGGCAAATTTAGGATCGGGAGACAATTTATATCTAACGAAGCATGTTCCGCAAGCAATTTTTTTAATTTTTCTTGCATCGGTAGTAGCATTGCATTTTTCAATAAAATCATCATCAAGCTCTACATAATCTTCATCAAGATCATCACTAGAATATTCAACGGACTCGGGTGAATTAACGAGGTGTAGCAGCATTTTCATTAGGAGTTTCGAGTATTTTCAATTTGTCTAGACTTAGCAATTGTAGCATCTAGAAAAGATCCTAACGAACCATCATTATCAAGCACAGCGGAAGCATCATCACAATTATGAGAGAAATTTTCAGATTCAGCGAAGTACCAGCATTTGAAGCTTGTGGTGGTGAAACAAGTTTACTTATCACGGATGGTGAATCAAGAGCAGCGAGAGGTACTAAGAGTTGTACCTTTTCTTGTAGTGGATGGTAATATGGCGATCTTAGTATCGCGAGGTTTACCCATGATGGAGAATTGCAGCGAACAATATCAATCCAAGTGAACTTCCAAATAAAGCTATGCTCCCCGGCAACGGCGCCAGTAAAATAGTCTTGATGACCCACAAGTATAGGGGATCGCAACGAGTCTTCGAGGGAAGTATTACCCAATTTATTGATTCGACACAAGGGGAGACAAAGAATACTTGTAAGCCTTAACGAGCGGAGTTGTCAATTCAGCTGCACCTGGAAACAGACTTGCTCGCAAGAGTTTATCGAGTAGTAACGGTTTTATGGCGAGTAGGAATAGTGAAATAACAGCAGCGGTGAAATAAAGACAGCTGTAGTTATTATAGTAAACAACGAGGATTAAAATACGGTAGGCACGGGGACGGATTTAACGGGCGTTGCATGGATGAGAGAAACTCATGTAACAATCAAAGCAAGGGCATTTGCAGATAATAATAAAACGGTATCCAAGTACTAATCAATCAATAGGCATGTGTTCCATATTTAGTCGTACGTGCTCGCAATGAGAAACTTGCACAACATCTTCTGTCCTACCAGCCGGTGGCAGCCGGGCCTCTAGGGAAACTACTGGATATTAAGGTACTCCTTTTAATAGAGTACCGGAGCAAAGCATTAACACTCCGTGAACACATGTGATCCTCACATCACTACCATCCCTCCGGTTGTCCCGATTTCGTCACTTCGGGGCCATTGGTTCCGGACAGACGACATGTGTATACAACTTGCGGGTAAGATCATAAACAACGAATATCTTCATGAATCAATAACATGTTCAGATCTGAGATCATGGCACTCGGGCCCTAGTGACAAGCATTAAGCATAACAAGTTGCAACAATATCATAAAAGTGACATCTACGGATACTAGGCACTATGCCCTAACAATCTTATGACTATTACATGACCAATCTCATCCAATACCTACCATCCCCTTCAGCCTACAGCGGGGGAATTACTCACACATGGATGGGGGAAACATGGCTGGTCGATGGAGAGGCGTTGGCGGTGATGGCGGTGATGATCTCCTCCAATTCCCGTCCCGGCGGAGTGCCGAACGGAGACTTCGGCTCCCGAGACGGAGTTTCGCGATGTGGCGGCTCTGCGGAGGGTTTCTGGCGACTTCGACTTCTCTCCGTGCGTTTTTAGGTCGAACCCGATAAGTAGTCCGAAGGGGGGCGTCGGAGGCCGGCCGAGGGGGCCACACCATAGGGCCGCGCGGGCCCCCCCTAGGCCGCGCCGCCTTATGGTGTGGGGCCCTCGGGCCTCCACCTCTCTTGCCCTTCTGGCTCCGTCAGTATTCTGGTAAAATAGGGCCTTCACATAAATTCCGAGTATTTTCCCGAAAGTTGGATTTCGCACAAAAACGAGACACCAGAGCAGTTCTGCTGAAAACAGCGTTAGTCCGTGTTAGTTGTATCCAAAATACACAAATTAGAGGCAAAACAATAGCAAAAGTGTTCGGGAAAGTAGATACGTTTTGGACGTATCAGGAGACCTCACGTTGGATGGTCCTGGGCTGGAGTTGGAAGCTTCGTCTTCCGTTTCCGGCTGATCCAGCGGTGCCACGGTTGCTAGAACCTGCATCGGCTGGGCGGATTCCACTTCAGCTTGCTCACCGCCTCCGAGTTCCTCGAGCTTGCGGTTGAATTCCTCTGTATTCATGGATGAGGCGCCGTCATCTTCTTCCCCGATCGCGAGCTCCTTCGTCAAGCGATTGTATTCTTCTGTGCCTATTGAGGAGGCATCGTCGGAATTTGCGCTCAGGTTACCGAGGATTGATTCCTCGTGGTTTCGGCTTCCTCTTGTCCCGGAACGTCGCTCGTCTCCGACCGGCCTCGGCAGATCCGGAGCTACGTTGTTTCCGGGTGCCTCAACCCGCAAAGGATCGGCCTCGTCCCGGTGGAGGGCGTCTCTCGCGGTATGGGCCAAGAAGTGCACGAAGTGACACCTTTGCTTCTCTAACACCCGGGAGACCCGGGCGGATCCGCATTGGTCTTCCACCATTTTCTCCTCGCTCGGGGCGGATTGGGTGGGTTTTGATTTTCCTGATCTAAGGCGGAACCTTCCTTAGGAAGCTCTCGCGACTCGGATCGGATCTTCGCGACGGCGTCCAGCTCGGCGGCGAACGCGTCGGCGTTACTTACCAGGTGCGTTTCCGTCGGAATCGACGGTCTCGCCGATGAAGATGTGGATGCCGCCGATTGGGACGATGGAGAGCTTGACGGGGTTTGACCTAGCCGGAATCCGGAGTCCGTCCGGGCGGACGATCGGAAAATTCCCGGCGTAAAGTACGCGCCCCAAAGCGATCGAGTCGTCGCAGCCTTCCCATGGCGGAGCCCTCCCGGTTCCGGCCTCCGCACGCCTCGGGCCCCACGGTGGGCGCCAACTGTCGTTGCCTAATCGACGATACCTCGGAGGAGGGATCCTCACGAGGGGGAGAAGAAGTAGGGGCCATAGGACGGAGTGCACACGGGACGGTGGTACGCGAGTTTCCCAGCTTCGGAACACCTGCACGATGACAGGGCCTACCGCCGCTTGTCCGGAATTATCTGGGCGCTTTCGCGTTGTTACAATGAGTTGTGGTTGTGCCTCTAGGGCTCCCGGGATCCGGCTTATAAAGGCGCACGGATCTAGGGTTTACATGGAGAGTCCTAGCCGGATTACAGATTGCCTAGTCTACGTTACATTATCTTGCCGTGTACGTCAAGGATCCGCCTTCCCTATACGTCGTATTGGATCCGGGTTCCTCATGGGCCTCCACGGATCCGGGTTCCTCCAAAGGTCGGTGCGGATCCGGCTATCGATCCCGGGCCGGACTTCATCCTTCATGATCAACAGCAACTGGGCCGCCCGATGGGCCACATGCCACCATCACCGTCTATGGGCCACCCGGGCTTGCCGTATCTAGGCACTGTCGATGGTACACCCATGAAGTATACCCACAACACCGGCCGAGCTCACAGAGAGCAATGGCGCCGCTGACGTCAGCATGACATCAGCGTGACGTCATTTATCTTTTTCCCTATTTTCTGTTATTAATTTCTGTAATTTCTGTAAATAGAAAAATAATGACATGTGGGTCCCCTTGTCAGAATTTTAATAATTTCTTAAATATTTGGAAAAGAGTAAAATTATGACATGTGGGTCCAAATTGTTAAACTTTTATTATTTTTATATAATTTTCAGAAATTGATTTAAAATGAATTAAACTTGGAAAATTCATAACTAATTCATTTTAAATCAGAAAAATACAAATAATATATCAAAATGATCAGAAAAACAAATCCTAGCTGTTTATCCATGTTTCATACATGGTTGAACCAATTAAATATCAAGCCTTAGTAGAAACCCTAATTGACCCCTCTCATGCGTCGGGATTCGATGCCGAACCCCTCTAAATTCCGTCGATGCACCTAGTGTTACCCAAACCCCTTTAATATGACATGTCATCATATTGTATGTGCATTGCATTGTACCTTGTCTTGATTGTGCTCTTCCTTTCCGGTATTTGGTTCTTCTCGATAGGAACCGAACGCGAGCCTGAGATCAAGCCACCGAAGAGCAGCACCAGAACAACGAGGGACAAGGCAAGCCCTAACCTTGTTCATATATGGTTTCGAAATGCTTTTACTTCTGGTTCTTACATATTGATTCCGCTTCAAATGTGTTTTATCGGCAGTTGTAGTTATCCTATGTGTGCATATGCCATCCTTGTAGCCCAGAGTTCCTGATCCACCGCTCCCAGCAAAACTAGGTCTGAGCTTGTTCGCAACGCTAGAGCCTTATATATGATATGCTTAGCCATTCTTAGCTGTTGAAGTCGGATCCATCCGGTTGATGAATCAGAGCTACGAATGAACCTAGTTTGACAGGATGACGTGGTAAGATCAGTGATGATGTTAATAAACATGTTAAAGGCTTGGATGGGCCGCCACATGGGGATGTGGTGATTTGACTCGTTCTCGCCGATACTAGGACCTGAGTTCTTGCCTCCGGAACCAAGACCGAGCGTACGACCACACGGGGCCCATGGGAACCCCTTGGCCCGAACTTGCCTAGCTTACCCATGAGTCAATTAGTTTGCGAGTTCCATTTGCCATACGCATGGGGAAAAGGTGGAAAAGGTTTTCAAAGTGCATCATACAGGGCATGGCCGGGGTGAAGGATGTTGTAGGCATTGAACTGGATCCCCTGCACACAATGACCGGGACCGCCTCGGAGAATGGCTACCTACGATGATGGAGCTCCCCAGTTCGTTTGACTCATGGAATAGGCGAAGTAAGGGAAAGGTTTTGGTCGACCACCCTCTGCCAACACACCAAGGAAGTGTGTTAATCTAGTGGCACTAAGAGTTGGTCGGCGCGTGTGGGTAAAGTTGTACACCCCTGCAGGGTAAATCTTTTCGAAAAGCTGTGTCCACGGTTACAGACGACTTGGGAAAGGACGTGATGATCATAGACAACTTGAACATAATCGTAAAACTTGATGTCAATGTGTGATAAGGATCCCTTCTCCGGGTGTCGAGGGGGTGATCCTAGGTGATAGGTTCAGGTGATGATGAAGATACGGTGGATTCAACATGATGATATTAGAGCTAGAGTTGTTAACGCTCTCTTATCCCCTTTTGAAAATGGTCTGAATAGACGAGCTTCTGCTCCCTCTTGTTTTCAAAGGAAAACTGGCTTTCCGAAAAATAAGCTCCACATAAAGCCTCGCATACCCGCTTTGCTAACAGGTTGTACTAAGTCTTGCTGAGTCCCTGTACTCAGCCTTGCATGCTTTGTTTCAGAAGAAGTCCTTCCAACAGATGGTGGCTTCTACCTTGACGTCGACGAGTAGTTCGGAGTTTCTCAGGCGGCAACCTGAGACTTATGGGCTGGGACGTCGCCTTATGTTATGGCCTCTTAGGCCCTTTGCAGTCTTGTTATCTAGATAACATAATTTGCTTTCCGTTGCTTGATGAATTGTGGTCAGTGACCTCTGCGTGTAATAAATTTGGATCTTAACTCTGTTAAAAGTTGTAAGATAATTGCTTTCAGTCGTAGACTCACTGTTGTGTTACCGATTCTCACCCTGTAGGCCCTAGCGATCTAGGTTAGGCTTATGCCAGATGTGATATCTGGGTTTGTCTAGCCCCGACCTCCGGGGTCCCCACACCCGAACCACATCATATCGAACCTCGTTTTGCATATTGTGGCAAATGGAGGTGCACGTCTAGTGATTGCACTCTAAAGCCTCTGAAATTACGAGTGCTATGAGGCAAAACTGACGAGGATCATACCCTTTCGCTATAGATGCCTCAACGAGTGCCGTAAATAGCAGGGAACATGGAACAAATAAATTAACGACCCACGCTCGGCACTTTACTTATGGAAGTGCCAAGGAGCGACGGAGTCATCGGCAGAGCTGGTGCTCCCGATATATTCGGGAGCTGCTGTCAAGACATACGTCGGTTGAAAGCAAAGTTGCACACACAACGGGTTTAGCAAGACCTGCAACACAAGCTGATCACTCAAACAAATGCTGACCAACCAATATACATACATTTTAACGAGCAACTGAAATTTGCTCCTTCAAAATTTGCCAACGGCTTCAGCATGGTAAAAATGCATTTACATGCAGTCTGAAACATAATAACCTTAAAAATTCGAGTAATTAAAAGTCTCATATTTACAGTGGGAGCATGACCCTGAATTACTCCTGCAGAGTTTCTCTTTCTTCAGGCGTCTTCGAGTCTTTTTCAAGTTTGTCGACAATCATATTGGCAGGCAACATCACCTTCGAGTACAAAAGTTCCAAATCACCTGTCCCTTTGGCAATTGAAAGCAGGTTTGCCGAAGGATAACGCGCAAGGACGAGGGCAAGCGTAAATCTGGCTCCTGCAAAAACTTGAACTCGAACCAAGTCTCGGATCTTCTTGGTATTGCTAAACTCTGACATCAAAGTTAGCAGTGTGGGAGGGACTGCATTTAAAGGAAACATTGTCTTCCAGATTACCCTTAGTGCTTTGTACACCTTGTCGAAGAAACGGTGTACTTGCTGAACCCGGTCCTGGAACTTGGCGACAATCGAAGCTTTTGCTTGTTCCCTCCAGAACACTTCATCTGCTGATGATAGTTGGGTCAATGCATGTACACGTTCCACTATGCGCTTGTTTTCTTCAGCCTTGTTCAGAGCTATGACTAGCAAAAGAACCAGCAGACGATGAGAAAGTGCATTTCAAGAACAGAAAAGAGCAAGAGGGCCGGGGCACTTACAGTTTAAACTTTCAGCGGCCATGTGCAATTCAGTCAGCGCATAGCGCTCAGTGTCAGCAGCAAGCTCATTCTTCTTATTGACAATGGCAGCTAGGGCATAAGTATTGCGCATGTCCTTTTCCATTTGCGTGACCCGATCCCTCATGCGCTGGAGCCGATCACTTTCAGGAAGGGCACTCGAAGAATCATCAACAAAGGAAGGCACGGGATAAACTTGCAAAAATTGTTCAAAGGCGCGATGGATTACATAGAGTCATCATGGGAAAACTACTCCCATCGGGAGCATGCGAATACAATTATTATAGCAAAAGATATGGTGGCAACATTGCCAACATAAAATTCATTACAACTGCATGAGTTTTATAACAAGACATTGTTTGATCAAGCAAAATTACAAGGTTCAGGGGGCTTGGGTTTGGTTCGATAAACTAGGACCAGCCGATGACTTTTTTGTCTCAACCAGCTCAAGGAGCTGGTGAGCGCATATAAGGGCCGAGGCTTTGAAAGCACCCAGATCAACGAATTTTCCATCGGGTCCCTTTGGCAGCTCTTTGGACATCTCTTCAATATTTTCCTTGAAGCCGTGACCCATCATAAGTTGGAAGGCTAGGAGGGCGCCGTAGGTACGCGAAGTACATTTGAATACCTCGATAACCTCCCTGGTGTTGACGGCAAAAGCGTCGATCAGTTGGCCCAGAGTCTTGTCCTGGCTGATCTTGGGAAAAATCATCGAGTGAATCCGCGCCGTGGCTCCCTTGCCATTCTGAAGAAGATCTTGAGCAAGCTGATGGGACGCGAGCGTCATCGACAGAGCGTTTGAAGGAGAATTGCTCGGGACCTTGTCCAGAGCCTCGACAGGGATGTCAGCAGCCCCTGAGAAGAATAAAAGCTTGAAGGAGACATTAACACAAGAACCAATGTTTGCAAAAGCAATAATCAACAAGGGCGCAAAAGGAGCATTACTGAGCAAAGCCAAGGAGGACTGGCGAAGAAGATCATCCTTCTCCAACGCCCGAGCTTCGGCAGTGAGCTTGGCTGCCTCTTCATCCTTCAGCTTCCGCTTCAGCTCCTTGAGCTCCTCCTTCAAAGTGTCGATCTCCGTGCGAGCTTCGGCAGCAATTTTAATTGCGCCTTCCAATTTCGAGGAGGAGGACTCAACCTCCTTCTGCAGCTGAGCCTTGTCGACCTCCAAGGAAGCGTATTGGGAGGCGAAAGATTCCAAGGAGGATATCACGGCTCGCAAGTCCTTGAAGATAAAGGGAAAAGTTTTATCGGGTGAAGTATGCAAGGCCTATTCGACAGTTGTTGGATTCAAACAGAGAGAAAACTTACAGGCTTCCCTGAAGGAGGAGCTGCATCAGCGTCAGCCGAAGGAATATTCTTCCCCTTGGAGAGGGAAGAAGCAGTCGATATTTGAACCACGGGGGCTGTAGCAGGGGCCGAAGCCTCGGAAGTTGCAAGATCCGTCGGGGCAGCACCGGTTTTAGACCTCTTGGGCGGAGGCTCGATGAAGTCTTCGTCACTACGGAAGTAAATGGTTGACAGAGTCAGAACAAAGGACAGCAAAGGCAAAAATGAAGGAAAAGCAATAACTTACAGATCCCAGAGATCATCTTCATCGGCAAAACCGCCGGATGACCTCTTCGAAGCCAGTGCTTTGGCATCCTCCGCAGCTGCATCAATAAAGTTAGCGTGATCAGCGTCGTCATCGTGCATTGATCCCGCTTTGTCGCTAATATCATTGGTTGCAGATTTGGGATCAATTAGGACAGCCTCAGGATTTATTGGGTCAGCATGTTCGGCTTTCGAGATTGCATTTTCCTCAGTTTGAGATTCCACGGGGACTGAGGAATCTCCTCTCTCGGAAGTGTCATTCGGCAGGTCTTGCAAGTAATCAGAATCTATGGGATTCTGTCGAAGGTAAAATAAGTGAGTACAATGGCAATCGTGTTAACAAAGAAAAACAGTACTGTGAGAATGAGAAAGCAAGAAATTACCTCAGTTGGCGGATGATCAACATCGAAAGCTACGTGGGAAGAAGTGAGGGGGATTGAATCCTCCTGGCTGAAGTGAGTAAGGCGACGAACTTCGTCAAGAAGTACTTTTTCAGATAATTCGGCAGCATTTATCCTGGTTTCATCCTTAGGACCCGAATACAACCACATCGGGTGAGCTCTAACCATGATCGGCTGAATTCGATGTTTCAAGAATACAGCGGCTACCTCTGTGCCTATCATGGTGTGGCCATCGGCTTCTTTGATCCGAAGGAATCTAGCAAATAACTCGTCGACTGCTGGTTTCTCGTCGGGAGAAAGAGTATTTTTCCAAGATTGTTTAGGCTTGGCTTCAAGAACATCAGAAAAGCGAGGAAGTTGGAGTTCGGCTGATGAAGAGTCTCTGATATAGAACCACTTTAACCTCCATCCTTGCACAGGCTCCCTCATCGGGAAATTGAAGTAATTAACTTCCTTTCGAGCATAGAAACCAACTCCGCCGATGACGAAGGATCCGCCACTACTGTTATACCTTTTCACGAAGAAGATTTTTTTCCATAGGCCAAAATGTGGTTCGATGCCCAGGAACGATTCGCAGAGAGTTATAAAGATAGCAAGATGGAGGATAGAGTTGGGAGTTAACTGCCATAGTTGGATCACATAAATTTGAAGGAGATGGCGAAGAAACTTGTGAGCAGGAAGCGAGAGACCTCGATGCAAAAAAGATAAGAACATCACAGTAAAACCAGCGGGGGGATTGGGCCACGAAATCGCACCTGGAAGAATGACATTCCCCTCTTCGGAAGGGATATATCCGAGGCTTTTAGCCTTCTTCTCATCCCGCTTTGTAGTGGTGGAAGCAGGCCAGTCGCTGGGGGCGGACCTAGCGGCGGAACTCGATGGCGCTGGCGGCGCCAGAGCTAGAGGAGGAGCATGGGAGGCGCTCCTTTTCGGAGGGTTTGGAGAAGATCTGGCGGTGGCACCGCTGCTCGTAGCACCGGTAGCAATGGTGGATATCTTCTTCTTCCCCATATCACGGATTCACGAGAGATCTGGTTTCGGCAGCGACGCAGTAGTTTTGAGTGCAGAAGATGAATGAGGAAGATAAGGATGCAATGATGAAGCGTGAAGAGGAGAAGATTTGCCACGAGAGGTTATAAGATGCAGAGCCAAGGATTGAACGGGCACGTGTCTCCAGTTTACTGAAAGAGTCTCTTTTTCATCAATAAATCGCGGGAATCGAGGAGACGTTTTGGTAACCGCACGCGAGAAGCGGTCATTTCTCAAAAAACAGGACCACGCAGGAGTAGGATGGGCCCATCAGGTCGTGTCTTGTCATGTCAGGACTGTGCCAGTGGTGACGTCATCACTGACATCATAAAGCTTGATTGAGGAGTCGAAGAAACAAAATTGTCGAGTGGTCAACTTGAGTCTACGCACGGATTGCAAGCATCCGCACCTAGACCCGGGGGCTACTCCCATCGGGAGCGCAGGACGCGCACCCGATAAACATGAACTCGAAGACATTTCCATAAAGAAGAGCGTGAAGAAGCATTTGAAGAAACGAACAATATGTTTAGCTCAAGTCTGCACCCGGTCGCAAGCGCCCGTGCCCAGACTCGGGGGCTACTCCCATCGGGAGCGCAGGACGCGCACCTGATAAAAGTTTTTTGCACTCCAGGATCATGCCCGGGGACTTGATTCTGTGTAGGGTAACGTTGTTTTGTCAACGACAGTTAACCAGCAAAGCTGGGCACGTTACTCAATATCCTTTACGCATTAAAACTTATTAAGAAAGTACAAGCCTCGATATGAATTTATCGGATGGTTCACGAAGACTTGCAAGAAACTTCGGCAGGAGAAAACATTCGAGTAGTACAACTTGAGTCTACACACGGATTGCAAGCATCCGCATATAGACTCGGGGGCTACTCCCATCGAAAGCGCAGGACGCGCACCCGATAAAAGAAGACGGAGTCAGTACAAGATGGACAAGAACTATGAAAGAGAAGAACGTCCAACGAAGGCATGCTTTAGTCTCTACCCGAAATATCTTCGGCTAGACACTCGGGGACTACTGACGTGGGCATTACCCTTCGGGTAACTGATTATGAATAATTTCGTCATCACAATACAAATTTGCAGCACTCATGGGGTTCGAATTATCATTGGAGGAGCACTGAAAATTAAAATGACCAACTCTATGACAAAGTTCACAAATAAAAGGATAGAGGGCACACACTTTTTCTCCAAGATCATCTAGAGCCCTAGACCACTTTCTAGTTTTTTCATTCCTATGATGGATACAATATTCATCTTCGATTTGATTAATTCCACAAGGTCTATGTATTCCACAAAAATTAACATGCTTATAGAAAATATCATTTTCAGAAGTTTGAACATGTTCATTGCAATCATTAATAACAGTTTCATCCTTCATGCAAGCGTCTTTAAAAGGTTCATGATACTTATCAAAATTCTTCCTAGGCAATTCAATGTGAGAAGCAAAAGCTTTATAAAGATTTGCAATAACTTGAGAGTCAAGACCATAAGTAGCACTCGTATTTCGAAATTTATCAGTATCCATAAAAGTTTCAATGCATTCATAATCATAATTTATACCTGACTCTTTACCTTTGTCGTTCTCCCAATCTTCAGCATTCTCCTGAATCCGATTAAGAAGGTCCCATTTAAACTCTTCTTTGTTGCGTGTGAATGATCCAGAACAAGTAGTATCCAGCAAGGTTTTATCCTGAAAAGAAAGTCTTGCATAGAAATTATCAATGATAACATTACCAGGAAGCTCATGATTGGGGCATTTGAGCATTAAGGACTTCAATCTCACCCATGCTTGGGCAATACTCTCTCCATCATGAGGCCAGAAATTATATATACGGTTTCGATCTTTGTGAATTTCACTTGGAGGATAGAACTTAGAATAAAATAGAGGCACAATATCCTTCCAATCAAGAGAGCGCCCGTCCTTCAGCTAGCTTATACCAATGCACCGCTTTACCGTATAGCGACATAACAAATAATTTCTTCCTAACTTCATCCATTGAAATACTCCGCACACTTGAATAACCCGCATAATTCATGCAAAAACAAGTAAATGATCTTCGGGATGAACAGTTCCATCCCCTTCATAGCGGTTATCCATAACATGTTCAATAATTTTCATAGGTATCTTGAAAGGAATATTTTCAGTAGGTGGATTTAAAATATCACAAGCATCATTAGAGTTATCGCATATAGGAGATAAAGTATTATCAGAGCAAATTTTCTCCCCCAAAGATGGGAAGCTAAAAAGATCACAAAAACTAGCTTCCCCAAACTTAGACTTCTCCATAGCATTAGCAGTAATTGCATTCATACAAATAACATTGCTACTAGCATGCAAATAAGGTTCCATAGGTTTTTTAATTTTCGCATCAAACCATTCTAAATCAGGAAAAAGATTAAAAAGCTCACCAAATTTTTTGTTGTTTTCCATTATGCCTAACTAGTGAAAATAAAAACAAGAAACAAAAAGATGCAATTGCAGGATTTAAAGGAAATAGCTTCGAGCACTTACAACGGTAACAGAAAATAACTTAGTTACCTGGGACCGGAGTATGAGTGCCTTTTACCTTTCCTCCCCGGCAACGGCGCCAGAAAATAGCTTGATGTCTACGTGTGCTTCTATTCTTGTAGACAGTGTTGGGCCTCCAAGAGCAGAGGTTTGTAGAACAGCGAAGCAAGTTTCCCTTAAGTGGATCACCCAAGGTTTATCGAACTCGTGGAGGTAGAGGTCAAAGATAGTCCTCTCAAGCAACCCTGCAATTAAGATACAAGAAGTCTCTTGTGTCCCCAACACACCTAATACACTTGTCAGATGTATAGGTGCACTAGTTCGGCGAAGAGATAGTAAAACACAGGTGGTATAGATGGTGGTAATATTGCAGGAAGTAAGGATGCAGTAAAACAGTAAACAAGCGATGTTTGCAGTATTTGGAAACAAGGCCTAGGGATCATACTTTCACTAGTGGACACTCTCAACATTGATCACATAATAAATTAATAACTTCTCCTCACTTGCGCTACATATACTCTTGTTTGATAACAAACACCATTCATTGTGTAGGGCTACAAGAGCTCCCTCAAGCCGGAGTTAACAAGCTCCACAACATTCGGCATTCATATTTAAGTAACCTTTAGAGCATAATAGATATTTGCAATTTAGACCGAGTACTAACATAGCATACACACTGTCACCTTTACACTATGAAAGGGGGAATAGATCACATCAATACTATCATAGTAATAGTTAACTCCATAATCTACAAGAGATTACAATCATAACCTACGCCAAGTACTACATGATGCACACACTGTCACCATTACATCATGAAGGAGGAATAGACTACTTCAATAACATCACTAGAGTAGCACATAGATTAATAGTGATACAAAGCTCATCATATGGATCTCAATCATGCAAGGCAATTCATGAGATCATTGTATTGAGGTACATGAGAGAGAGATTAACCACATAGCTACCGGTAGAGCCCTTAGCCTCGAGGGAGAACTACTCCCTCCTCATCATGGGAGACAGCAACGGCGATGAAGATGGCGGTGGTGTCGATGGAGATGGATTTCGGGGGCAATTCCCCGTCCCGGCGGCGTGCCGGAACAGAGACTTCTGTCCCCCGAACTTGACTTCGCGATGGCGGCGGCTGCGTAACTTTTCTCGTCCCGTGGCTTATGCCTGTAGGGTTTTCGCGACGGAGACTTTTTATAGGCGAAAGGGCAGCATCGGAGAGGGCCTGGGGCCACCAGACCATAGGGGGGCGCGCCCAGGCCCTAGGTCGCGCCGCCCTGTGGGGTGGGCCCCCTGGGCCCCCTCTGGTGCCTCTCGGGTGTTCTGGAAGCTTCGTGCAGAAATAAGATATTGGGCATTGATTTCGTCCGATTCCGAGAATATTTCCTTACTAGGATTTCTGAAACCAAAAACAGCAGAAAACGAGAACGGCACTTCGGCATCTCGTCAATAGGTTAGTTCCGGAAAATGCATCAAAACGATATAAAGTGTGAACAAAACATGTAGGTATTGTCATAAAACAAGCATGGAACATCAGAAATTATAGATACGTTGAAGACGTATCAATAACTTTTATTGCCCTATCCTATACGGACCAACTGGAGGCCCATGAAGACAGCCGATGGTAAGGTGGGCCACTAGGTCGGTGCCGAAGAAGATTCCTTGAAGAACAAGACGGAGAGGAACCGAACAAGGAAAGTTTAGAGCAAGGTCTCTTGTAAACCTAGTCGTACTCGTGCAGATCTCTTGAGACCTGGCTCCCTATATAAGGGTCATGAGAGGGGCTGTCGAGATACACAATCAATCTTAGCAATCTTAGCCACCGCAAGTCTAGAGCTAGGTCACCGTAGCCCTTAGCCTTTCGACGAGAACAAAGCCAAAACCTTCGGCACCCCATTGTAACCCGATACTTTTTGCAATCAAGATCAGACAGGCAGGACGTAGGGGTGTTACCTCATCGAGGGCCCTGAACCTAGGTAAATTGCTCTCCCCGCTTGTCTGTTAACCGATGTCTCGTGTCAGCCTACAGGATTCCATCAACCCTAAGCCCCAATCGGAGGGCATTGTCGAGGAGCACCCTCGTCACTTGGTCTGAAAATAATGACCAGTGTCATCATTGACCTTGACCCCCACACTCCCCCCTTGAACAAACTGCTGAACAATTCTACCCCACTCTGGAGCAAAACCCTTCATTCTCAGCGTTTGTTGTAAAAAGGGCCATTTGACTTTGTCATAAGCCTTTTCGAAATCAATTTTAGACAAAACCCCATCCATTTTCTTATTGTGTAACTCATGAATTGTTTCATGAAGAATGACCACACCCTCCAAAATATTTCTGCCCGGCATAAAGGCTAAATGTGTTGGTTTAATAATTCTTGGGGCAATCCCCATTAGTGCCAACTTTGGTAAAAAATTTAAAACATACATTTAGCAAACAAATAGGTCTATATTGTTGTATTTGTACCGCATCCTCTTTCTTGGGAAGCAAAGTGATGACGCCAAAATTAAGTTTGTAAAGAGGCAAGTCCCCAGTACTAAACTGAGTGAATAACGCCATCAAGTCCATCTTTATTACTTCCCAAATTTTTTGATAAAACTCCGCCAGAAAACCATCCGGACCAGGAGCTTTATTAAGTTCCATATGTAAGATTGCCTCAAACACCTCCTCTTCCGAAAAAGGAGCTGTCAAAATCTCATTTTCAGCCATTGAAATTTGCGGAATATCCTGTATTATATCCTCCACTAAAGAAAAGTTACTTGGTGCCGGTGCGCCAAACAATTTCTTATAAAACTCAGTAATATAGACCTTTAAATTATCTTCACCAACTATAGTTCCTTCTTGTTGTTCTAACTGGAAGATTTTATTTTTCCTATGTTTGCCATTCGCTATTAAGTGGAAGTACTTCGTATTATTCCCTCCCTCTTGGATATGTTTAACCTTGGCTCGTTGAGCCCATTTAGACTCCCCATCCCTTCTCAATTTATTCAGACTATCATTTGCTTTTTTAAGCTCTTCCCTTTCATTCAAATTCAAAGGTCTTGTTTCCGCTTTTACATCTAATAAATCAATAATAGATAACAATTTTTCTTTATTTTTTTTTATATTTTCCACTTTGGTTCTTCGCCCACCCTTTCAGAAATCTTCTAATATGCCTCAACTTATTCAACCAAACCTCCATAGGAGTTGCTCCATGCAAAACCGAATTCCATTCCTTTGCTATCATCTCATAAAAACCTTCCCGTTTGAGCCAAAATAACTCAAAAGAAAATTTCGGCTTATTTCCCAAATGAGCCTTTATTCCCGAATCAATAAGTATCGGAGTGTGATCCGAATCGGCTCGTGTTAATGCTTGTACAGTTACAAGAGGAAATTTTTGTTCCCAAGATATAGATGCTAGAACTCTATCTAATTTCTCATATGTGGGTTCATTACGTCGACTTGCCCATGTAAATTTTCTCCCCGACATAGAAATTTCACGAAGATTTAAATGCTCGATTATTGCATAAAAAACAAAAGGCCAACGTGCTCTAAAGTTATCATTATTTTTTCTTCTCTCCTTCTTATAATGTTGAAATCACCGTCTACCAACATAGGTAATGTTTTAGATTCACATGTCCTTACTAATTCTACCAAAAATTCCGCTTTGTGCGCGTCTTGGGCAGCCCCATAGACTGGCACCATAAGCCATTCAAAACCATCTCTCGTACATTTAATATGTAGCTTTACACAAAAATCTCCTGTGCTAACCTTTACCACCTGAAGCGTGTCCGAATTTATTCCCACTAGAATACCTCCAGAACGACCATGTGGTGGTAAACAAAACCAGGAGAAATTATAGCCCGCGGCTAATTGATTCAAAAAAGGTATAGAGAAATTAGATCTTTCAGTCTCCAATAAGGCTATGAAGTCTAACTTATGCTCCCTAATTGCCTCTTTGACAAACAAATGTTTAGCCGTATCTCCAAACCCTCCGGGATTCCAATTTAGACCTTTTATATTCTGCATTAAGAAAATTGTTTTTTAACTCGTTTCCATGTTGACCTATACAGAGGATTCACCACATGTTTAGTTGAAAGTGTCTATAGTTGACCTATACAGAGGATTCACCACATGTTTAGTTGAAAGTGTCAAATTTGTCCTCCTTTGGAAATATATACTCCCTCCATCCATTAATAGATGTCCAGTGTTTCATATAAATTTGGATGTACCTATGTTTAAAAAAATGTCTAGATACATTTGAATTTAGACAATTTTTTGACATCTAAAAATGGACAGAGCACTAGTAGGAAAAGCCTCATCAGTGGCGCACGAAAAAACGATTCTGTGGCGCATGGGAGGTGCGCCACAGAATTCTCGCCACAAAAATAAGCTTTCTGTGGCGCACCAGGCCGTGCGCCACAGAAATAAGGTTTCTGTGGCGCACCTGGTAGCGTGCGCCACAGAAATAAGTAGTTCTGTGGCGCATGTGATGTAGCTGCGCCACGTAAATAGGTGCGCCACGGAATTATTTTTGGTGCGCCACATAACTATCTACGAGTATACTCGATTTTGTGCTCCCTGGTGTACTATACAGGTTTTATACTGATTTTATACACTACATGCAGGTTATATACTCGATATAATATAGACGGATATAATATGGACATATATAATCATCACATCATCATCACATTACTTAGAGCCCGATCGAGTTATACATATAGCTCCATACACTCATAATGCATGCAAATTAAGAAAGTTCTCATCATCTCTAGATACAAACGAAGTGACACCGGCCGCCGCCTACACTAGGATGAAATAGAGTACCGCCGCGACGATGGTGAGCAAGAGCGAGAGCACAAGGAAGGTCTTCATCTTGCTCTTCTTTGCTTGGTGCGCCCTCCACTTGGCAACCGCCTCGTGCCTAGTCGGGTACCCTTTGTAGCAGTTGCCGCTGAACTTGTGCACCTGTTTCTTGCACTCCTCCCACTCCTCGTACACTCCGGGAACCCGCCCCTCGAACACGACGTAGTACGTCATCTCTATGCATGGACACAAGGCATATTAGTATATAACGCAATGGAAAGAGTTAGAGAGTTCACATGCATACATATTCACAAGAATTAAAGCAAGGAAATAATAATAAACCTAAAAGACATATAGCATCGGTATCACATAAGTAATCAAGTTCAACGACAACGACTACAATAGTAATTGAAGTCCAACAACAACGACCACCGTTTCGAGCAAATTAAGCAAGTTTAGTTTACAACACGAGTACAAATTGTCCATCGATTCAAAGTAATGCTAAGCACACCGGTCTCGGTCAACGAGACTTCTTCTTGAGCGGCTCCGGGAACGGCTTGTACAAGGCCTTCGTCGTCCATGTCCTTCCATCACCCTGCCTATGTAGGCGTTCTTCGATATCCCTCTTACACAACCCTCCGAGTTGGTATAAGAGCCCCGATGCGTTGGATACATCGTGTACTATAATTTCGAGAGCTTTACTTGGAGGCGATGGAAGTCTTCTCTAAGATCATCATCGTTGATCTCCCCGACATTTTAATGGGGTCTCGCTTGCTAGGTGGCAGAGACATCATCTCTGCATCCTCGACAAACCCTTTAAGGTGATGGAGGACATAGAAGGCCTCCTTAATGCTGCCAGCTGGCTGCTTGATGCAAGGGAACTCGATCACGTGCTTGAACCCGAGCTTTTTAGTGTCCGGCCTGACAAATTCCCCTTTCTTGTCGAAGGTGCCTCCATTTTTGGAGTAGCCAAGGATAGCCTCATCGAGAACACCCCTTATTCTCCTGTAGTCTTTCTTCGTCGTCGTATTCGACGAGTCGAAATCTTGGGCTAGTGACCACTTCGGGCAAAGGATGATGAGTGTGCGATGTTTGTCCCTGCTCAACACATGCAATTGAAATGGAATGTTGGAAAAGGATCGCCAATGGAAGAAATATATAAGAAAGCATAAGTTACGACGGCCGTGAGCGGATGTGTACTTACTCGGGAAAGACAGGCAGAAGAATGGTGTTCTTCTCTTTGTTCATGAGCATGAAGCTCTCGAGGTACCGCACCGCCTTGGTCCGTGTGCTTGAGCCGTCCTGGAGCTGGCTATCGCGCATGTAGTAGGGATCCGCTACCGCAATGTGGGGGGGTCTCTCTCTGTTGATCTTCATCGAAGATTGATCGCGTATAGGCGGACCAAGTTATAGTCGAGCCGTTTCGAGTGAAATAGATTGAAGACGTCCTCGAACGCTATGAAGAAGATATCCGCGGGGTCTTCATTGCGAAGTGCTGGTCGGACGGCACCTTGACCGAGAAACAGGGTAATTTGGATCCTTTTCTTTAAGAAGGACGCTCTCTTGATATTGAATAGAGTACTTGCAAAGGGAGCATTGGTCCACTTGCGAGGTGTTCCATGTCCGGAGGCGGTATAGGTTTACCGGCTTCATGACACCGGGGCAAGCCATCCGGTGTAGGTGGTACCATGTCGTCGGCCCGGATCCTCTTAGGAGCAGGCTGGCTCGAAGATGCGCCCTTCTTGGCTCCTCTCTTCCTTCCCTTCTTCACCTGACCTCCGGGGGTGCTTGTGGTGCTGATGGTGGTGCTTCGGGTCGCTGGTGGTGCTTCGAGGTTCTTTGGGGTTGATTTGGGTGGCTCCCAGATGATCGTCTTACGCGGCGTGTTAGGGCTGAAAACGGTAGCGAGGCTTGACTTGAGCTTGGATTGCCAGCCTCCGGAGGAGTGTCTTGAGAAAGACCCGTGAAGACCAGGCGCCGCTTCGTGACTCGTAGGGGGACGACTAAGTTGATCGATGTGTGTGCGGAAGGCTTGTTCATCCATAGGAGGCATGTACATATCTTGGCTGCAGGCGCCAGTGTTGATGTAGGCATCGATGTCATCATCATCCTCTACATCGTTCCTTAATTCTGTGGCGCACCTAAAGGGGCATGCGCCACAGAATTTAGACACTTAGCCAAACAAAACGGGTTACTGCTGTGTCCTGACAGATACATAGTACTAGTCTAGTGGTTAAGGCCAATGTTAGGCCATTAGTAGCCAGGTTCGAACCCTGGCTGCCACACAATTTTTCTTCCTTTTTTTCATATTTTAGTTACATTTCAATAAATAACACAACATCATTTAGTAATTAGTAGAGAGAATTATAAATTACTTGTCTCATACAAACATGTTCTTGTTTCTCTCACACACACATGCATGTACTTGTCTAACACACACACTCACACACATGTGATAGACCAAAAAAAGATCTTCTTCGTCCCGGCTCCGAGCTCTAGCGTCTCTTCGCAATCTTCTTGCCCTTTCGGTTGTTGGCGGTTGAATACTTTATGCTGGCCACCTTGAGATTTCTTCGCGTGAACGGACAACCTTTAGAGGGTAGGGAGGTCTTCCTTCTTACTTTACTAGTAGTAGGCATGTCGAAGTGCCTGTCGAATTCCTCCTCCATCTTCGGGTCACCGTTCTTGTCCAAGTCTTCCTCATTGGCGTCTCCTTGCATTCCTATGATGCTCCTCTTGCCCCTCCTCACGACAACACGGCTAGGCCTCGACGGATCGGTGATGAAGAAGCATTGGTCAACTTGGCTACCGAGTACCCATGGCTCATTTTTCGCGGATGCGCTCTTCGATTTTGCATCGGGTATAACCATGGTTGTGAAATATCGGCCTTCTTTTTCGACCTTCTTGGCCCATCTCACACGAAACATTGGCACCGTCTCTCCACAGTAATTGAGCTCCCATATCTCCTCGATCCTTCCAAAAATCTTTCCTTGACATTAGTCTCGTCATCGGCGTATGACAAGCATAGTTACTCCTGAGTTTTGATTTTCACTATTTCTGTCCTTTTCCTCGGTGTAGAATCTGTAACCGTTGATGTCGTACCCTCGATAGGTCCTTACGTTCTGCGCGGGTCCCCGTGATAAGGTGTATATGAGTTTTTCATCTTCGGTAGAAGGCGTATTTCTCCGTGCTTCAACCGGTTGAGTTTGCTTGAACCAACGCGTGAAGCTGGAGTTGTGCTTTTTGGTTACGTCTCCCATCTTCCTCGGCCGGCCCATATCGATGTAATTCTGCTCGACCATGCTTTTGTGCTCTTGCACGAAAGGTTCGGTCAGTTTTAAGTGTTGTAGCGCGACCCGGTGAGCCCTGTCAAAGTCGTCGCGTCGATTTTCAATGCCGACATGGATCGAGCGGTAGCCCTCGCGGTGACCGACTCCGCCGAGCCTCCCGAGGTGCGTCCCGGGGGTAGACCAACATGATCCTCGTCGTCCTCGGTGCTTAGATAATTCCGGCGAGAAGGAGATGCACTCGTAGGTTAGAAACCCCTTGGCCATGCTTGCGTCCGGACGGGCCCTATTGCGAACGTATCCTTTCATGACACCGTTACGCCTTTCGAAAGGCATCATGTTGTGGAGGAACGTTGGGCCGAGCTGCTTGATGTCTTCAACGACATGGAGAAGGAGATGGACGCATATATCACGGAATGCGGGCGGGAAGTAAATCTCGAGCTCACATAGTATCACCACGATCTCATCCTGTAGCATCTTGAGCTGCCTCACGCCGATCGACTTCCTGGTGATAACGTCAAAAAAGTTGCATAGGCCAAACAGCGTATCACGGACATGCTCGTCCATTATGCCTCGGATCGCAACGGGAAGTATCTGCGTCATTAGCACGTGGCAATCGTGAGACTTCATCCCGGTGAACCTCTTCTTCGCTACGTCCCGATATCTGCTTATATTCCCCGAGTAACCGTGAGGAACTTTCACTCCTAGGAGGCACCTGAAAAACTGCTCGAGCTCCTCCGGACTCGTTGTAGAAGCGAGCAGCGGGAAGCCGCACCGCGTTCTTCTTGGCCCTTTTACGGAGACGTTGAGTCCCTTCCGTCCGTTCATCATCATCATCGTCGTCGTCAGTATCGGGGGCTTGAAGATCTTTCCTGATGCCAAAATGTTTAAGATCATATCTTGCTTTCGGTCCATCCTTGGACTTTTCTGAGTTGCAAAGAGTGCCAAGCAGACTCTCGGTAACGTTCTTCGTAATGCGCATGACATCGAGGCTGTGGGGCGTGTGGAGGACCTTCCAGTACTCCAAGTCGTGGAAAACAGACCTCGCTTTCCATACACCGAGCAGCGGCTCGGCTTCGGTCGCTTCTTTCCCGCGGCTGGGCACTCCTTCCAATTTTTCGGAAGATCATCGATTTCTGCGCCGCTCCTCGGGCGTGGGGGTCCATCGGGCTCATCTTTACCATTGAATAGATCACCGCGTTTTCTCCACGGGTGATCCAGCGAAGCCACCTTCGAGCACCACGGGTAGACGGTTTTCGAGGACCCGGGATCCCTTGGTAGTTGTAGATGCGGGGTATCGTCCATGCACTTCACACAGCCGTTGAATCCGTGGCCCACCTGGGCAGATACATATGCATAACCAGGATAGTCCGTGACCGTCGTGATCAACGCGGCTCTCATATCGAAATAAGTTCTAGTGTAGGCGTCCCACGTACGGGGTGGCGTCTTCCACAACGTGTCTAACTCCTCTTTCAGCAGCCCGAGATACAAATGCATGTCGACACCTGGTTGTTTCGGCCCCTGAATGAGAATACTCAGGTGTATGTACCTTTGCTTGGTGCACAGCCACGGGGGTAGGTTGTAAGGCCATACAAACACAGGCCGGGTGCTATGCGTGCTACTCGGTTGCCGAACGGATTGAGTCCATCGGTGCTCATACCCGGCTCGATGTTCCTTGCGTCGCCCCGAACCTAGGGAAGGCGATGTCCAATGCTTGCCACTGTCCAGCGTCTGAAGGGTGTGTCAGCATATAGCCCATCTCCGGATCTTCTTCGGGCTTCCGCCTTTCCGCGTGCCATTGCATGAGCTTTGCTTCCTTAGGGTCCACGAAATACCGCTGCAGACGGGGAGTGATAGGAAAGTACCATACCACCTTTCGAGGTACCTTCTTGTTCCCAACCTTGTACCGTCCGTGGCCACACACCGGACATGTGGTTCTGTCCTTGTACTCGCACCTATAAATCACACAATCATTAATGCAGGCGTGGTATTTTTCGTGCGGTAGGTCAAGGGGACACACGACTTTCTTGGCCTCCTCGGTACTACTTGGCAATGTGTTCCCCTCCGGGAGACGATCGTGCCAGAATTTTAAGTTCTTGCTGAAGCTAAAATCGGTCCACTTGTTCTGCGTCTTCATCTGCAGGTAATCAAGCGTTACATGCAAGCGTGTATCCTGCGGACGACACCCAGGAAAGATCGGAGTCATCCCGTCTTTCTCCATTTGCGACAGCTTGGCTCTCTCTCTAGCTGCAACTCTATCGTTGCTCGTCTCCCGGAGGAGAAGATCTTGAACATGAGAGTCCCGCAAGGCCGAAATTAGCGGGGTCGCGCCGGAATCTTCTTCTTCATCATGATGATGTTCTCCGCCGGCATCTTCTTCTTCATGATGATCTTCTCCGCCGACTTCTTCTTCATGATGATAGTCCCCGTCGGCATGATGATAGTCTTCTTCATGATGATAGTCATCTCGCTCTACATGGTCTTCATGCGCACCATTTGATGGGGCCGGCCGCGCCTGGTTGTCTTGCATGAAACCGCGCCTCGGCAGGTGCTCCTCCAGGTTGTCCGGAATCGGGGTTGATCCAGCGCTCGAGTTTGCATGATCGACACGGACATCTTATCCGGCGCCTATTGTTCCGAATCATGTCCTCCTTCGCGTCTATCTTGTATCTAGAGATTCGAGCGGAACTCATCGAGAGGACCATGCTTGCCTGCAAATGGTATACATAGAACAGGAAATTAGAACCGCACCAAATGCACACACATGCATGGGCCGTACCTCTCCTCAAGGTATTACATGGAGCGGAAAAATTCGGCATGACCTCTCCTCAAAGTAGGACATATGGGTAGTGCAAAACTTGCCGAAACGGAAATGAATCAACATTTCGGCAAACATCCATGCACCACACCGGCACACACACACAAGCGCTTCACCTGCAACAACCATCCATACACACGACGGCCACACAAGATCTACAAGCATATGCATGTCTCCTCCAAGCATATGTATGTCTCCTCCAACTACTCACCTTCTAGATTCGATACCGAGACGAGACCGCGATCGATGAGTTCGAGAGGAGGAGAGAGTATGGAGAGCCTTCTCCTCAACTCCAATTAAGTATCAACCAAACTAAGTGCAATAAATACCAAAGCAAGTGAAAAGTAGAGTCAAAATGGTATGAGAGAGAAGGGGGGGACGAGCTAGATGGAGGAAGAAGAATGGCTTGTGTAGTGTGGTAGGTGGGAGGTTGGCTCACTTTTGTATATCTAGTTCGCTAATTCTGTGGCGCACCTGAACATATGCGCCACAGAATACCTTATTTCTGTGGCGCACGAGCCAAGCTGCGCCACAGAATAGCTTATTTTTGTGGCGCACTGTGGTCGTGCGCCACAGAAAAGCTTATTTTTGTGGCGCACCCTTGTACATGCGCCATAGAAATAGTAAAACCAATGATTGGGGGTGTCAGCTGGTGGGGCCCACCATGTTTTTGTGGCGCACGGTTCCTCGGTGCGCCACAAAAGTAAGCTATTTCTGTGGCGCAGCATGCTGGGTGCGCCACAAAATAATATTCTGTGGCGCATTTTCTGTGGTGCGCCACAGAACTAAGCTCTGCCTATAAGGGTTTTCCTACTAGTGGAGGTAGTATATGGAATGGTACAATTAGAGAAGATACATGTCCTCATCTCCCCTCATTTGCAAAATGCGAAAATATAACTATGGATAAGGCATGCAACATATATAGCAGGTGAAAACATATACGAAATGTTCCATCTACCACTATCAGCTGTGGCCCATGATGAATTACATGATCTACAGGAGGAAATACATAGTATAAACATTAATGTTGACATGATGAATGTAATTTATTGGGGGGGGGGGGGGTGCTATACCAGAAAGGTTTATGGAGCTGTCAACACGACACACCTCAACCATTTATGAGTATATGGAAAGAATTCGATCTACCTAGAAAAATATCTTTGTTGGCTATTACTTCAATGAAGATTGAACACCAAGGATTGTTGCCGGGATGCGCTTACCGCGCACGAGGCATGCTTGTTGAGGGGGCGCGTTTTTGGGTATGCTTGCTACTCGGGCTTGACACGAGCTCAAATTCTCGACAGGATGTTCTTGTCGCCGCGTTGGTCCCAGAGATCAATCAGATGCGATCTATTGCTGCCTTCAGCTGGATGGAATCGATCAGGTGGAGCATCGACCCC
>NC_061510.1:99492073-99519800 GCF_022539505.1 Lolium rigidum | reverse complement strand
AAAATCCCCATCCGGACGTTTGGATGAGAGGCTCTACCGTCTATGAAGGATTGTCCGACGTACACCGTGGGTAAAGCCGTATGAACGGGAGATGTCTACCGGGGGTGTACGGATGGACAAAAGGGTGGGTTTGCAGGGTCGCGGAGAAGGCGGTGTGGGCTTGGATCTTTATACCTGGCCTCACACCAAGGAAGTGTGAACGGGGGCAAGTCCTGCGGATGGCAAAAAGGGTGAGATCTCTTATGGGAAAAGTAACGCACCTCTGCAGAGGGTATCAAGAATTGTGGCTGTCACTCCCTGTTCCGGAAGGGAGCTGCGAACGCGGCAGGAAAGGAACTCCGTGAAGTTCTAGTCAACTCCGTGAAGACCGACGAGCATAGTTTTCGTAATAAAATAAACCTTTTGAAGAAATGATTTCGAAACATGCATTGACCTAAGATTTTCTGATCGAAGGTCGTAGCTAGTGCATCAAACACCTTTTACTCTTTTGAACTTGCTGAGTACCCCTGTACTCACTTTATTTCGACACCCTTGCTAGACTGTGATACAGAAGTGGAGGCCATCACCGATGGAGCACCAGACGGAAGCTACGAGCTGGTCTACGAGGAACCTGATCTTTCCGGAGGAGTTCAAGGAGTAGACTATGGGATAGTCTACGGACCCGATGACATGGAGGTGGAGGAGTAGTGATATATCTGAGTAGTATAGAGCCGAGCAGCGTAGTGGTATACTTAAATAAGTTGCTGAGCTCTTTTCATATCTAAGTTGGTTTGTACTAGTACCTTATGTTGTAGGGTGTTCTCATCGGACTCGTGAGAATACCAACTTGTTAAGACCATGATTGTAATATTTTATCGAGTGTTATGACCTGCAATGTTTCTGTTGTACCACTCTGAGGGATGTGATATTTGTGAAGAAGTCCCTTCATGAAGATCATATCAACGACTTGTATACTACAACATGCAGTGGTATGCTGGGTCACCGCAATGTACTTTGTCGTAATGCCCTGATTAAATCTCACTATATTTATCATATCATGTATATGCATTGTTATGCCCTTTTCTATTTGTCAATTGCCCGACTGTAATTTGTTCACCCAACATGCTTTTATCTTATGGGAGAGACACCTCTAGTGAACTGTGGACCCCGGTCCTATTCTTTACATCGCATACAATCTACTGCAATACTTGTTTTACTGTTTTCTTTGCAAACAATCATCTTCCACACAATACGGTTAATCCTTTGTTACAGCAAGCCGGTGAGATTGACAACCTCACTGTTTCGTTGGGGCAAAGTACTTTGGTTGTGTTGTGCGGGTTCCACGTTGGCGCCGGAATCCCCGGTGTTGCGCCGCATCACATTTCGCCACCATCAACCTTCAACGTGCTTCTTGACTCCTACTGGTCCGATTAAACCTTGGTTTCTTACTGAGGGAAACTTGCCACTGTGCGCATCATACCTTCCTCTTGGGGTTCCCAACGGACGTGTACATCTACGCGCATCACACCCCTATATAAGATCTTCTTCTTCTTCCTCGAGCACTTCTGCTCACGCCGTTCTCCCCTCTGCAAAATCTTCTCCTGCGCCCCACAACTCCTTGAGCTCATCTTCTCCAAGCTGTACTCCTGCGCCATTGTTGATGCCACCGCGTCGGTTGATCAAGCACAGCACGCCTGAATCATCGATGGCCGCCGCAGATCCGGGGACCGCGGAATGGGAAAGGTCCAAGATCACCAACCAAGACATCAATCTCTTGAAGAAGCTGGGGATTAGCAAGAAACCCAAGGCGGTGTGCTTCCCTAGTGAAGAAAGCTACCCAACCCCTCCAATGGGGTATCGGGTAAGTTTCGTCGATCATCTCATCCGCGGTCTTTCCACCCCCATTCATCCTTTTCTCCGTGGATTGCTTTTTGTCTACGATCTTCAACTTCACCATCTTACTCCTAACTCAATCCTCCATATCTCTATTTTCATCACCCTCTGTGAGGCCTTCCTTGGTGTCCAGCCTAACTGGGCATTATGGAAGCGCATTTTCTTCTGTCGCCGTAATGGCTCTCCCAATGTCGCCTATAATATAGGCGGCATTGTTATTTCGTTCGCTCCACGATCAATTACTTCGACGTCAAACTCCCTGATTCAGTTCAAGGGTGGCGCAAGAAGTGGTTGTATATTCGGGAGGAGAACCATGGATGTGCTGAAGACAATATCCCTCCTTTTGATGGTGCCGAGAAAATCCTTCGCCGCCGTTCTTGGGATGCAGAAGCTACTGAGGAAGAAAAAGCTTCGACAGAGGCCTTAATGACTCGCATCCATGAGTTGCAGAATACTCGTGGCAAAGAATTGTCAGGTATCCAAATTACAGTGTATTTCCTTAGAACCAGAGTGCAGCCTCTTCAGGCTCGCAAAAACCCTCTCTGGAATTATGCTGGCGATGAAGACACAGATCGTTTGTCGACGAATCTGGAAGTCAAGGATTTGGAAAGGCTTGTCCGAAAAATCTCCTCTCTCAACAAAAAATATCCTATCCCTTCCTCTTGTCGTGTAAAACCATACAGCGCCACCAATGCGCTTCCTAAGGTAAACATTGTCCCTTAATTTATTATTGCCTTGCTATTTTTGTTGTTACTCCTTTTTTGACATCTTCCCTTATTTTTATATAGAACCATCCAAATCTTGTTTCGCTTCCTCCCCTTCCTGAAGGTGGAGAAGTCGAAGAAAGGGCCGTTATCTCCGACGATAACCAAGATGCCCCCTCTTTTGTGACTGAACCCGCAGATTCTCGAAAATCTGCGGGATCTGATGAAAAGGAGGGTGCCTCTGAAGCCACTGCATCGGCACAATCTCCTCCTCCTGCTGTTTCTCCAAAGAACAAAAGGAAAAGGAATGATGTCGAAGATTCCGGCACCTCCAAGGCCGAAGAAGCTGTTCCTTCACGCCAGAAGGCAGCTTATGATCCATATCTTGAGACCCTCATCAGTTCGTAAGTTCCCTCTCTCTCTTTTTTTATTTCACTTGAAGATTTTTGTCTATCTTGCTTTTTATGTTGCCAACATTTAATCGTAGTGATGATGAGGAAGGAGTACCAGCTTCTGATGTGGCGGCTCGAACGAGCACGTCACATACTCTAGTTGCCTCGGAGACGCCAGTTGAAGGAGAAGAAACTTCGCCTCCTCAACAAAACGTCGGCGCTGCTACTCCTCCTTCAAGCCCCCTTGTCCCTTCACCAAAAAGGGCAAGGATTGAAACAATCCCGGAGCCTACTCTCCAATTGAGTGGCTCCTCTAACCCTCTCTTGGATGATGTAAGTTCTTAATTTGCTTGTCACTGTCTATATTTCCTCCGTTTGCTTCTGCGTGCCATCATTTTTCCCATACCGACATTTTCTTTCTTTGTCCTTCCTTGATAGCCTACGATCAAAGAGCTTCTTCGCATTGGTGCTCAATTCATTGGGTACCGTGATTATGCCAGCAAGACGGAAGGTAATGCCTGGCTGCTTCTTTTTTGCTCCCGCTTTCTTACTCCTTTGCTGTCGATTTTTTTTTAAATGATTTCGACTTTCTTGGCAGAAAAACTGGCGGAAGTCACCGAGCGTGCCAATACACTTGCTCAAAAATTAGAGCAAAGTGAAGAGGCTCGTAAGAAGGCCGAGTCAGATGCCGTTCAAGCTAGGCGAGAAGCTGACAAGGCCAAGGCCGATGCTGCTGGTGTCGAAGATCTTAGGAAGCAACTTCACGATGCCGAGACTTCGCTAAGCGAGCATATAACTGCACAATCTGCTCGTGAAGAATCGATCCTTAAGCGTCTAAGGTCACAAAATCGTCGTTTTGTCAGTAAGTGTCTGAACCACTTCATATTTTTTGGACTTTCTTTCTTGTACTCGTTTCTTGATCAATAGGTTTTTATCTTGACAGGTAAGACCTCTCAAGAATTT
This sequence comes from Lolium rigidum, assembly GCF_022539505.1. Classification (NCBI taxonomy): domain Eukaryota; kingdom Viridiplantae; phylum Streptophyta; class Magnoliopsida; order Poales; family Poaceae; genus Lolium; species Lolium rigidum. Next base: position 99,515,869 of record NC_061510.1, on the reverse strand, counting down.
GAGCTTGAAGATCCCGACAATGATCCTCTTCTTGACGCCGTTTCATTCCTTGAGTTTCATGGGACAGAAGCACGCGAGGGCATTGATCAAGCCAAAGCAGGGCTGTCGCGGCTCTTCCCCTACTTCTTCCCGAAGAAAGAGGAACCCGCGACTTTCCTTGCTCTTGCCAAGTGCTTTAATCCACCCGAAGATCTTGGGCTGAAGATGCGTCATGAAAATATGAAGGTTGCTGTTGAAAGCACTGTTGCCTTGGTTGCTGATAGTCAACAGACTATCGACTGGGCGAAAGTAGGCGACACGGAGCGGATAGAACAAGCAAAATGGCGATCGTTGATCAAGGCAGCAAAGCTTAACACGAAGAAAATCCTGTCTTATCTCGGGATCAAGCCATCTTCAACTCCTAGCTCATCAAGGCCGGAGGTCTAGTTGAATGCCCCTTTGCTTTGTTTTTCTTCTTAGTTTACCTCCTTCTTTTGGTACTGCCGCCATAGTGCTCCTGGCGATGATTAGGTCTTCTAGAGGTCCTTCTTTTGTAACAGACATGTGTATATTATGAGAATGATTGATGTCGACATTTCTTTTTTCAGTTAATTTTTGACAACTATACGTCAACTCTTGGTCCTTCCGAAGTTTTCCCTTCATTCCTTCCGAAGAAAACCCCTGTCGCTGTTAAATTTGTTGATGATTCCGCGAGTAAGGATTCGGCAGAAGAGTTGGAAGAACTTCGATGACAACTCCAATCCACGAAGAAGCAATCACTTATGCTCCTGGAACAATCTCGAAAATCTTCGGAAAGGGAAAAAGTTGCGCTCCAACAAGCTCAAGATGCCATAACTGAAAAGGATGCCGCTGTTGCTGAAGCTGCTGCAGCTACAACCCGCGAAAATTTTATGCTTCAACTGCTGACAGATGCTAGCTTGGATATGGCAGGTGTGCTTCATTATCATTGTCGTGCTTTTTCTTTTCCTTTTTACTTGTCTTCTCATTGCTCACTGGTTCTTGTAAAAAATAGGTTCTTTTTTGGGTGCTACTACTGAAGATGAGCGTGTCGAAGCTCGATCCAATGTACTTCTTCGTCTTGCCAAAGATCATGGTTCAAATTTTTGGGGCACACCTGAACGAACTCGCCAGATTGTCAGGTTTCAGGATCGCGCACTCCAGGTTCGCGATTATCTCGACTTCTGTACAAGGACTCTGTCTCTGGTCTATGGCACCATGTTTCCTCGGAACAAGATGCCAGAGACTCTTCCTGCTTTAATGGATAGGTTTCGGGATGTGATGCGCGTAGATGTACACGTCCGTTGGGAACCCCAAGAGGAAGGTATGATGCGCACAGTGGCAAGTTTTCCCTCAGAAAGAAACCAAGGTTTAATCGAACCAGGAGGAGCCAAGAAGCACGTTGAAGGTTGATGGTGGCGAAATGTGATGCGGCGCAACAACAGGGATTCCGGCGCCAACGTGGAATCTCGCACAACAAAACCAAAGTACTTTGCCCCAACGAAACAGTGAGGTTGTCAATCTCACCGGCTTGCTGTAACAAAGGATTAAGCGTATCGAGTGGAAGATGATTGTTTGCAAGAAAACAGTAAAACACAATTGCAGTAGATTGTAAGCTATGTAAAGAATAGGACCGGGGTCCACAGTTCACTAGAGGTGTCTCTCCCATAAGATAAAAGCATGTTGGGTGAACAAATTACAGTCGGGCAATTGACAAATAGAGAAAGGCATAACAATGCATATACATGATATGATAAATATAGTGAGATTTAGTTGGGCATTACGACAAAGTACATAGACCGCCATCCAACTGCATCTATGCCTAAAAAGTCCACCTTCAGGTTATCATCCGAACCCCATTCAGTATTAAGTTGCTAAGCAACAGACAATTGCATTAAGTATGGTGCGTAATGTAATCGACAACTACATCCTTAGACATAGAATCAATGTTTTATCCCTAGTGGCAACAGCACATCACAACCTTAGAACTTTCTGTCACCGTCCCAGGTGTCAATGAAGGCATGAACCCACTATCGAGCATAAATACTCCCTCTTGGAGTTAAGAGTACAAACTTGGCCAGAGCCTCTACTAATAACGGAGAGCATGCAAGATCATAAACAACACATAAACAATAGATTGATAATCACCATAACATAGTATTCTCTATCCATCGGATCCCGACAAACACAACATATAGTATTACGGATAGATGATCTTGATCATGTTAGGCAGCTCACAAGATCCAACAATGAAGCACAACAAGGAGAAGACGACCATCTAGCTACTGCTATGGACCCATGGTCCAGGGGTGAACTACTCACTCATCACTCCGGAGGCGATCATGGCGGTGTAGAGTCCTCCGGGAGATGAATCCCCTCTCCCGGCAGGGTGCCGGAGGCGATCTCCTGAATCCCCCGAGATGGGATTCGCGGCGGCGGCGTCTCTGGAAGGTTTTCCGTATCGTGGCTCTCGGTACTGGGGGTTTCGCGACGGGGGCTTTAAGTAGGCGGAAGGGTAGGTCAGGAGGCGGCGCGAGGGGCCCACACAGGGCCGGCTCTGGCCCAGGGCAAGAGGTGCGACGGCCCGGGGCCCAACGGAAATAGGGGCCCATATCAGAAACATCGTTTGTATAGGGCAGAGTAGAACGAAAGATAAAAGAGGCCTATCTATGCAGAGCCCTAAACGCATAGCTAGGCCAGGCGGATCACTAGCACAGAAGAACGTCCAGAATCCCGTAAAAAGAAGAACAACGTCCAGTATTGCTTAAAGAAAAAGAACCTCCAGAAGATTTGACGGTTCGTATTTCTCTCGATCGAATCACGAACTCTCTCGCCTCACTCAGCCGATCTCCAATCCCTATTCCATAATCCCTACGGAGTATTTCCCTAATCACGCACGGTCATGGAGAGTTGGAAAAGGAGGCACGGCCACACGGGAGCAGGAATTGGGGAGAGACCAATCAGGTAATTCTCGGACCAATGACCCTGTTGGCCGACGATGAATCTAATTTTTCTTTCGTTCACTTGAAGTTTCTTATGTTCCCTATCGGCTGTTGTTAGCAGTTTTCAGTTTGTTTGCGAGGTGAATCGGTCATTCAGATTGCCTTGTAGTTGTAGTATTATCTTTGAGTTTTGCTAATTGTTTGTTGTAAATTTGTTACCGAAAAAGAGCCTATCAAGGTTGCGAGAAAAGAAACAACAAGCAACGAGTAAAAGTTAATTGAGTCGATTTTTTATGTATTTACAATATTTTTTTAAATTATGAATGGAATCGATTTTTTCTCCCTTGGACCCATTAATGGAGTTCGCCCTGGGGCCTTCAAAATCCCTAAGCCGGCCCTGGGCCCACACCACAGGCCGGCGCGGCCAGGGCCTGGGCCGCGCCGCCCTATGGTGTGGCCACCTCGTGGCCCCACTTCCTTCCCTCTTCGGTCTTCCGGAAGCTCCGTGCAAAAATAGGACCCTGGGCGAAGATTTCGTCCAATTCCGAGAATATTTCCTTACTAGGATTTCTGAAACCAAAAACAGCAGAAAACGAGCAAGCTGGCTCTTCGGCATCTTGTTAATAGGTTAGTTCCAGAAAATGCGTAAATACGACATATAATGTGCATAAAACATGTAGGTATCATCAATAAAGTAGCATGGAACATAAGAAATTATCGATACGTTGGAGACGTATCAGGATGCTCCTCAGATCCACGGCTTTGTGCGGGCCCAATTGGCTGCTGGCGCAAGATTTGCTATGATTATGATAAAGATTTGCTACCCGAAGTTAGACGTGGGGCAGATTGTTCCAAAGTGCTTGGCCAAGATGTCGAAGAGGAAGAGAAACTTCGGCAAATATGATGATATTGTTACTCCCGTTGCCGAAGATATGATGGATGAACTTCTTCGGATGGACGCCGAATTCTTCGTGAAGGGCAACTATGCTGAGCATAGCACTCGTGCTGTAAATAATGAACGCTTAACAATAGACAATATATTGGGAAATCCTTGAAGATAAACTTGTTCCGAAGATTGTTTCTTGTGTATATGATCTGTATTGTAAAGTCACTATATTTTTATTTTTACCGCCAAGCCCCCGGGCGTTTTGATTGCAGTATTTTTTTTTTTATAATGCGAGGTTTTCCCAAGGCAAAATAAATTATACTTTGTACTATTTTTGCGGGTATGAGTCTCCGAGCTTTATGTTGACCGCTATTTTGTCGATATTTTTATCTTGGCGAGGTACTTTATACCAAAGCGAGATATTTTTTGCGAGTTGTATTTGTCGACACTATGTATATATATTGTAGCGTCTAGGAGGAAGCCCCCGAGCCTGTCGAGAAAAAGATATATAATTCCACTATCTTTATTATATTGCAGCACCGCGAGCCCGCCTCATTAAAAATCTTTTCCGGCCCCACTCGGTGCCCCGAAAAAGGAAAAGAGTGCATCTGAAAACTCGCGGGCGTTTCAGTACATTGTATGTTTACAGAGGAGACTATATTTCGGCATCTAAGCGTAAAAACGCCTGAGCTGCGCCACGTTCCAAGGATTTGGCTCGGCAATCCCCGTCTTCTTGTCCTTGATTATGTATGCTCCTCCTTCGATTACTTCTGTTACGATGTAGGGTCCAAGCCATGGTGACTCGAGTTTTTCATGACTTTTTTGATTGAGTCGCAAAACCAAATCGCCAACTTGGAAGGATCTTGGCCGCAATCGTCGACTGTGGTAGTTTTTCAGGTCCTGTTGGTATTTGGCGACTCGTGACAGGACTTCGTCTCGAGCTTCATCAAGTGCATCGACATCATCCTCCAAAGCTTTTCTCGAGGTTTCTTCATCATATTTTGTAACTCTTGGAGAATCATGCTCTATTTCTATCGGCAGGACTGCTTCGGCTCCATGGACCAGAAAGAACGGCGTTTCCTGCGTCGCCGTATTTGGTGTTGTTCGAATACTCCAGAGTACACTTGGTAGCTCCTCTGGCCAAGTATGCCGAGCTTTTTCCAATGGTCCCAACAAACGCTTCTTGATACCGTTGCAGATGATGCCATTAGCTTTCTCGACTTGACCATTGGTCTGTGGATGTGCGACAGACGCAAAACTCAATTTGATGCCCACTTCTGCGCAATATGCCTTGAACTCCTTGGACGTAAAATTACTGCCGTTGTCTGTGACAATGCTGAGAGGGACTCCAAATCGAAAGACGATGCTTTTCACGAACTTAATCGCCGATGCGCCGTCCGGTGAATTTATCGGCTTTGCTTCTATCCACTTTGTAAATTTATCGACAGCAACAAGCATATACTCATATCCTCCTGGCGAAGCTTTGTGTAGCTTTCCCACCATGTCGAGACCCCATTGAGCAAAAGGCCATGAAAGCGGGATTGGCATCAGTTCTGCTGCAGGAGAGTGAGGTTTGGCGGCAAATCTTTGGCACGCGTCGCAAGTTCGCGCTATTTCCTTCGCGTCCTCGATTGCTGTTAACCAATAAAATCCTGCTCTGAAAACTTTAGCCGCGATAGCTCGGCTGCTCGCGTGGTGCCCGCATATTCCTTCGTGTACATCTTTCAGGATGATTCTTCCTTCTTCGGGTGTGACACATCTCTGTAGCACGCCTGAAATACTTCGTTTGTACAACTCCCCTTTTATCACAGTAAAAGCTTTTGATCTCCTGATTACTCGCCTTGCTTCAACTTGATCATCGGGTATTGTTTTCCTTAGGATATATGATATGTAAGCCTGCATCCACGGAATTTGCACCATCATTACCAGCTCCTGTTCCTCTTCTTCTTCCACTAAGTCTTTGGTGGTACCCGAAGATTTCCCTTCTTTCTCCTTCTTCTTTATTTTCACTGGCTTTGTTGATCTTTCGCTTATTTCTTCCCAAAACACGCCTGGAGGGATCGCGAGACATTGCGACCCGATGTTTGCAAGAACATCGGCTTCATCGTTACTCAGCCTGCTGATGTGGTTTACCTCGCATCCATCAAGCAATTTTTCCAGCTCATTGTACACCTCCTTGTATGCTATCATAGTTTCGTTGACTGCATCACATTGGTTCATAACTTGTTGTGCCACCAATTGTGAGTCGCCGAAGATTTTCAATCGGGTTGCACCGCAAGCTTTCGCCATCTTCATCCCGTGTATGAGAGCTTCATATTCTGCTTCGTTGTTGGACGCGTTTGGGAACGTCATCCGTAAAATATATTTCAACTTGTCGCCTTCAGGTGATACCAATATCACGCCTGCTCCAGCACCTTCCAACCTTTTGGACCCGTCGAAGTTCATGGTCCAAGTTCTCGATAAATCTGGAGGCCCAGGGTTTTGTAGCTCCATCCACTCTGCAATGAAATCTGGTAAGACCTGCGATTTTATTGCCTTTCTTTTTTCATACGTGATGTCCCGAGGGGAAAGTTCTATTCCCCAAAGGGAGACACGACCCGTAGCTTCTGGGTTGTTCAATATGTTTGACAAAGGAGCTTCATTGACCACTACTATCGGGTGCGCCGAAAAATAGTGTCGCAATTTTCTTCTTTGTCGTGAATACTCCATACGCCGGTTTACGATATTGCGGGTACCGCTGTTTTGAAGGCGACGATGCTTGCCGATGAAATATACTTGGCCTCCGAACTCCATGAAGCTTTCCTTCTTCTTCTCTCTCGACTACCAGAACCGTGCTAACCACTTGAGGTGTGGCTGCAATGTATAAGAGGAGAGGTTCTTTATCTTTAGGCGCCACCAAGATTGGTGGTGTCGAAATTGTCCGCTTGAGGTTCTCGAAGGCCCTATCTGCTTCCTCGTTCCATTGAAATTTCTCTCCCTGTTTGATCAATGCATAGAACGGCAACGCCTTTTCTCCTAGCCTGGCGACGAATCTGCTTAAAGCTGCGACTCGCCCCGTCGATCGTTGTATTTCTTTCAACTTTGTTGGCTTCCTCATAGTGACGATGGCCTGTATTTTTTCGGGATTAGCTTCAATCCCTCTTGCCGATACTAGGAACCCGAGAAGTTCTCCCGCAGGAACTCCAAAAGAGCATTTTGTCGGGTTCAGCTTCAGGCAGAACTTGTCGAGGTTGTCGAAGGTTTCCCTCAAATCTTCTATCAATGTTGACCCCTTCTTTGATGTTATCACGACATCGTCAATGTAGACTTGCACGTTTTTGCCAATCTGTGTTGCGAGGCACTTCTGCATCATCCGCTGGTATGTTGCTCCCGCGTTTTTCAAACCAAACGGCATTGTTTTGTAGCAAAACATGCCGTACGGTGTTATGAACGCTGTCTTGGCTTCATCATCTTCTTTTAATCTGATCTGGTTATAACCAGAGTACGCGTCCAAGAAGGAAAGACGTTCACATCCTGCCGTGGAGTCGATAATTTGATCGATCCTCGGGAGGGGAAAGTGATCCTTAGGACAATGTTTATTGAGGCACGTAAAGTCGACGCACATGCGAAGGACTGTCGTGTGTTTCTTTGGCACCATCACTGGGTTAGCTACCCACGTGGCTTCTGTAGATATCTCTTTGATAAAACCAGCATCCTTGAGTCGATCTATTTCTGATAACATAGCTTTGCGGTTTGGTTCCGAAAAACGCCGCAAGGGTTGTTTGATTGGTCTCGCGAGAGGATCCAAGTTGAGGTGGTGCTCGGCAAGTTCCCTGGGTACTCCTGGCATGTCAGCTGGACACCATGCGAAGATTTTCCAGTGCTCACGGAGGAACTCGACGAGCGCGCTTTCCTATGCGATATCCATATTTGTTGCAATGGATGTCGTTTTCTTTGGGTCCGTCGGGTGGATCTGCACTTCTTTCGAATCCTTGGTTGTGTTGAAAGTTGGCTCCCTAGGAAACCTCCCTGTATCTGGCAGCACATCATAATCGGTGAGCCTTGGCGCCATATATTCTGCTTGCATCCCAAAAGTTACTGACAGTCGATGAAAATCTTTGTCGCATTTATCGGATAGCGCAAAGCTTCCCTTAATTGTGATAGGTCCCTGATACGTCTCCAACGTATCGATAATTTCTTATGTTCCATGCTACATTATTGATGATATCTACATGTTTTATACACATTATATGTCGTATTTACGCATTTTCCGGCACTAACCTATTAACAAGATGCCGAAGAGCCAGTTGCTGTTTTCTGCTGTTTTTGGTTTCAGAAATCCTAGTAACGAAATATTCTCGGAATTGGACGAAATCAACGCCCAGGGTCCTATTTTTGCACGAAGCTTCCAGAAGACCGAAGGGGAAAGGAAGTGGGGCCACGAGGCGCCGCCACAACAGGGCGGCGCGGCCTAGGGCTTGGCCGCGCGGCCCTGGTGTGTGGGGCCCTCGTGTGGCCCCCCGCGTTGCCCTTCCGCCTACTTAAAGTCTTCGTCGCGAAACCCTCTGTACCGAGAGCCACGATACGGAAAACCTTACTGAGACGCCGCCGCCGCCAATCCATCTCGGGGGATTCAGGAGATCGCCTCCGGCACCCTGCCGGAGAGGGGAATCATCTCCCGGAGGACTCTTCATCGCCATGATCGCCTCCGGAGTGATGAGTGAGTAGTTCACCCCTGGACTATGGGTCCATAGCAGTAGCTAGATGGTCGTCTTCTCCTTATGTGCTTCATTGTTGGATCTTGTGAGCTGCCTAACATGATCAAGATCATCTATCTGTAATACTATATGTTGTGTTTGTCGGGATCCGATGGATAGAGAATACTATGTTATGGTGATTATCAATCTATTACCTATGTGTTGTTTATGATCTTTCATGCTCTCCGTTATTCGTAGAGGCTCTGGCCAAGTTTTTGCTCTTAACTCCAAGTGGGAGTATTTATGCTCGATAGTGGGTTCATGCCTCCATTGATACCTGGGACAGTGACAGAAAGTTCTAAGATTGTGGATGTGCTGTTGCCACTAGGGATAAAACATTGATGCTATGTCTAAGGATGTAGTTGTTGATTACATTACGCACCATACTTAATGCAATTGTCTGTTGCTTGCAACTTAATACTGGATGGGGTTCGGATGATAACCTGAAGGTGAACTTTTTAGGCATAGATGCATGCTGGATGGCGGTCTATGTACTTTGTCATAATGCCCTGATTAAATCTCACTATATTTATCATATCATGTATATGCATTGTTATGCCCTTTTCTATTTGTCAATTAACCGACTGTAATTTGTTCACCCAACATGCTTTTATCTTATGGGAGAGACACCTCTAGTGAACTGTGGACCCCGGTCCTATTCTTTACATCTGAAATATAATCTACTGCAATACTTGTTTTACTGTTTTCTTTGCAAACAATCATCTTCCACACAATACGGTTAATCCTTTGTTACAGCAAGCCGGTGAGATTGACAACCTCACTGTTTCGTTTGGGCAAAGTACTTTGGTTGTGTTGTGCAGGTTCCACGTTGGCGCCGAAATCCCTGGTGTTGCGCTGCATCACATTTCGCCACCATCAACCTTCAACGTGCTTCTTGACTCCTACTGGTCCGATTAAACCTTGGTTTCTTGCGAGGAAACTTGCCACTGTGCGCATCATACCTTCCTCTTGGGGTTCCCAACGGACGTGTACATCTACGCGCATCAAGCAAATTTCTGGCGCCGTTGCCGGGGAGATCAAGACACGCTGCAAGGGGAGTCTCCACTTCCCAATCTCTTTACTTTGTTTTTGTCTTGCTTTATTTTATTTATTACTTTGTTTGCTGCACTTAAACAAAACACACAAAAAAATAGTTGCTAGCTTTACTTTATTTACTGTCTTGTTCTCTATATCAAAAACACAAAAAATTAGTTACTTGCATTTAATTTATTTTGTTATCATGTCTAGTCCTGTACTTGGTTTTATTTTCACTAGTTAGGCATAATGGAAAACAACAAAAAAATTAGAGATCTGTATGAACTTTATCTTGAATTAGGACATGATGTGTTTGAAGAGAAAATTAAAAAACCCATGGAACTTTGTTTGCAAAATAGTTGTAACAATGTTATTAGCATGAACTCTTTGAACACCATTATTGCTAAAGCTATTGAAGAATTTAAGCTTGGGAAGCTGGTTGTGATATTTTTAGTCCCCCAAGCATGGAGGAGAAAATTTACTTTGATGATACTTTACCTCCTATATATGATGCTTGCAATGATGAATATGATATTTTCAGTCCACCTACTATTAATGAGAAAATTAATTATGATTACAATATGCCTCCTATATATGATGATTATGGTGATGAGAATAATAGTGATAGCTATTTTGTTGAATTTGCTCCCACTACAACTAATAAAATTGATTATGCTTATGTGGAGAGTAATAATTTTATGCATGTGGCTCATGACAAGAATGTTTTATGTGATAGTTATATTGTTGAGTTTGTTCATGATGCTACTGAAAATTATTATGAGAGAGGGAAACATGGTTATATGCATCTTAATAATATTAAGTTTCCCCTCTTTATGTTGAGAATCTTGAAATTGCACTTGTGTTGCTTTTCTATGCTTGTCACTTTGTTCTTCATGAATTTATTTGTGTACAAGATTCCTTTTCATAGGAAGTGGGTTAGGTTTAAATGTGTTTTGAATTTGCTTCTTGATGCTCTCTTTTGCTTCAACTCTTATTTATTGCGAGAGTATCATTAAAATTACTGAGCCCATCTTAATGGCTATAAAGAAAGAACTTCTTGGGAGATAACCCATGTGTTTATTTTGCTACTGTTTTGTTGAGTCTTGGAAGTTGTTTAATACTGTAGCAACCTCTCCTTATCATGTTTTTGTGCCAAGTAAAGTTTCTATGTTAAGGTTGATGTTATATTTGGGATCGCTGCGCAGAAACAGCATTGCTGTCTGTCACGAATTCTGGCACAAGTCTCTGTAGAAAATTCGAAAAAATCTGCAAAATTACGAGCGTGATCCTCCGATATGTACGCAACTTTCATTAGTTTTGAGTTTTTCCATTTGAGTAAGTCTAGTGCCCCTTTCAGGTTCGTCTTTACGGACTGTTCTGTTTTTGACAGATTCTGCCTTTTATTTCGCATTGCCGTATTTGGTATGTTGGATGAATTTCTTTGATCCATTAATGTCCAGTAGCTTTGTGCAATGTCCAGAAGTGTTAAGAATGATTGTGTCACCTCTGAACATGTGAATTATTAATTGTGCACTAACCCTCTAATGAGTTTGCTTGAAGTTTGGTGTGAAGGAAGTTTTCAAGGGTCAAGAGAGGAGTATGATATACTATGATCAAGAGGAGTGAAAGCTCTAAGCCTGGGGATGCCCCCGTGGTTCATCCCTGCATATTTTAAGAAGACTCAAGCGTCTAAGCTTGGGGATGCCCAAGGCATCCCCTTCTTCATCGACAACATCATCAGGTTCCTCCCTGGAACTATATTTTTATTCAGTCACATCTTGTGTTCTTTGCTTGGAGCGTCGGTTTGTTTTGTTTTTGTTTTTGTTTGAATAAAATGGATCCTAGCATTCACTGTATGGGAGAGAGACACGCTCCGTTGTTGCATATGGACAAATATGTCCTTAGGCTTTACTCATAATATTCAAGGCGAAGGTTGAAACTTCTTCGTTAAATTGTTATATGGTTGGAATCGGGAAATGCTACATGTAGTAATTCTAAAATGTCTTGGATAATGTGATACCTGGCAATTGTTGTGCTCATGTTTAAGCTCTTGCATCATATACTTTGCACCCATTAATGAAGAAATACATAGAGCTTTCTAAAATCTGGTTTGCATATTTGGTCTCTCTAAGGTCTAGATAATTTCTAGTATTGAGTTTTGAACAACAAGGAAGACGGTGTAGAGTCTTATAATGTTTACAATATGTCTTTTATGTGAGTTTTGCTGCACCGGTTCATCCTTGAGTTTGCTTCAAATAACCTTGCTAGCCTAAACCTTGTATCGAGAGGGAATACTTCTCATGCATCCAAAATCCTTGAGCCAACCACTATGCCATTTGTGTCCACCATACCTACCTACTACATGGTATTTCTCTGCCATTCCAAAGTAAATTTCTTGAGTGCTACCTTTAAAATTCCATCATTCGCCTTTGCAATATATAGCTCATGGGACAAAATAGCCTTAAAAACTATTGTGGTATTGAATATGTACTTATGCACTTTATCTCTTATTAAGTTGCTTGTTGTGTGATAACCATGCTTCTGGGGACGCCATCAACTATTCTTTGTTGAGTATCATGTAAGTTGCTATGCATGTCCGTCTTGTCTGAAGTAAGAGAGATCTACCACCTTAATGGTTGGAGCATGCATATTGTTAGAGAAGAACATTGGGCCGCTAACTAAAGCCATGAATCATGGTGGAAGTTTCAGTTTTGGACATATATCCTCAATCTCATATGAGAATATTAATTGTTGCCACATGCTTATGCATTAAAGAGGAGTCCATTATCTCGTTGTCCATGTTGTCCCGGTATGGATGTCTAAGTTGAGAATAATCAAAAGCGAGAAATCCAAAATGCGAGCTTTCTCCTTAGACCTTTGTACATGCGGCATGGAGGTACCCCTTTGTGACACTTGGTTGAAACATGTGTATTGCGATGATCCGGTAGTCCAAGCTGATTAGGACAAGGTGCGGGCACTATTAGTATACTATGCATGAGGCTTGCAACTTGTAAGATATAATTTACATAACTCATATGCTTTATTACTACCGTTGACAAAATTGTTTCATGTTTTCAAAATAAAAGCTCTAGCACAAATACAGCAATCGATGCTTTCCTCTTTGAAGGACCTTTCTTTTACTTTTATTGTTGAGTCGGTTTACCTATCTCTCTCCACCTCAAGAAGCAAACACTTGTGTGAAGCTGTGCATTGATTCCTACATACTTGCATATTGCACTTGTTATATTACTTTACATTGACAATATCCATGAGATATACATGTTATAAGTTGAAAGCAACCGCTGAAACTTAATCTTCCTTTGTGTTGCTTCAATACCTTTACTTTGATTTATTGCTTTATGAGTTAACTCTTATGCAAGACTTATTGATGCTTGTCTTGAAGTACTATTCATGAAAAGTCTTTGCTTTATGATTCATTTGTTTACTCATGTCATTACCATTGTTTTGATCGCTGCATTCATTACATATATTTACAATAGTATGATCAAGGTTATGATGGCATGTCACTCCAGAAATTATCCTTGTTATCGTTTACCTGCTCGGGACGAGCAGAACTAAGCTTGGGGATGCTGATACGTCTCCAACGTATCGATAATTTCTTATGTTGCATGCTACATTATTGATGATATCTACATGTTTTATACACATTATATGTCGTATTTACGCATTTTCCGGCACTAACCTATTAACAAGATGCCGAAGAGCCGATTCTTGTTTTCTGCTGTTTTTGGTTTCAGAAATCCTAGTAACGAAATATTCTCGGAATTGGACGAAATCAACGCCCAGGGTCCTATTTTTGCACGAAGCTTCCAGAAGACCGAAGGGGAAGGAAGTGGGGCCACGAGGCGCCGCCACAACAGGGCGGCGCGGCCTAGGGCTTGGCCGCGCGGTCCTGGTGTGTGGGGCCCTCGTGTGGCCCCCCGCGTTGCCCTTCCGCCTACTTAAAGTCTTCGTCGCGAAACCCTCTGTACCGAGAGCCACGATACGGAAAACCTTACTGAGACGCCGCCGCCGCCAATCCCATCTCGGGGGATTCAGGAGATCGCCTCCGGCACCCTGCCGAGAGAGGGAATCATCTCCGGAGGACTCTTCATCGCCATGATCGCCTCCGGAGTGATGAGTGAGTAGTTCACCCCTGGACTATGGGTCCATAGCAGTAGCTAGATGGTCGTCTTCTCCTTATGTGCTTCATTGTTGGATCTTGTGAGCTACCTAACATGATCAAGATCATCTATCTGTAATACTATATGTTGTGTTTGTCGGGATCCGATGGATAGAGAATACTATGTTATGGTGATTATCAATCTATTACCTATGTGTTGTTTATGATCTTGCATGCTCTCCGTTATTAGTAGAGGCTCTGGCCAAGTTTTTGCTCTTAACTCCAAGAGGGAGTATTTATGCTCGATAGTGGGTTCATGCCTCCATTGATACTTGGGACAGTGACAGAAAGTTCTAAGGTTGTGGATGTGCTGTTGCCACTAGGGATAAAACATTGATGCTATGTCTAAGGATGTAGTTGTTGATTACATTACGCACCATACTTAATGCAATTGTCTGTTGCTTGCAACTTAATACTGGATGGGGTTCGGATGATAACCTGAAGGTGGACTTTTTAGGCATAGATGCATGCTGGATGGCGGTCTATGTACTTTGTCGTAATGCCCTGATTAAATCTCACTATATTTATCATATCATGTATATGCATTGTTATGCCCTTTTCTATTTGTCAATTGCCCGACTGTAATTTGTTCACCCAACATGCTTTTATCTTATGGGAGAGACACCTCTAGTGAACTGTGGACCCCGGTCCTATTCTTTACATCTGAAATACAATCTACTGCAATACTTGTTTTACTGTTTTCTTTGCAAACAATCATCTTCCACACAATACGGTTAATCCTTTGTTACAGCAAGCCGGTGAGATTGACAACCTCACTGTTTCGTTGGGGCAAAGTACTTTGGTTGTGTTGTGCGGGTTCCACGTTTGCGCCGGAATCCCTGGTGTTGCGCCGCATCACATTTCGCCACCATCAACCTTCAACGTGCTTCTTGACTCCTACTGGTCCGATTAAACCTTGGTTTCTTACTGACGGAAACTTGCCACTGTGCGCATCATACCTTCCTCTTGGGGTTCCCAACGGACGTGTACATCTACGCGCATCAGTCCCTTGGGTCCAGGCATCCTCCACAATAGGTACGTATAGTGTGGTACCGCCATAAACCTGGCATATGCTGGTCGTCCCAACAAAGCATGATATTGCGACGGGAAATCCACCACTTCGAACTCCAGATTCTCTATCCTGTAGTTTTCTCGGGTTCCAAACTGAACGTCGAGATTGATCTTGCCCAACGGATAACTTGGCTTCTCTGGTGTGATCCCATGGAAACGTGTATCAGTTGGTTTCAGGTTTGCCAGGGATATGTTCATTTTCCTCAATGTATCTGCATACAAAAGGTTTAAGCTGCTGCCGCCATCTATGAAAACTCTGGACACGTCGAAACCAGCGATTACTGCGGGTAAGATGAGTGCCGATTGTCCTGGTCGAGGAACTTGCTGCGGATGGTCCGCGATTGTGAAGCCAATGTCTTGCCCCGACCAATTTAAGTACTCAACTGTTGGTGGAGGCATCTTCTCTGCCATGAACACTTGTCGTGAAATTACCTTCTGCGCCCTGTTTGATGGCCTAGCTTTCTGAATCATCGAGACTGCACCGTTGGAATTAGGATCAACATACGGTGGTGGATGTGGTGCTGCCGCTATTCTAAGCTGGTGTCGATTTTCGTCCGTGATTGCAGGAGGAGGTGGGAGGTGGATCTCGCTCCTTGGCCCCTGGGGGTTTCTGTTCATGGCTTGGGCATTTGCAATCCCTGCGGCTCGTAACATTGCCTGAAAATTTCGGCAATCTTTCTGGAGATGTCCTGACTGCCTTTTTCCGTTGTTGTCGAGATAAAAATGTATCTGGCACGGACCGTTCATCATCTCCTCGGGGGACACATAAGGTCTTTGAAACCTTGGTCCACTATTTTGCCTGTTGCCGCGAGAATCTCCTCTATTGTCACCTTGTTGCTCATTACTCCTTTGATAGTCATCTCGACTATTCCCTCCAGGATTTCCCCGGAAACCAGCCGATATATGGCCAGGGGCGTCGTTGTTGTAGAACTGGCGAGAAAATCGCCTTCTATTTTGAAAATTGCGACCACGATCCTCTTCTGGCGACCTGTGTCGCTTGTTATATATTGCGTCTTCTCCATCTGCCCACTTATTGGCTATCTCCATCAGTGCTGATATTGTCTTAGGGTTAGTTCTCCCTAAGTCCTCGACGAAATCTCCTCGCCGAATTCCTGCCACGAACGCATCTATTGCTCTCTCGTCAGATATATCCTCTGCCGAGTTTTTTATAATGTTCCACCGCTGTATATATTTTCTCATTGACTCGTCGTGTTTCTGTCGACACGCCCTCAACTCTTCCAGTGATGCAGGTTTCTTGCAGGTGGATCGGAAATTTTTCACGAAAATATCCTCGAAATTATCCCAGCTGTCGATGGAACCTGGGGAAGTTTCTTTATCCAAGATCTTGCGGCACCACTCAAGTGAACTTGGATACTTTGCATAGCTGTTGCTCTGGTTCCTCCTACCAGCTTCACCATTTCGAGATAATCCACGAGCCAATCCTCGGGATCCTGCAGGCCGTCGAATTTCTTGAAATTTTCGGGTAACTTGAACCCTTTTGGGACTCGAGTTTTTCGAACTCTTCTCGTAAAGCACGGGAGCCCACACATATCTTCGTCGGCAACTTCTGGTGAGTGCTGACGTTCTCTTCTTTCTTGTCGTGCTCTGTCCACCCTTACTTGAACTGCTGTGTCTCTTGCTCCACTTGTTCTTGGCGGGTCTTGCACCGCTGCGGTGGGTCGTGGACTATTTTGCCTAGGATTTGCTTCGGGAGGCGTGGCTGCGAACGCCGTTCCCATGACTCCTACTCCAGCCATTGCCATATTGAACAATGGTTCTCTCGGGTCCCCCGGAGGTGGTCTGGACGCAAGGATGTAAGCTTGCGTTGCCATATAACCTGCTTCTGGCGTTTTCGGGATGATATTTCCCCTTGTATCAATCGTCATGAAGGACATGTCGAGATTTTGAATTATGTTTCCTCTCTCTGCTTCAGGTATATTTTGCAGCCGAGATCTTGCTCTCCTCCGAGCTTCTCTGTGACTGTCTCCCGAAGTTCCTGATTGTCGACTTAGCTCTGCTCGACGTCTGCTTGATGCGGAGGCTGCTTCTTTTCTTCTATTTAAAGACGTTGTCTGTTTTTCCAGCTCTCTACTCACCCGAGCAAGTCTATATTGATATGCTTGTAGCTCTTGTACAGTAGCGGTGGTGGTCATTGGTTCTGAACCATCCATGGCTTTTGCGGCCCTATCCCATGCTGCTTGCGGGAGCTGTACTCTTTCTCGAGGTGAGGACCCGACGTATTTAGTGCCTAGGCCTTTTCTGAGATCAGCGGGATCGACGTATGGATTTCCCAAATCGTCGAAAGCCTCTGACGTTTCTGGTTCTGATCGGCCTGCCTCTTCGATTGCATAGATCTGATGATATTTTGAGCATTGATTTTTATCAGGATTGGTGACACCATCATAGAGATTGGTGAAGACCTTTCCAACAGCAATAGACTTGTCGATGAAGTTGAAGCTGTCGACGCTGTCGGAGTCGCTGCTTATAATGGAGTCCGCAGACGACTCGAAAGATGTGTTGCTGAAGATCTTGACGAGCTTTCCGTTTGCCTTAGTGTCGATGAAGCGTGGCAACGAAAGCTCTCCATCACTCGACGAGAAATCAGAATCGATCGCTGAAAATTCCGACGAGATCGGAACTTCGAGACGATAGGATCCTTCCTTGGTGACGCCAAATCGGAATTCTCCGAACGTCATGACGATAGGCTCCTCCAGATAGGCACATGCATCCAAACGGGAGGGCGGGTGAGGAATAAAATCGACTAGATCAGTTTTTTCCCGGTTACCTCGATCCATCGCATTGCTAGCCACCGACGAAGTCGACGATTCTGGACGTGCCATCGAGATCAGCTCCTTGCAACCTCTAGTTCCCACAGACGGCGCCAATTGACAAAGGATTAATTTGTCAATGCCTACAGATTGTAGACTAGGGTTTTGCTAGAAGTAGAGGGCAAGTAGATCTCGAAGGTTTCAGCCGAAAAGTACTCGACGATTGTAAAACTAGGGTTGCGTTAACAGTAGATTCGATCCTTGCTTCGTCCCTCGACTCCCCCTTATATAGAGGGTGGAGCCGAGGGTTTCGTAATACACAAGTTACGAAGTTCGGGAGGGTTTCGTACCCAACCCGTAAGATTACAAATCTCTATCTTTCCTAATACAAACTATCTTTCCTTAACACTAAATGGGCTTCCAAGTTTTCTTATTCTTCGAGTCCTGGGCCTTTAGTAAACCCCGGGTACCATCTTTGGCAGGCCCATTGGGGATGCCTATGTCACAAAGGCACGGGTCCATACTGCGGCCAAGAAGAACGGGAGGTCGAAGAGAAACTAGACATCACCCGCCTGCCGGAGAAGGGCTGCCGCTAGCGGAGAAGAAGAACAATGGGGCGCGGGGAAAGAAAGGGGAAGCAATGGCACGGGCACGGGGCTGGCTCAGGCTCCCATTTTGCAACGGTCACCTGGGTAAGCTGTGGATCCGGCGCGCTAACGTGGACAAGTTGTGGCTCCCACGATGATCTAGATAAGTGGAGACGAGTCCACTGCGGGGAACCAACAGCGGCACCACTTGCCAGCACCAACCAACGTCAACTAAACGGGAATCCTCCGTCTGAGCTCCTTCTGCGGGTTTCAGACAAGGGATTGGGGAAAATTGAGGAAAAACTAAGGAGCTGGGGAAAACTGAGTACAACTAAGGACCCGAGGGCACAAAAATAGAAATCCCTATAATCATGGAAAAAAATAGCACTCTATTTCGGCGCTAATAGCATGCTATAGCGTTTCTAGACAGCCCACGCTACATCATTCCGACGCTATAGCGTGCTATAGCATGCTAATAGCGTATTTTTCGGCCGACGCTATTTTGTTATAGCGTGCTATTTTTTTCCTTGCCTATAATATAAGTCCTCTTACGATCCCTATAGTCTAAATACAAAGTCCCGACGGTTCTCCATTTGCAGTTATGACCACCCTAAGTAAGAATCCGGCCAATTCCTCCTAAATTGCTCGTACGTGATCCTTTGTTAGGAGACTGTTCCGCAGACGTCCGATCTAATGTAAAGAAGAGGATCAATATATGAATGAAACTCAACACAATTGATGGCAACAAAATAAGATTGTGGATATTGTTTCCGTACATGAAGGCTTTGTAGAATTCTTCCCCCCGACGACAGGTCATCTGGGGAATATACTCGCAAACGTAGTATCCACATAAATATTCTAGTATTCCAGCGTCAAACACTTTACGAGAATAGAGTTCAATCAAAATAATAATCAAGCATGATAATGGTATTGAAACAAGAATAAAAGAGATGCGCAGACCAGCTATAGTACTACTTACATCGTAATCTCGAAATGTAATCTCATGTTTCCATTCGCCCCTAGCAAGATTGATGAACCATTTCCAAACCCTGCTCGGCAAAGAAAAAATGATTAAAGGAGTTATTAATTACTTGATATCAAGAAATGAATGGAAGATGCTGATATAGGGCGATAATGATTGAAATAACCTATGGAGAATTCTGCTAAGATCCGCCCACGTCTCATGGTCTTCACGTTTCGAGTCCATGCCAAGTACTACTCCTTTGTCAATCTGAATGACTAATAGAATAAAGTGGAACCTGCACACTTATAACTTAGAGGATTACACTTAACATCGAGTAAGCGAAATCGAATGTGTACAAGACACTAAAACTCACTTGAAGTTGTAAGAAAATAGTATTTCCATTTTGGTTTCTTGTTTCATTAGAAACGTTAGCAAGTACTCCTCTGTGTCCTTGGCGTGTTTTTGTACCGTAAATTTATGAACGGTATTGGGGTCAATGAACCCAAGGTCATATATTTGTCCTCCTTTACATTCGAGCATCTTCCTTCTGCATAATAGCATACAAAAGAATATTTTGAGGATAATAATTCATGCAATAAACGAGCTGAGCTAGAGACTTAATTACAGAAATAAATCACTTACAGACAATAGCAACCGATGAGAGATTTGTCCATGGCGTCTTGATTGAATAACCAAAATAATTCTTAAAAATCAATATGTATCTCGTCGTCTCCATGGAAGTAATGTTCATCTTGATCTGCCGCGATGATCATGATGTCCCCTTTCGCGTAGGCTTTCATGTACCAGTCATGCAATCTTCGCATTTGTGTTCCTAGATGCGTGAACTGGTCAGCTCTGAGGAGAGGCTTACCATATGAGTATTTGGATGATAATTCAGCCGTGGGATAGTAGTCTTGGTATTTAACAGTCGTACCAAGATATATGGACATTCATCCGACTAGTTTTGTCTTGTCCGGATCATCATAGGACTACACGTTGGGGGGGTGTAACTCCGGGTTTTTCTGTTCTCCCAGATGTGCAATTGTTTTCCCGCTTGCTTTAACAGACTATACAATAGAGCGGTCATAGTCTGATAGAGCTTCAACTGGCGATGGTCGCTCTCGACATAGAGCTTCACAGTTCTCGGTGCTATGTACTGCTTTGGCGGGGTCTGTTTCGTTGCAAGCTGTTGCTTCACATCGGCAACCACGATAGTGGCGTTTTCCTCATCAGTCATCTCGTATGGTAACTTGGGAGGAGCCTTCTTCGCAGCTGAGAATTTCTTAGCAACTGTACTTCTAGCCGCCGAAGCGATGGTGCTCTTCCGCTTTTGTCGAGTCTGCTGAGGCGGTGGAGACGGCAGAGATTGAGCTGGAGGTGGCATTGGCTTCCAATTTGGAAGCACGATGTTTTCCTTTCGCCATAGAACGGTGCCTCTAATGGCTTATCCTAGTTTATTCAGATCCCCTCCACCTGCAGGGGAGTCAAGCTTTAGCTGCTTAAATCCCATCATGACTTCATCCGCCCCAACAATAGCATAGCTATCTGGAATCGGAGAGCAATGGTAAGTTGGTCTAGGTGCAGAAGGTAAGACAAAGCCAACCGCCACCTTCATGGATATCTTCACAACTTTCAAATATAGCTCACAATTTACGCTCTCCGTGATATCATCCACAGGATAGCGAGGAGCCGACATCACCACATCATCATCAGTAGGGAGCTCTGTGGAAGCCACGCTGGTTTTCCACTGAGATTGTGGGCTGGTAGCATCGAATGCATGATCTTCATGCTACCGTTGAGATGGGCCGGTACCTTGCTGTCTAAGTACTGCATTTAATTGCTCCTGCTGCGACCTCAATGTTTCTTCTATCCGCTGCATCCGGTCTGCATCCCTTGCCTTTATCCTCTCACGGCTTCTATTGGGAAGTCTCTTCCTCTCCTCGGCAAACCCAAACTTCCATGGAAGGAAGCATGGTGTGCCTCGTGTTCGTACTGAGTGTTTAGGATTTCCAAGGGTACGTGTCAGCTCGTCGTTCTCTCTTTCGGGATGGAACTTCCCCTCCCGGACCTCGTGATGTGCAGTTTTAAGGGCTTCGTAAGATTGTGCAAGATGTTCCCTGTTTCTTGGTTCAACTATTCCCCATGCCCGTAGAACAACTCCTTTGCCCGTTAGGTCCACCCGATGTCTCTGGATTGATCCCTTTGACAATCAGGTCCTTCTCAGCTTTCTTCCACTTAGGCATGTTAGTCTTGTCGCCACCTGTCCCCATAACATGATGATATAACTTCCTCTTAGTATTTGCCTTATTTGTTGCCGACCTTTTCAGAGCTACATCTGAATTATTGTACAACACGAATTCGTCCTAGTGATATTTTAGCTTCTCATTCGCTCTAGTAAACTCCGGAGTCTTTTCTTTCAGGATATAGTCCTTGTGCAATCTTTTCTTGTGGTTGTTGAATTGTGCAGCCATCTTCTTAAGAGCCCACGCCCTAACTTTTCGCTCTATAACTCTGTTTAATGGATCCACCTCTTCCGGTAGGGTGAAATTTGGCATGAGCGTATGCCAAAGCATATCTTTGGATCTATCATCAACATAAGAAACTCCATCCGCCTTTGGCTTGTTCCATTCTCGAACGGTGATCAGGATGCTGCCCCTAACAATAACTCCGCATTGACTTACAAATAATTTTACGTTCTTCGTGGGTTCAATCTGTTCGCCATATTCACCAACTTCTTCGATCTTGAACCTAGCATTATCGCCCAACTTTTTGGCCGGGCCTCGTTTTGTCTTTACGAGAAGATTGGCTCGCTCGGAGGGCTAAAAAAAGAAATAAGTGTCAATATATATATACAAATTAGTTAATGCATCTACTCAGCAGCGGCTTAATTTATATACCTCGCCGGACTTTGTGATAACTAAGTTTCCAACACCGGAGCCGTCATCTTCTCCCTCCATTCCCTCACCGGAACCATCTCTTCGCTCGAGATCCTCCGCTACCTCACCGGAGCCAAATATTACTTCTAGATCCTTCACCATACCAAATACATCTTCACTAGTATGGTGGATAGGCTTCTTCTGGTGATATGCCTCACCTTTGAAATGCTTGCCTTTCTTTCTTACGACATGCTTGTTCGGAAGAATCGATGATGCCCCCGGTACACAACCTTCTTACATTTATCCAAATATATACCTTTAGTCTCATCTAAACAATGCATGCATACATTGTATCCCTTGTTTTTTCTATCCTGAAATATTACAAAGAGCAGGACAATCATTGATGGTTACAAACAACAACGCTCAAAGGTCAAATTCCTCCTGTTTGTGCTCATACCACACCTGTACACATTTTGCGGCTCACAATTGTAGAATTTCTTCAACTAATGGCTTTAGGTACACATCAATGTCGTTGCTGGGTTGCTTCGGGCCTTATATGAGCATTGGCATCATAATGAACTTCCACTTCATGCATGACCAGGGAAGAAGGTTATAGATACATAGTCACATGCCAGGTGATATGAATGCAGCTCTGCTCTCCAAAAGGATTCATACCATCACCAGGGTCATTGGCATCATAATGAACTTCTGCTCATACCAAACCTTAAGTTCCTTGCGTTATCGGCAAAGTCCGGAAACTCTCTCTCGATTTTTCTCCACTGCGACCCATCAACGAGGTGTCTCAACATCGCGTCTTTCTTACGGTATTCTTTGTGCCATCACAACAACCTGACATGCTCTTTGTTTCTGAACATACGTTTCAACTGTGGTATTATAGGAGCATACCACATCACTTTGGGAGGAACCCTCTTCTTGGCGCGCTCGCCCTCAACATCACCAGGGTCATATCATCTGATATTATACCGCAATGCAGTGCATACCAGTCATGCATCCAAATTCTCGTACTCACCACGGTAGAGGATGCAGTCATTAATGCATGCATGTATCTTCTCCACGTCTAATCCTAGAGGGCAAACAACCTTCTTTGCTCCATATGTACTGGCGAACAATTTGTTACCCTTTGAAAACTACCTCTTCAATATTTTTAGCAACTTTTCAAATACCTTGTCAGTCACACCCTTATCTACCTTACATTGCAACAATTCCAGTGTGCTACCTAGCTTTTTCAGGCCATCTTCGCAATTTGAGTACAACAATTTTTTCTGATCCTCTAACATCTGCTCGAACTTCAACTTCAACTTCTCCTTTTCAGTTTTGCATTCTGTCTTTGCATCAGCAATGGCCCGACCAAGATCATCAGCGGGGTCATCTGATGCCTCTTGATCTTCTGTTTCCCCAGTACAGTCTCACCGTATTCAGGGAACATATGATAGTTGTCATCATCCTCTTCTTCTTCATTATCTTCCATCATAACCCCTCTTTGTCCATGCTTGGTTCAACAATTGTAGTTGGGCATGTGATGAGGACATCCCTACCTCACTACTACCTCCGTCATTACCAACTGAAGATGAACCTGCTGTGAAGCTCAAGTCCAATGAAGTCAGGATTGGACCAATGACACGAGCTCGTGCGAAGCTACTTAAACAACAGGTGAACTTGTTCCTAAACGATACTTTGATTGATGAGAACTTTATACTGCCTAAGTCCTATTACTTATGTATCATCGGGTA
>NC_061510.1:99474825-99491973 GCF_022539505.1 Lolium rigidum | reverse complement strand
ACTTTAAGAGGTGGCAGGTTAAGGCCACGCTCTGGCTTACTCATCTAAAAGTGTTCGAAGTTAGTAATGGTTTACATGAAGGAACTATATCTGACCAAGATCAGAACAAGTTCAAGGAAAACAATACTCTCTTCGTCGGATGCGTTCTGAGTATTCTTGCTGATCATCTGTGTGATGTGTACATGCACATAACAGATGGTAAAGAGCTCTGGGATGCACTGAATGCTAAATTCGGTGCAACCGATGCAGGCAGTGAGCTGTACATCATGGAAAGCTTCCATGACATTGATGCGCGTAGATGTACACGTCCGTTGGGAACCCCAAGAGGAAGGTATGATGCGCACAGCAGTAAGTTTCCCTCAGTATGAAACCAAGGTTATCGAACCAGTAGGAGCCAAGAAGCACGTGAAGGTTGTTGGTGGAGGAATGTAGTGCGGCGCAACACCGGTGAAACCGGCGCCAACGTGGAACCTGCACAACACAATCAAAGTACTTTGCCCCAACGTAACTGATGAGGTTGTCAATCTCACCGGCTTGCTGAAAACAAAGGATTAAACGTATCGAGTGGAAGATGGTGTTTGTTTGCAAAGAACGAGTAAAAACAGAGATTGCGGTAGAATGTATTCAGATGTAAAAGAATGGACCGGGGTCCACGGTTCGATAGAGGTGTCTCTCCAATAAGATAACTAACATCTTGGGTGAACAAATTACGGGCGGGCAATTGACAAATAAAGATTCAATACATATCAACGATGATTACTATGTGATTTAATCGGGGCATTACGACAAAGTACATAGACCGCTATCCAGCATGCATCTATGCCTAAATAATCCACCTTCGAGTTATCATCCGAACCCTTCCGGTATTAAGTTGTAAACAACGAGATAATTGCATTAAGTATGGTGCGTAATGTAATCAACACAAATATCCTTAGACAAAGCATCAATGTTTTATCCCTAGTAGCAACAGCACATCCACAACCTTAGAACTTTTTGTCACTGTCCCAGATTAAATGGAGGCATGAACCCACTATCGAGCATAATTACTCCCTCTTGGAGTTACAAGTATCAACTTGGCTAGAGCCTCTACTAGCAACGGAGAGCATGCAAGAACATAAACAACACATATATGATAGATTGATAATCAACTTAACATAATATTCTATATTCATCGGATCCCGCCAAACACAACATGTAGCATTACAAATAGATGATCTTGATCATGTTAGGCAGCTCACAAGATCTAAACAATGATAGCACAAGCGGAGAAGACAACCATCTAGCTACTGCCCTGGACCCATAGTCCAAGGATGAACTACTCACGCATCAATCCGGAGGCGGGCATGATGATGTAGAGCCCCTCCGGTGATGATTCCCCTCTCGGCGAGGGTGCCGGAGGCGATCTCCTGAATCCCCGAGATGGGATTCGCGACGGCGGCGTATCTGGAAGGTTTTCCGTATCGTGGCTCTCGGTACAGGGGGTTTCGCGACGAAGGCTATTTGTAGGCGGAAGGGTAGGTCAAAGGGCGTCACGAGGGGCCCACACACTAGGCCGGCGCGGCCAGGGCCTGGGCCGCGCCGCCCTGGTGTGTGGCCACCTCGTGGCCCCACTTCGTCTCCCTTTCGGTCTTCTGGAAGCTTCGTGCAAAAATAGGCCCCTGGGCGTTGATTTCGTCCAATTCTGAGAATATTTTCTTACTAGGATTTCGAAACCAAAAACGAGCGAAAACAGAATCGACACTTCGGCATCTTGTTAATAGGTTAGTGCCGGAAAATGTATAATAATGTCTGTAAAGTATGTATAAAACATTCAAGTATTGTAATAAAAGTAGCATGGAACATAAGAAATTATAGATACGTTTGAGACGTATCAAGCATCCCCAAGCTTAGTTCCTACTCGTCCTCGAGTAGGTAAACGATAACACAAATAATTTCTGAAGTGACATGCTACCAACATAATCTTGATCAACATTATTGTAAAGCATATGAGATGAATGGAGTGATCTGAACAAAAGATTGCTATTAAAGATAATGACTAAACAAATGAATCATATAGGAAAACTTTTCATGAATAGTACTTTCAAGACAAGTATCAATAAGAGTTGCATAAGAGCTAACTCATAAGCAATAAATTCAAAGTAGAATGAATTGAAGCAACACAAAGAATGATTAAGTTTCAGCGAATGCTTTCAACTTGTAACATGTATATCTCATGGATATTTGTCAACATAGAGTAATATAACAGGTGCAATAAGTAAACATGTAAGAATCAATGCACACAGTTAACACAAGTGTTTGCTTCTAAGATAGAAAGAAATGAGTAAACTAACTCAACATAAAATAAAAGATTGACCCTTCGCAGAGGGAAACATGGATTACTATTTTTGTGCTAGAGTTTTTATTTTGAAAATATAGAAACAATTTTGTCAATGGTAGTAATCTATACCTAATAATAAAGGGCGCCGTATCTTATGAATCCGGCCCCTTCGTGCACCCATGCATCCGACGCGTTTGTGCCGAACGATCATCATCCTGTGCCTCACGTCGAGTCGATGATAACTTTACAATTACACGCCCGCTTCTGGATTTAATCAAAGTACAATTTTGCAAAAAAAAAACCCTAAGCGTCCTAACTCCCTAATCCCTGAATCCCCACCCGTTCTTCGTTTTCCCCTTCTGCCGACCAAGGGCGACGAGGCCAAGGCCGCCGTCCTCCTAAATTTCTTCCGCGTGGGCGACTTGCAGGCCGGCCCTCTTTCGACATGCTCACTCTCCACTGCCGCCTCCTTGGGCATGCTCTACAGGAGCCCCGGCTTCACCGTCAGCCATGGCGGCGAGCTGCTGCTGGCGGATCCGCTGAAGGGCGCCTCCGACATGGAAGGCAGCAAGGCGAGGTTTATCCGGTCGAGGGTGCGAGGGACGGAGAGACACGTGGCCGAGCTCGACTTCAGACCTAGCGGCATCTCATCGGCGCTGCAGGTGACGACCTGAATGTGGGTACCAATTTGCTTCTGAATATGTGAGTTTTAACTGAATTTCGACACCAATTTAACTGCAGTTTGTGATGAATGATGATGGTGAGGTGTTGGTCTATGCTACTTGAGTTCTGGAAGCGGAGGCAATGGATCTCTAGATTGCATGATGGTTTTACTTCTGTGTGAATGGTTTACAACTTGTTGGCTTGGCAAATAGCGCTGTGCTTCTGTGGTGTCACCAATCCAGAAAAGGCATCAGATGTCTCTAGATGATGTACTACCATTTACATAGAAATTAGATTCTTGTGTGATGTAGTTCCTGAAGTTCGAGTTAGCAGCTTCTATTAGAAACAAGGGCATGGATGATGTATGTTGCAGGAACTGATTGTAAACACATTCGTGATGTTCATAAATAAAGTTCTCCTTCTGAATTGTGAGGTCTGAACATAGTATGTTCTGTTTTCAGTTCAGTATCCTAGCATGTTGCTGCTATCTAACAGGACAACATTGTAAACAGAGATTAAAACATCTCAGGTGGATGCATGTGTGCAGGAAGGAGCCGGATTTATAAGATATGGCGCCGCTCACAAAAGCAAAAACCTTCTAAAGCAGAGATGTGTGCTATTTGAGAGGCTCGGTGTGCTGTTAAAGCTGCGGCAAACAAGGCAAGTTGTTATTTTTCAGTTGTTATTTTTACAGGTCTTTGCAAATTCGCAAGGCAAGCATCCTCCGTCTTTCCTCTAATCAAAAAAAGAAAGAACTATGTCCAAAGCTGGTGCTTCAAAACCTGATAGAAACTTGCAATACATTGAATCTGCCGACCCTAAGATAAACAGCTAGACAAAATAAAAATTATAATCCATTACATAAAGACATTTCGTATACTAACTAAAATAGTAATATTGATAAGCAATTGTTTTTTCTTGCAAGAGTTGCAGCTTTCATGATGCACCATCTGTATGAATTTCTTGCACATTCATTTCTTTTCCTTGACTATTTTTACTTGGGCACTTGCGACTATCATGAAATCCTAATGTATTGCACGTCCTGCACATGCGCGCGACCTTGGCCTTGGCTTCTTTTTTCTTCCTTTTCTGTTCTTCCCCATTCATCTCCTTTCCTCTCTTTATTCTTTTACTTCTCCCCACCGAATGGCATCTGCCCAGAACACATACTTCAAATTTCCTTCATCACTCACTTCAAAATCATAGAAGAAGGCTGAATTAACTTCTTGCTTTCTAGCTAGTTGGGCAACAAACATTTGAGCATCTGCGTTCCTTATTTTATACCTGAGATCACGATAATAGTTTTGAAAGTCTCTCTTTGTGCATCCAACACCGTCAATCCCACCCTCACTGACTTGGAGGAGCCTGTATGCCTGGCATGTGCCTATGCTTGCTTTGTGGCATGTGTACAATGCATTCTTTGCCCTCTCACTAACTTGACGATTTGATCGTATCAAATGACGCTTATCAGGTGACACAAGACCATGATTGTGGTGCTCAACCAATGATTCTATCTTGTATGTATCATTACCACACAGCTTCACAAAGATGTGTGCATCACAACCACATCTTGTCGCTGTGTTCTTACGCCTTTTCTTTGATGGATCAACTACCTCTTTAACCTTCTCAGACTTGAATCCTTCCCTGTTACACATGTATCGTTTAGTGCGAACTACCTCATTTACTAACTTCTTTTGCTGTCCAACACGAACTCCAAAACCAGATTCGTGTGCATAATTCTTGTAGAACTTCTCCACGGCCTCTAGTCCCTCAAATGTCATCCCTACTTTAGGCTTCAAATTATCTTCACATTCAGGTATAAAAGATGAACACTTCAACATAAAACAATGAATCAGTAAGCATATTCATTTATAATGATTCAACTAAATATATCCATGGTGAGGGAACACAATTGACTTACAGAGAGAGGAACACTTGCTTTCTTAATGGGTGTGCTAAATCTTTCCCCGTTCATTTGCATTTGCAATATATTGGTAGATTCCATTGCTGCACAAATAGGCATATATATTCATAAAGTTCTAATTCTGTTGGTAAATACTAAACAATATTCATAAAGTCTCGGTTGATAAGATACTGCTGAAGCAATTCATGAAGTTTTATTTCTGTTGATAAAATACTACTGATGGAATATATAATGTTTTACTTCAGTTGATAAAATACGACTAAAGCAATATATAAAGTTTTACTTCAGTTCATAAATTACGACTGAAGCAATTCATAGTTTTATTTCAGTTGATAAATACTACTGAAGCAATTCAATCTATTTATGCAGGTCAGCATATGTTTGTGGCTGCTGTTTTATTAAAGCACATGATAGTCCTAGACTCCCAGTAGAATATGCAGAAAATTCTAATCAATAAGGTTTCCGTGTCTAGCTGGAAGTATCAGAACAGATTGGATCAGTTGTAAGTACGTACCTTGGCGGAAAGTGCACGGCGAGAGCCGCCCTATAAGATCCGGCGAAATCCAACAAGTGTGGTGATCCTGTGTTTGGTCTGAGTTCCGGCCGTCCGATGAAGTCTTTCCGTGTCTTGCAATCTAGCTCTGGGTCGCCGCCATGGAGGTCGATACCTGCAACTCCAATTGATCGTGGAGTACAACGTGGGCTTGTGCGTCTGGTGCGATAGGGGTGCATGTGCAAATTTGCAGTGCTAGGTGGGAGGTAGCGGGCGTTTCTTTAGAAAAATCACAGCAAAGCATCTCTAAACGCTACGATTAGGATCAATTGGTCATAATTGTTTTGGATGCAGGGATACACGAATCCTATGGATGCATAAGATACGGCGCCATAATAAAAGAGCTAAGATTTCTGCCAAAATTTTCGTCAACGCTTTTTTTTAGACTATTTTACCTTCCCACCAAACCGCATATTACTGCCCCTTGCCATTGTACCGCTTCGCTCGTTTTGTTCTCTCCGGATGTCCTCGATGGTTTCGGCTCTATGCATCGCTATGGACGTGGGTCGGACCTGGCAGCAGCCAAGTGGCCCAATTAACCAACAAAGAATCAGGACGATTCATGGAACGAATTATCGATATGAATTAACCTATGTATAATCCCACCTCGCTCCTGCATAAGAAATCCCACCTGTTTTTATCCGTGAGTTTTCTGCGTTGTAACAAGCCACTACAGCATGGTCTAAAATATACTGTCGGAGAGGATTTAAAAGAGGAAATTGCTGGGTGGCATGAGGAATGGAACAAATTAAAGAGAGAGGAAGGAAGGCAGGAGAATTCCGAATTAGAGGAGGAACTGCAAAAGAAAACACACGCTGGTGTGGCGAGTAAAGGTAGGGCCGACCGCCGGGGAGAGAGATTGGACGGAAGGAGCACCGATGAGCCGGCGATTGGCGACGGAGGCGGCGGGACTGGCCGGCGATTGGCGACGGAGGCGGCGGGACTGTGCAAGCCGCATAAGAGATGGAAACCAGAATCTCGAACTCGCTGTTGCACTGGAGAAGGGGATGATGAGCAGGACGAGAATACAGAGAGAGGAGCAGCAGGGCTAGGTGGCGCATGGCTGGCTGGAGAGGGAGAGGGAGCGGCGGTTGCCGGCCATGGCCTAATAGATTTCCGATGGGATTTGTGATCCGGAGAGAGAACGTCAACACACAGGAAAGTCTTATCCCTTAGAAATTTCTCATTTTAATCCCTCTTTTTTTCTTATATTCTAGACCGAGACTCATGTTTTTTTATGAGCACTTAGTTGCTCACGTCGTTACAGTACCAAAACATTTTTCTGACAGCTGCGCATGATGCGCGCATGATTGAAGGAATTATGTGATGGAGCTTGGCCGTAATTAAACGGGATTGTGGGCTATCTTGCATGGTGCATGGTTAAAAGGAAGACATGGAGGTAGTATAAACGAAGGAGGAGGTGCAGTCACGTAACCTACACTAAAAGGATTACCGTGTCTTTGGTAGGTTGCTTTCAAGTGAAAAACATGATACAAAGCTTCACGTCAATGCATTGTTCCAGGGTGCACCATCTTGGTCTGGACCTAGCCCGAGCTCCAGGGGTGGTGGGTTCTCGGGTCTGGGTGAAAACTTTGCAGGATCTCTGTCTCTGCCGACGACGATGACGCGTTCTTGCGCCATTCACCTTCTTGGAGGCGTCGCCGCAAGACCCCCTCCTTTGGTTCCTCAAGCCCTGCTAGGTGGTCGGCCCGTCGTTGAGTTCCCCTTGGGTTGCAGTCTTGATGCGGTGGAGGTTTGTTGGTGTGGACACGGTCGTGATTGCTCCGGTTCAACAGAAGACAAGGCTCCCTCGTCATGGATCAAGCTGGCGCTTCGGCTTGTCTTTTTATGTGTTGTCTTTTGTTGTGGGTTCGGTGTGCGCTTGGCGCGAGTGCGTGTGTTGTATCACTTGGTGTATCTCCTGGCCGGTTGATGGCTTTGTTAATTCAAAGTCGGGCTCATTTCGAGCCTTCCGTTAAAAAAAAAGGGTGCACCATCTTCGGATCCGTTGTCCGGTGACTTCCCGGCTGCGGAGGTCTGGCTCTGGCGACCCAAGGCTTCACGCGGAGCAGTGGTACCAGCGCGCCACCGGCTCGTCCTGTTCATCGTGTGGACATGGTTGTAATTTTTGTTCTATTTGGATCTTTATGCAAGTTTGAAGCTTTAATGGCATGTTTTTTTCAACGAGAAAAAAGTTACCACTGCACACGAGGATATGCGGTCTGTGTAGCACATCCCTTTGGCAGAGTGTGGTGAACCTGATTGTATCATCATGTGCAATTTTTTGTTACACAGAAAAATGCAAGTTAGTACATGCTTAAGTCATGTATGTTACGCCAGGCCAAAAAAATCATACCACTCCTTATATAATATATAAAAGGAGGACCAAATCTGACCTAACATCGAATTACCCTACCGGTTCGGGTTGGTTCAGTCAATCCATATACAGATTCATTTTAAAGGATATATCTGCTTTTTGCCGCTTCCTCTACTCCCCTATCCCGAGAAAGGTGAAGGCCTTCGAAGAGTAGGGTGAACTATAGATGCTGGCAGGTGAACTATAGATCGTTGTGCATGGCTCTGATGATCTAGCTAAAAACGACTTCGACAAATTAAGGTGGCAAAAGAAAGAAAAGTGTCACCAAGAATAGTTTTCTCGATCACTTTATGTTTTGTTTATACCGTGCAACGCTATAGTGTTTTAGTTTTATTTTATCCCGGTGCAACGCACGGACGCTTTTGCTAGTAATTCATATGTGCTATGCATAATACTTCCTACAAGTTGCATGTCTCATGCATAGAGCACTAATAGTGCTCGCACCTTGTCCTACTTAGCTCGGAAGACACGGATTATCATCGCATAACATATGTTTCAACCAAGTGTCACAAAGGGGTACCTCTATGCCGCCTGTACAAGTGTCTAAGGAGAAAGCACGCATTGGATTTCTCGCTTTTGATTATTCTCAACTTAGACATCCATACCGGGACAACATAGACAACGGATAATGGACTCCTCTTTTAATGCTTAAGCATTCAACAACGATTAATATTCTCATAAGAGATTGAGGTTGTATGTCCAAACTGAAACTTCCACCATGATACATGGCTTTAGTTAGCGGCCCAATGTTCTTCTCTAACATATGCATACTCAAACCATTTGATCATGAAATCGCACTTAATTCAGACAAGACGAACATGCATAGCATCTCACATGATATCCAGCAAAGATAAAGAGTTGATGGCGTCCCCAGAAACATGGTTACCGCTCAACAAGCAACTTATAAGAATTAAGACACATAACTACATATTCATCACCACAATAGTTTTTAAGATATTTGTCCCATGAGCTATATATTGTAAAGGTAAAGGAATGAAATTTTAAAGGTAGCACTCAAGTAATTTACTTTGGAATGGCGAGAAAAATACCACATAGTAGGTAGATATGGTGGACACAAATGGCATGGGTTTTGGCTCAAGGTGTTTGGATGCACGAGAAGCATTTCCTCTCAGTACAAGGTTTGGGCTAGCAAGGTTGTTTGAAGCAAACACAAGTATGAACAGGTACAGCAAAACTCACACAAGAACATATTGCAAGCATTATAAGGTTCTACACTGTCTTCCTTGTTGTTCAAACACTTTACCCGAAAATATCTAGACTTAGAGAGAACAATCATGCAAACCAAATTAAACAAGCTCTACGGTAGTTCTTCATTAATAGATTAAACTACATGATGCAAGAGCTTAAACATGATCTATGAGAGCTCAACAATTGCCAAATTTCCAAACCATATGCAGCATTTTCTGATTCCAACCAAATAGCAATTTAACGAAGCAATTTAGCCTTCGCCATGAACATTAAAGCACAATTAAGAACACAAGTGTTCCATATGAAAAAGCGGAGCGTAATATCTCCAATATAAGAATGGTGGGATACAACTTTATTCAAAACAAAAACAAAAATAAAAGTAAACCGACGCTCCAAGTGAAGAACATAGGATGTGATGGAATAAAAATATAGTTTCACTAGAAGTGACCTGATAATGTTGTCGATGAAGAAGGGGATGCCTTGGGCATCCCCAAGCTTAGATGCTTGAGTCTTCTTAAAATATGCGGGGATGAACCACCGGGGCATCCCCAAGCTTAGACCTTTCACTCTTCTTGATCATAGTATATCATCCTCTTCTCTTGACCCTTGAAAACTTCCTTCACACAAACTTCAAGCAAACTCATTAGAGGGTTAGTACATAACCAAAAATTCACATATTCAGAGGTGACACAATCATTCTAAACACTTCTGGACATTGCACAAAGCTTCGAAAGTTAATGGAACAAAGAAACTCATTCAACATAGCAAAAGCGGCAATGCGAAATAAAAGAC
The DNA here is from genome assembly GCF_022539505.1 of Lolium rigidum. Classification (NCBI taxonomy): domain Eukaryota; kingdom Viridiplantae; phylum Streptophyta; class Magnoliopsida; order Poales; family Poaceae; genus Lolium; species Lolium rigidum. The sequence continues at coordinate 99,482,138 of NC_061510.1, read as the reverse complement.
AGAATCTGTCAAAAACAGAACAGTCCGTAAAGATGCATCTGGCAGGGGCACTTATCTTGCTCAAATGGAAAAACTCAAAACTAATGAAAGTTGCGTACATATATGAGGATCACGCTCGTAAATTTTCAGATTTTTTCAATTTTTTTACGGAGACTTCTGCGAGAATTCGTGACAGACAGCAATGCTGTTTCTGCGCAGCGATCCAAATCTATCATCAACTTTAGCATAAAAACTTTACTTGACACAAAAACATGATAAGGAGAGGTTGCTACAGTAGTAAACAACTTCCAAGACTCAACAATACAGTAAATAAAATGAAACATGGGTTATCTCCCAAGAAGTGATTTTCTTTAACGCCTTTCAGCTAGGCGCAGAAAGTGCAAATCAAGTAACATCAAGAGAAGAAGCATCAATATCATAGCTTGTTCTAATAATAGAATCAAAAGGCAACTTCATTCTATTTCTAGGGAAGTGTTCCATACCTTTTTTGAGAGGGAATTAATATTTAATATTACCTTCTCTCATATCAATAACAACACCAACGGTTCGAAGAAAAGGTCTTCCCAACACAATAGGACAGGATGCATTGCATTCGATATCCAAGACAACAAAATCAACGGGGACAAGGTTATTGTTAACCGTAATGCGAACATTATCAATCCTCCCCAAAGGTTTCTTTTTAACATTATCGGCAAGATTAACATCCAAATAACAATTCTTCAATGGTGGCAAGTCAAGCATATCATAAATCTTTTTAAGCATAACAGAAATACTTGCACCAAGATCATATAAAGCATTACATTCAAAGTCATTGAATTTCATTTTAATGATGGGCTCCAAACCATCTTCTAACTTCCTAGGGATAGAAGCTTCAAGTCTTAATTTCTCTTCCCTAGCTTTAATGAGAGCATTTGTAATATGTTTTGTAAAGGCTAAATTTATAGCACTAGCATTGGGACTTCTAGCAAGTTTTTGTAAGAACTTTATAACTTCAGTAATATGACAATCATCAAAATCTAAACCATTATGTTCTACAGCAATGGAATCATTGTCACCAATATTTTGAAAAATTTCAGCAGTTTTATCACAAACAGCGGTTTCAGCAGTTTCAGGCAATTTTGTACGCTTTGCACTAGGAGTAGAAACATTGCCAACACCAATTATTTTAGCATTGATAGTACGAGGTGCAGCAACATGTGAAGAATCAACATTACTAGTGGTGGTAATAGTCCATACTTTAGCTACATTATTCTCTTTAGCAAGTTTTTCTTTTTCTTCTCTATCCCACCTAGCATGCAATTCAGCCAACAATCTAATATTATCATTAATTCTAACTTGGATGGCATTTGTTTTAGCAAACCTAGCATCTTCAACTTTCTCGGGCATAACTTTCAATTTTAAAAGATCAACATCAAGAGCAAGACTATCAACCTTAGAAGCAAGAACATCAATTTTACCAAGCTTTTCTTCAATAGTTTTATTGAAAGCAGTTTGTGTACTAATAAATTCTTTAAGCATCACTTCAAGACCAGAGGGTACACTCTTATTATTGTTGTAAGAATTACCATAAGAATTACCATAACCACTACCATTATTAGAAGGATATGTCCTATAGTTGTTGTTACCATAATTATTCCTATAAGCATTGTTGTTGAAATTATTGTTTTTAATGAAATTCACATCAACATTTTCTTCTTGAGCAACCAATGAAGTTAAAGGAACATTATTAGGATCAATATGAGATCTACCATTTGCAAGCATAGACATAATAGCATCAATCTTATCACCCAAAGAAGAGGTTTCTTCAACAGAATTTACCTTCTTACCTTGAGGAGTTCTTTCAGTGTGCCATTCAGAGTAATTGATCATCATATCATCAAGTAGTTTAGTTGCGGCGCCCAGAGTGATGGACATAAAAGTACCTCCAGCAGCTAAATCCAATAGGTTCCTTGAGGAAAAAATTCAATCCTGCATAAAAGGTTTGGATAATCATCCAAGTAGTCAGTCCATGGGTTGGGCAATTCTTCACCAAAGATTTCATTCTCTCCCATGCTTGAGCAACATGTTCATTATCAAATTGTTTAAAATTCATTATGCTACTTCTCAAAGATATAATCTTAGCAGGAGGATAATATTTACTAATAAAAGCATCTTTACACTTAGTCCATGAATCAATACTATTCTTAGGCAAAGATAGCAACCAATCTTTAGCTCTTCCTCTTAGTGAGAAAGGAAACAATTTCAGTTTTATAATATCACCATGTATATCCTTATACTTTTGCATTTCACAAAGTTCAACAAAATTATTAAGATGGGCAGCGAGCATCATCGGTACTAACACCAGAAAATTGCTCTCTCATAACAAGATTCGAGTAAAGCGAGGTTTAATTTCATAGAATTCTGCTTGTAGTAGCGAGTGGAGCAATAGGAGTACATATAAAATCATTATTATTTGTGCTAGTGAAATCACACAACTTAGTATTTTCAGGAGTACCCATTATAACAGCAATAAAAGTAAACTAGGCAAATAAAGTAAAGACAAGTAACTAATTTTTTTTGTGTTTTTGATATAGAACTAGTAAATAAGACAGTAAGTAAAGTAACTAATTTTTTTGTGTTTTTGATATAAAGCAAACAAGACAGTAAATAAAGTAAAGTAAAGCAAGACAAAAAAAAGTAAAGAGATTGGAAGTGGAGACTCCCCTTGCAGCGTGTCTTGATCTCCCCGGCAACGGCGCCAAAAATTTATGCTTGATGCGCGTAGATGTACACGTCCGTTGGGAACCCCAAGAGGAAGGTATGATACGCACAGCAGTAAGTTTCCCTCGCATGAAACCAAGGTTATCGAACCAGTAGGAGCCAAGAAGCACGTGAAGGTTGTTGGTGGAGGAATGTAGTGCGGCGCAACACCAGTGAAACCGGCGCCAACGTGGAACCTGCACAACACAATCAAAGTACTTTGCCCCAACGTAACAGTGAGGTTGTCAATCTCACCGGCTTGCTGAAAACAAAGGATTAAACGTATCGAGTGGAAGATGGTGTTTGTTTGCAAAGAACGAGTAAAACAGAGATTGCGAGTAGAATGTATTCAGATGTAAAAGAATGGACCGGGGTCCACAGTTCACTAGAGGTGTCTCTCCAATAAGATAACTAACATCGTTGGGTGAACAAATTACGGGCGGGCAATTGACAAATAAAGATTCAATACATATCAACGATGATTACTATGTGATTTAATCGGGGCATTACGACAAAGTACATAGACCGCTATCCGAGCATGCATCTATGCCTAAATAATCCACCTTCGAGGTTATCATCCGAACCCCTTCCGGTATTAAGTTGTAAACAACGAGATAATTGCATTAAGTATGGTGCGTAATGTAATCAACACAAATATCCTTAGATAAAGCATCAATGTTTTATCCCTAGTAGCAATGACACATCCACAACCTTAGAACTTTCTGTCACTGTCCCAGATTAAATGGAGGCATGAACCCACTATCGAGCATAATTACTCCCTCTTGGAGTTACATGTATCAACTTAGCTAGAGCCTCTACTAGCAACGGAGAGCATGCAAGAACATAAACAACACGTATATGATAGATTGATAATCAACTTAACATAATATTCTATATTCATCGGATCCCGCCAAACACAACATGTAGCATTACAAATAGATGATCTTGATCATGTTAGGCAGCTCACAAGATCTAAACAATGGTAGCACAAGAGGAGAAGACAACCATGTAGCTATTGCTATGGACCCATAGTCCAAGGATTAACTACTCACGCATCAATCCGGAGGCGGGCATGATGATGTAGAGCCCCTCCGGTGATGATTCCCCTCTCCGGCAGGGTGCCGGAGGCGATCTCCTGAATCCCCCGAGATGGGATTCGTGACGGCGGCGTCTCTGGAAGGTTTTCCGTATCATGGCTCTCGGTACAGGGGGTTTGGCGACGAAGGCTATTTGTAGGCGGAAGGGTAGGTCAAATGGTGTCACGAGGGGCCCACACACTAGGCCGGTGCGGCCAGGGCCTGGGCCGCGCCGCCCTGGTGTGTGGCCACCTCGTGGCCCCACTTCGTCTCCCTTTCGGTCTTCTGGAAGCTTCGTGCAAAAATGGGCCCCTGGGCGTTGATTTCGTCCAATTCCGAGAATATTTCCTTACTAGGATTTCTGAAACCAAAAACGAGTAGAAAACGAGCAAGCGGCACTTCGGCATCTTGTTAATAGGTTAGTGCCGGAAAATGTATAATAATGCTGTAAAGTATGTATAAAACATTCAAGTATTGTAATAAAAGTAGCATGGAACATAAGAAATTATAGATACGTTTGAGACGTATCAGACATCAGGATGGTGAACAACCGTTCTGTAGTCAAACAAGCTCATGAGATACAGTGCATTGCGAAAGAGCTTGAACTCCTTAAGTGTGCCTTACCTGATAAGTTTGTGGCTGGATGCATTATTGCTAAGTTGCCCCCTTCATGGAGGAACTTTGCCACAACTCTCAAACACAAGAGACAGGAGATATCAGTTGAAAACCCGATAGCGTCTCTTGATGTTGAGGAGAAAGCTCGGGCTAAGGATACTACCGAGAAAGGAGAGGGCCGATCCTAGCGCCAACATGGTGCGGAAGAAACCCTACAAGCAAGAACAAAGAGAATAACAAGCCCTCCTTCAATAAGCCTATGAAGACTACAACCTTCAAGAAGAAGAAGATGATAAACAAAGCAGATCTGAGCTGCTTTACCTGTGGAGAGACTGGCCATTTTTCTAAGGACTGTCCAGAGAGGGCAGACCGCAAGAAAAAGGCGAGGCAAGTCAACATGGTGAACGCTAGCAATGCTGATGGGTACGGTAATCTCTATACTGTTCTTTTGGTATTTCAATCTCCATGTTGGTGGATTGATACGGGTGCTAATGTTCATGTGTGTGCTGACATATCCATGTTCACTTCTTACCAGGTCGCCCGGGATTCTTCCGTCTTGATGGGGAATGGGTCACATACTTCTGTTCGTGGTGTTGGCACGGTAGATCTAAAATTCACTTTGGGGAAGATCGTGCAGCTGAGGAACGTGCAGCATGTCCCTACTATGAACAAGAATCTCGTTAGCGGCTCCCTTCTATGCAAAGATGGGTTTAAGGTTGTCTTAGAGTCGAATAAAGTAGTTGTTTCCAAGTTTGGACAATTTATTGGTAAAGGCTATGAGTGCGGAGGCTTGTTCCGCTTTTCGCTTTCTGATTTCAGTAATAAGTCTGTGAACCATATTTGTGCCAATGTTAGTGATGATACCAGTGTTTGGCATTCTCGTTTATGTCACATTAATTTTGGCTTAGTGTCTCGGCTATCCAGTTTAAGTTTAATTCCGAAGTTCACCATTGCCAAAGGTTCTAAGTGCCATAGTTGTGTGCAATCAAAGCAACCTCGAAAGCCTCACAAGGCGGCCGAGGAGAGAAACTTGGCACCTCTAAAAATCATACATTCTGATCTATGCGAGATGAATGGTGTGTTGACAAAAGGTGGAAAGAGATATTTCATGACATTGATTGATGATGCGACTAGATTTTGCTATGTTTATTTGTTGCGAACTAAAGATGAAGCTTTAGACTACTTTAAAATTTATAAGGCCGAAGTTGAAAATCAATTAGAGAGAAATATCAAGCGTCTTAGGTCGGATCGTGGTGGTGAGTATTTTCCTAAAATCTTTGATGAATTCTGTGAGGAACATGGTATTATTCATGAGAGGACGCCTCCCTATTCGCCCCAATCAAACGGGGTTGCCGAGAGGAAAAATCGCACGCTGACTGACTTGGTGAATTCCATGTTAGCCACTGCTGGTTTATCAAAGGCATGGTGGGGGGAGGCTTTGTTGACTTCATGTCATGTCCTAAATAGAGTTCCTAACAAGAATAAAGATAAAACTCCTTACGAGGAGTGGTCTGGGAGAAAACCATCACTTTCGTATTTGCACATGGGGATGTTTGGCGAAAGTCAATATTCCAATTACTAAGAAGCGCAAACTCGGACCAAAGACAGTGGATTGTATCTTTCTAGGTTATGCTCCGCGGAGTGTAGGCTATAGATTTTTAGTAGTTCAATCGAAGTACACGATATGCATGTTGATACTATTATGGAATCTCGTGATGCAACATTCTTTGAGAATATGTTTCCTATGAAAGATATGCATAGCATTGCTAGAATTTCTACTGAGATAGTTCCTGAATCTAGTACATCTAATGAGTATTTTGAACAATCACATGAGATTGTTATTGAGAAGGATGACAATGAAGCTCCTAAACGGAGCAAGAGACGGAGGATTGAAAAATCCTTTGGTGATGATTTCATTATGTACCTTGTGGATGATACTCCCACGTCCATTGCGAGAGGCATATGCATCTCCGGATGCGGATGATCGGAAAGAAGCTGTCCATAATGAGATGGACTCGATTCTTTCTAATGGAACTTGGGAGCTATCGAAACGACCCCATGGATGCAAGCCTGTGGGATGCAAATGGGTGTTCAAGAAGAAGCTAAGACCTGATGGTACTATTGAGAAGTACAAGGCACGGCTTGTAGCGAAAGGCTACACACAGAGAGAAGGCGAAGATTACTTCGACACCTATTCACCTGTCGCTAGACTTACCACCATTCGAGTACTACTGTCCATGGCTGCCTCCTATGGTCTTATTGTTCATCAAATGGACGTAAAGACAGCTTTTCTTAATGGAGAGTTGGAAGAGGAAAACTATATGGATCAGCCTGATGGGTTTGTAGTAAAAAGTGAAGAAAGAAAGGTGTGCAAGTTGCTAAAATCTTTATATGGCCTAAAACAAGCACCTAAGCAATGGCATGAGAAGTTTGACAGAACTTTAACTTTTGTAGGCTTTGTTGTCAATGAGGCTGACAAGTGCGTTTACTATCGCCATGGTGGGGGCGAAGGTGTTATATTATGTTTGTATGTGGATGATATTCTGATCTTTGGTACAAACATGAAGGTAATACACGAGGTCAAGTCTTTCTTGTCAAAGAGCTTTGATATGAAAGATCTGGTAGAAGCTGATGTGATTCTGAACATCAAGCTGATTAAGAATGAGAGTGAGATTACTCTAACGCAATCCCATTATGTTGAGAAGATCTTGAGCCGGTTCGGCTATATTGATAGCAAGCCTTCTCCAACACCTTATGATCCCAGTGTGACATTACGCAAGAACCGGAGAATCGCCATATATCAATTGAGATATTCTCAGATCGTTGGCTCACTCATGTACTTAGCGAGCGCGACTAGACCTGATATGGGGTGGCCCGATCTTC
>NC_061510.1:99401408-99474725 GCF_022539505.1 Lolium rigidum | reverse complement strand
GCATGTTTTTATTAGATCGGGTTATAACTAGCTAGTACAGTTTAGGGTTATGTGTTTTAATTAAGTAGGGTTGATTATCTAGGGTTAGTTACATATATATGGTTTAGGGTTAATGCATGGCACATTTAATTTAATTAGAGGACCGCGAGGCACCCCCGGCCTGCTCGATGCACAATTAAGTGTCGTTGGCCTATACATAGGGTTTAATTAGGGTTTTAGGGTTAGCTAGGGTTTAGGGTTAGGGTTAGGGTTAGGGTTAGGGTTTAGGGTCTAGGGTTTAGGGTTAGCTAGGGTTTAGGGTTAGGGTTAGGGTTAGGGTTAGGGTTAGGGTTTAGGGTCTAGGGTTTAGGGTTTAGTGTTTAGGGTGTTTAGGGTTTAGGGATTAGGGATTATTAGGGATCAGGGATTTAAGGTTTTAGGGGTTGTTTAAGGTTTAGGGATCATCGATCGAGTGCGCACACACATTATTAGAGGCACTCGCGCCTTTACGCATAAAGTGCATGCGTATATATGTGTGTTTTTTGGGCCACCAACGATATATAGATGATCGAGAGAGAGAGATCGAGACTGAAATCCCCAAGAATATATATGTTCAAATATACATTAAAATATATGCACGAATGCATTGTAGGCCATGCATGCACACTAATTATATATATATTATGAGGCAACTTAATCAAATGTGTTTTCATTCGAGAGAACTTGTCAAAATTCAAGTTAATTAATTTATCACGATAATTATATAATTAATTAATGAATCTCAGGGATATGTTATACAACATGATCGATATAGGCCATGTATATTTTAATTGGTGTTAATCTACGGTTTGCTAGCTAGATGCTACATATAGAGCATGTTTTTATTAGATCGGGTTATAGCTAGCTAGTATAGTTTAGGGTTATGTGTTTTAATTAAGTAGGGTTGATTAACTAGCTAGGGTTAGTTACATATATATGGTTTAGGGTTAATGCATGGCACATTTAATTTAATTAGAGGACCGCGAGGCACCCCCTGGCCTGCTCGATGCACAATCAAGTGTCGTTGGCCTAAACATAGGGTTTAATTAGGGTTTTAGGGTTAGCTAGGGTTTAGGGTTAGGGTTAGGGTTAGGGTTTAGGGTCTAGGGTTTAGGGTCTAGGGTTTAGGGTTTAGGGTTAGCTAGGGTTTAGGGTTAGGGTTAGGGTTAGGGTTAGGGTTAGGATTAGGGTTTAGGGTCTAGGGTTTAGTGTTTAGGGTGTTTAGGGCTTAGGGATTAGGGATTATTAGGGATTAGGGATTTAAGGTTTTAGGGGTTGTTTAAGGTTTAGGGATCATCGATCGAGTGCGCACACACATTATTAGAGGCACATGCGCGCGCCTTTACGCATAAAGTGCATGCGTATATATGTGTGTTTTTTGGGCCACCAACGATATATAGATGATCGAGAGAGAGATCGAGATTGAAATCCCCAAGAATATATATGTTCAAATATACATTAAAATATATGCACGAATGCATTGTAGGCCATGCATGCACACTAATTATATATATATATATTATGAGGCAACTTAATCAAATGTGTTTTCATTCGAGAGAACTTGTCAAAATTCAACTTAATTAATTTATCACGATAATTATATAATTAATTAATGAATCTCAGGGATATGTTATACAACATGATCGATATAGGCCATGTATATTTTAATTGGTGTTAATCTACGGTTTGCTAGCTAGCTGCTATATATAGAGCATGTTTTTATTAGATCGGGTTATAGCTAGCTAGTATAGTTTAGGGTTATGTGTTTTAATTAAGTAGGGTTGATTAGCTAGCTAGGGTTAGTTACATATATATGGTTTAGGGTTAATGCATGGCACATTTAATTTAATTAGAGGACCGCGAGGCACCCCCGGCCTGCTCGATGCACAATTAAGTGTCGTTGGCCTATACATAGGGTTTAATTAGGGTTTTAGGGTTAGCTAGGGTTTAGGGTTAGGGTTAGGGTTAGGGTTAGGGTTAGGGTTAGGGATTAGGGTCTAGGGTTTAGGGTTTAGGGTCTAGGGTTTAGGGTTTAGGGTTAGCTAGGGTTTAGGGTTTAGTGTTTAGGGTGTTTAGGGTTTAGGGATTAGGGATTATTAGGGATTAGTTATTTAAGGTTTTAGGGGTTGTTTAAGGTTTAGGGATCATCGATCGAGTGCGCACACACATTATTAGAGGCACCCGCGCGCGCCTTTACGCATAAAGTGCATGCGTATATATGTGTGTTTTTTGGGCCACCAACGATATATAGATCATCGAGAGAGAGAGATCGAGATTGAAATCCCCAAGAATATATATGTTCAAATATACATTAAAATATATGCACGAATGCATTGTAGGCCATGCATGCACACTAATTATATATATATATTATGAGGCAACTTAATCAAATATGTTTTCATTCGAGAGAACTTGTCAAAATTCAAGTTAATTAATTTATCACGATAATTATATAATTAATTAATGAATCTCAGGGATATGTTATACAACATGATCGATATAGGCCATGTATATTTTAATTGGTGTTAATCTACGGTTTGCTAGCTAGCTGCTATATATAGAGCATGTTTTTATTAGATCGGGTTATATCTAGTATAGTTTAGGGTTATGTGTTTTAATTAAGTAGGGTTGATTAGCTAGGGTTAGTTACATATATATGGTTTAGGGTTAATGCATGGCGCATTTAATTAATTTAATTAGAGGACCGCGAGGCACCCCTGGGCTGCTCGATGCACAATTAAGTGTCGTTGGCCTATACATAGGCACTAGTAGGAAAACCATTATAGGTGGAAACCACCTCTGTGGCGCACCAAATAGCTCATGCGCCACAAAAATATTTCTGTGGCGCACCACCAAAATGCGCCATAAAAAAATTGAAGTTTCTGTGGCGCATATGCTTGCACGTGCGCCACCGAAGATGGAGATTCTGTGGCGCACGGTGAGCAGTGCGCCACAGAAAGTTCGTGGGACCCACGCTGGGTCCACCACTGCACATGGCCGAAGGAAATTCCGTGGCGCATGGTCCAGCGTGCGCCACAGAAAGTTAAGTTTCTGTGGCGCACGTTGGTCCATGCGCCACAGAATTTCCTGCGGGGACCACCCCCCGGCTCACGCCACCATTATTCTGTGGCGCATGAGCTGTTATGCGCCACAGAAGTTCATGTTTCTGTGGCGCATATCAGCTAATGCGCCACAGAAAGTGAATAGTAGATCTCACTTTTGGAGGCAGCTTTCCCCCTCTTTTCTTCCACCCACCACCCTTTCCATTCTTGTCTTCTCCAACCAGCTCGTCTTCCTCCTCTCTCCCACTCCATTTTGGTCATACTTTTCTCCATTGTTGATAGCTCTAAGCCTATTTTGTGGGCATATTTGTGAGGGGAAGCCACACCAACTTGTAGAGGGGTACTAAAAACCACAATTCTCTTTCCCTCCTCCTCCACTTTCCCTCTTGCATGGTCCATTGTTTTGTCTCCACCACCCCATCCTCTTGCTCCACCATGATGTTGGTAGATTTGTGAGAGGTTGAGTACTATTGGATGCATGTTTTGTGTGTATGGATGTTTTGTAGGTGAAGATTATTATCGCGCTCCCGGACGGTTTGCGGTGGCGAGAAGATGATGTTTATATGTGTTGAGCTTTGTGTTGTGGTTGAATGTTTGCTTGCGAAGAAGCTTATTTGTGTTGTTGGTTTGTGCCGGCGTGTGGTGCATGGATGTTTGCCGAAATGTTGATTCATTTCCATTTCGGCAAATTCTTGCACTAGCCATATGTCCCACTTTTAGGATAGGTCATGTCGAAATTTTCCGGCGATCATGCATGCATGTGTGTTTATGCATGGTGTGTGTGGTTCTAATTAACTCTCTTTTGCTCTATATATGTATGATGCAGTCAACCATGGTCGTCCATATGAGGTAAGGACAAGTGGTTAGATACAAGGTGAACGCGAAGGCCGACATGGTTAGGAACAACATGACCCTGATAAGATGTCCGTGTCGAAAATGCGGACTCCGGCAGTGGATCGACCCTGATTCCGGACAACCGGAGGAACACCTGCTCGGGCGCGGTTTCATGCTCGGCTTCAACGAGGAGCCGGCGGCAAATGTTGGTCATGAAGAAGAGGCCGACATCGGGCGAGAAGACGAAGAGTCTCCCGAACATGGTGTTCATCATGAGGAAGGAGAGGCCGATGAAGGAGATGATGATGCCGGAGGAGATGGTGGTGGAGATGCCGAGAGGAAGGAGAGAAAGCAGACGCCGCTAACGTCGGCCCTGCGGGACCCTCATGTTCAAGAGCTTCTCCTGAAGGACACGGGCAACGCCAAACCTGAAGCCAAGCCGGCGCAAATGAAGGTAGACGGGATGACTCCATTGTATCCAGGGTGCCGGCCCGAGGATACACGCTTGAGTGTAACGCTCGAGTGTCTGGAGATGAAGGCGGAACACAAATGGACCGACGAGCAGCTTCAGCGATAACATGAAATCCTCGGCATGCTCGTCTTCCCAAGGACAACACATTGCCGACAAGTATCGACGAGGCCAAGAAAGTAGTTTGCCCACTCGACCTACCGCACGTAAAGTACCACGCATGCATCAATGATTGTGCACTTTTTCGGAATGAGTACAAGGATAGAACCACATGTCCGGTGTGCGGCCAAGGACGGTACAAGAGAGGGAACAAGAAAGTTCCTCTGAAAGTTGTCTGGTACTTTCCTATCACTCCCCGTCTGCAGCGGTATTTCGTAGATCCTAAGGAAGCAAAGCTCATGCAATGGCACGCGGAAAGGGAGAAGCCCGCAGATGATCCGGAGAAGGGCAAGATCCTGACACACCCTGCAGACGCTAGCCAGTGGAATGCGTTGGACATTGAGTTCGCAGATGAGTTCGGGAGCGAACCGAGGAACATTCGTCTGGGCATGAGCACCGACGGACTCAATCCCTTTGGAAACCAGAGTAGCACGCATAGCACCTGGCCCGTGTTTGTATGGCCATACAACCTCCCCCCGGCTGTGCACAAAGCAGCGGTACGTACACATGAGTATTCTTATTCAGGGGCCAAAACAACCGGGCGTGGACATGCATCTGTATCTCGGTCTGTTGAAAGAGGAGTTAGCCACGCTGTGGCAGACACCGGCCCCTACTTGGGACGCGTACAAAAGAGATTATTTCCCTCTCAGAGCCGCATTGCTAACGACAGTGCAGGACTATCCTGGTTACGCATATGTATCGTGCCAGGTGAACCACGGATTCAACGGATGTGTCAAGTGCATGGATAAGACCCCGCATCTGCAGCTGCCGAAGCCTCCCGGGTCTTGTAAAACTGTGTTCCAAGGGACTCGAATGTGGCTTCGCTTCGATCACCCGTGGAGAAAACGCAAGGATCTGTTCAACGGCGAAGAGGAGCTCGGAAGAGCCCCACGACCGAGGAGCGGCGAAGAAATATCCGAGCTTTTGGAAAATTGGGAAGAGTGCCCCGCGCCGGGAAAGAAGCGACCGCGGGAATCGCCGCTGCTGGGAGTATGGAAAGAGAGGTCTGTTTTCTGGGACCTGCCGTACTGGAAGGTCCTCCACACGCCCCATAGCCTCGATGTCATGCACATCATGAAAAACGTTACCGAGAGCCTACTTGGCACTCTGATGAACATGCCGGAGAGGACCAAGGATGGCCCGAAAGCAAGAACCGACCTGAAATTGCTTGGCCTCAAGAAAGAACTTCAGTACCCCACCGATAGTGATGATGATGATGAACAGACGGAAACGACTCAGGGTCACTGATACGTCTCCAACGTATCGATAATTTCTTATGTTCCATGCTACTTTATTGATGATACCTACATGTTTTATGCACATTATATGTCATATTTATGCATTTTCTGGAACTAACCTATTAACAAGATGCCGAAGAGCCGATTGCTTGTTTCTAGCTGTTTTTGGTTTCAGAAATCCTAGTAAAGAAATATTCTCGGAATTGGACGAAACTTTCGCCCAGGGTCCTATTTTTGCACGAAGCTTCCAGAAGACCGAAGAGATAACGAAGTGGGGCCACGAGGCAGCCAGAGGCTAGGGCGGCGCGGCCCAGGCCCTGGCCGCGCCGACCTACCCCCCGGGCCCCCCGTGTGGCCCCCGCGTTGACCCTCCGCCTACTTAAAGCCTCCGTCGCGAAACCCCCGTATCGAGAGCCACGATACGGAAAACCTTACTGAGACGCCGCCGCCGCGAATCCCATCTCGGGGGATTCAGGAGATCGCCTCCGGCACCTTGCCGGAGAGGGGATTCATCTCCCGGAGGACTCTACACCGCCATGGTCGCCTCCGGAGTGATGAGTGAGTAGTTCACCCTCGGACCATGGGTCCATAGCAGTAGCTAGATGGTCGTCTTCTCCTTGTTGTGCTTCATTGTTGGATCTTGTGAGCTGCCTAACATGATCAAGATCATCTATCTGTAATTCTATATGTTGTGTTTGTCGGGATCCGATGGATAGAGAGTACTATGATTATGGTGATTATCAATCTATTTTTTATGTGTTGTTTATGATCTTGCATGCTCTCCGTTACTAGTAGAGGCTCTGACCAAGTTTTTACTCTTAACTCCAAGAGGGAGTATTTATGCTCGATAGTGGGTTCATGCCTCCATTGAATCTGGGACAGTGACAGAAAGTTCTAAGGTTGTGGATGTGCTGTTGCCACTAGGGATAAAACATTGATTCTATGTCTAAGGATGTAGTTGTTGATTACATTACGCACCATACTTAATGCAATTGTCTGTTGCTTTGCAACTTAATACTGGAGGGGGTTCGGATGATAACTTCGAAGGTGGACTTTTTAGGCATAGATGCGGTTGGATGGCGGTCTATGTACTTTGTCATAATGCCCAATTAAATCTCACTATATTTATCATATCATGTATATGCATTGTTATGCCTTTCTCTATTTGTCAATTGCCCGACTGTAATTTGTTCACCCAACATGCTTTATCTTATGGGAGAGACACCTCTAGTGAACTGTGGACCCCGGTCCTATTCTTTACATAGCATACAATCTACTGCAATTGTGTTTTACTGTTTTCTTTGCAAACATCTTCCACTCGATACGTTTAATCCTTTGTTACAGCAAGCCGGTGAGATTGACAACCTCACCTGTTTCGTTGGGGCAAAGTACTTTGGTTTTGTTGTGCAGATTCCACATTGGCGCAGGAATCCCTGGTGTTGCGCCGCATCACATTTCGCGACCATCAACCTTCAACGTGCTTCTTGGCTCCTCCTGGTTCGATCAACCTTGGTTTCTTTCTGAGGGAAAACTTGCCACTGTGCGCATCATACCTTTCCTCTTGGGGTTCCCAACGGACGTGTACATTTACGCGCATCAAGCAACTGTTTTCTGGCGCCGTTGCCGGGGAGATCAAGACACGCTGCAAGGGGAGTCTCCACTTCTCAATCTCTTTACTTTGTTTTTGTCTTGCTTTATTTTATTTACTACTTTGTTTGCTGCACTAAATCAAAACACAAAAAAATTAGTTGCTAGTTTTACTTTATTTACTGTCTTGCTCTCTATATCGAAAACACAAAAAAATTAGTTACTTGTCTTTACTCTGTTTGCCTAGTTTACTTTTTGCTTATTGCATCATGTTTCCTTTTAATTTCACCACAAAAGACATACCGGTAGGACGTGGGTCCATAGTTGGGAGAAATAATATAGAAGAATTTTTCAATCATGTTAGTATTACTCGAAGATTTTGAAGATAGACACTTGGTAGAACTTGCTCCTACCTATGAAATTGCTGCTTGCTGCTTTAGTTAGCATGTTGGAAACTAAATTTGTTAATCTCAATCCTATAATCCAACACATGTTTCTTACACTTGGTGATATGGAAGAAGGGGAAAAGAAAGATTTTGTTTTAGAAACTCTTCTTAGAGAATTTGGTGGTTTAGCAAGAGAGGCTAGAAAGGTCTTTGCTAAATTTAATATGCTAGGTTCTCATATTAATTTTGTTGGTCTCCTTGAAAAAATGGACATGGATAGAATAAGGTACACTAATAATATTAATGATGGTGGGGAAATCAAAGCACCAATACCATGTAAACTCCTAGCTATGAATGATGCATTAGAAAATAACTATGATTGGCTTGTTCCTGAAAATTTGTTCGATGAGAGTAGCAAGCCCAAGACTAATGAAAAGGGAGACGCTAAAACTTATGTATCCAATATACTATGCTTGGTTGAGAAAATTCCCAATACCCCTGGTCATGATGGTGATGCTTCTTCGTTTGAAAATACTTGATTTGCACTTTCTGCGCCTAGCTGAAAGGCGTTAAAGAAAAGCGCTTATGGGAGACAACCCATGTTTTTACCTACAGCAATTTTTTGTTTTGTTGAGTCTTGGAAGTTGTTTACTACTGTAGCAACCTCTCCTTATCATGTTTTTGTGCCAAGTAAAGTTTCTATGTCAAAGTTGATGTTATATTTTGGATCGCTGCGCAGAAACAGCATTGCTGTCTGTCACGAATCTGGGCACAGTTCTCTGTAGAAAATTCGAAAAAATCTGCCAATTTACGAGCGTGATCCTCAGATATGTACGCAACTTTCATTAGTTTTGAGTTTTTCCATTTGAGCAAGTCTGGTGCCAGCTTTAAATTCGTCTTTACGGACTGTTCTGTTTTTGACAGATTCTGCCTTTTATTTCGCATTGCCTCTTTTGCTATGTTGGATTTATTTCTTTGATCCATTAATGTCCAGTAGCATTATGCAATGTCCAGAAGTGAAAATAATGATTGTGTCACCTCTGAATGTGTGAATTATTAATTGTGCACTAACCCTCTAATGAGTTTGCTTGAAGTTTGGTGTGAAGGAAGTTTTCAAGGGTCAAGAGAGGAGAATGATATACTATGATCAAGAGGAGTGAAAGCTCTAAGCTTGGGGATGCCCCCGTGGTTCACCCCTGCATATTTTAAGAAGACTCAAGCGTCTAAGCTTGGGGATGCCCAAGGCATCCCCTTCTTCATCGACAACATCATCAGGTTCCTCCCCTGAAACTATATTTTTATTCAGTCACATCTTGTGTTCTTTGCTTGGAGCGTCGGTTTGTTTTTGTTTTTGTTTTTGTTTGAATAAAATGGATCCTAGCATTCACTTTGTGGGAGAGAGACACGCTCCGCTGTTGCATATGGACACATGTGTCCTTAGGCTGTACTCATAATGTTCAAGGCGAAGTTTCTTCTTCGTTAAATTGTTATATGGTTGGAATTGGAAAATGCTACATGTAGTAATTCTAAAATGTCTTGGATAATGTGATACTTGGCAATTGTTGTGCTCATGTTTAAGCTCTTGCATCATATGCCTTGCACCCATTAATGAAGAAATACATAGAGCTTGCTAAAATTTGATTTGCATATTTGGTTTCTCTAAGGTCTAGATAATATCTAGTATTGAGTTTTGAACAACAAGGAAGACGGTGTAGAGTCTTATAATGTTTACAATATGTCTTTTATGTGAGTTTTGCTGCACTTGTTCATCCTTGAGTTTGCTTCAAATAACCTTGCTAGCCTAAACCTTGTATCGAGAGGGAATACTTCTCATGCATCCAAAATCCTTGAGCCAACTACTATGCCATTTGTGTCCACCATACCTACCTACTACATGGTATTTCTCCGCCATTCCAAAGTAAATTGCTTGAGTGCTACCTTTAAAATCCCATCATTCACCTTTGCAATATATAGCTCATGGGACAAAATAGCCTTAAAAACTATCGTAGTATTGAATATGTACTTATGCACTTTATATTTTATTAAGTTGCTTGTTGTGCGATAACCATGCTTCGGGGAACGCCATCAACTATTGTTGAATATCATGTGAGTTGCTATGCATGTCCGTCTTGTACTGAAGGATCTATCATTTTAGTGGTTGGAGCATGCAAAATTGTTAGAGAAGAACATTGGGCCGCTAACTAAAGCCATGAACCATGGTTGAAGTTTCAGTTTTGGACATATATCCTCAATCTCATATGAGAATAATAATCATTGCTACATGCTTATGCATTTAAGAGGAGTCCATTATCTGTTGTCCATGTTGTCCCGGTATGGATGTCTAAGTTGAGAATAATCAAAAGCGAGAAATCCAAAATGCGAGCTTTCTCCTTAGACCTTTGTACGAGCGGCATGGAGGTACCCCTTTGTGACACTTGGTTGAAACATGGCATGCAAAGATCCGGTAGTCCAAGCTAAGTAGGACGAGGTGCGGACACTATTAGTATATTATGCATGAGGCTTGCAACTTGTAAGATATAATTTACATAACTCATATGCTTTATTACTACCGTTGACAAAATTGTTTCATGTTTTCAAAATAAAAGCTCTAGCACAAATACAGCAATCGATGCTTTCCTCTTTGAAGGACCATTCTTTTACTTTTATTGTTGAGTCAGTTTACCTATCTCCCTCCACCTTAAGAAGCAAACACTTGTGTGAACTGTGCATTGATTCCTACATACTTGCATATTGCACTTGTTATATTACTTTATGTTGACAATATCCATGAGATATACATGTTATAAGTTGAAAGCAACCGCTGAAACTTAATCTTCCTTTGTGTTGCTTCAACACCTTTACTTTGATTTATTGCTTTATGAGTTAACTCTTATGCAAGACTTATTGATGCTTGTCTTGAAGTACTATTCATGAAAAGTCTTTGCTTTATGATTCACTTATTTACTCATGTCATTACCCTTGTTTTGATCGCTGCATTCATTACATATGTTTACAAATAGTATGATCAAGATTATGATGGCATGTCACTTCAGAAATTATCTTTGTTATCGTTTTACCTGCTCGGGACGAGCAGAACTAAGCTTGGGGATGCTGATACGTCTCCAACGTATCGATAATTTCTTATGTTCCATGCTACTTTATTGATGATACCTACATGTTTTATGCACATTATATGTCATATTTATGCATTTTCTGGAACTAACCTATTAACAAGATGCCGAAGAGCCGATTCGTTGTTTTCGCTGTTTTTGGTTTCAGAAATCCTAGTAAAGAAATATTCTCGGAATTGGACGAAACTTTCGCCCAGGGTCCTATTTTTGCACGAAGCTTCCAGAAGACCGAAGAGATAACGAAGTGGGGCCACGAGGCAGCCAGAGGCTAGGGCGGCACGGCCCAGGCCCTGGCCGCGCCGACCTACCCCCTGGGCCCCTCGTGTGGCCCCCCGCGTTGACCCTCCGCGTACTTAAAGCCTCCGTCGCGAAACCCCCAGTACCGAGAGCCACGATACGGAAAACCTTACCGAGACGCCGCCGCCGCGAATCCCATCTCGGGGGATTCAGGAGATCGCCTCCGGCACCCTGCCGGAGAGGGGATTCATCTCCCGGAGGACTCTACACCGCCATGGTCGCCTCCGGAGTGATGAGTGAGTAGTTCACCCCTGGACCATGGGTCCATAGCAGTAGCTAGATGGTCGTCTTCTCCTTGTTGTGCTTCATTGTTGGATCTTGTGAGCTGCCTAACATGATCAAGATCATCTATCTGTAATTCTATATGTTGTGTTTGTCGAGATCCGATGGATAGAGAGTACTATGATTATGGTGATTATCAATCTATTGTTTATGTGTTGTTTATGATCTTGCATGCTCTCCGTTACTAGTAGAGGCTCGGCCAAGTTTTTACTCTTAACTCCAAGAGGGAGTATTTATGCTCGATAGTGGGTTCATGCCTCCATTGAATGCGGGACGAGTGACGAGAAAGTTCTAAGGTTGTGGATGTGCTGTTGCCACTAGGGATAAAACATTGATTCTATGTCTAAGGATGTAGTTGTTGATTACATTACGCACCATACTTAATGCAATTGTACTGTTGCTTTGCAACTTAATACTCGGAGGGGGTTCGGATGATAACCTGAAGGTGGACTTTTTAGGCATAGATGCAGTTGGATGGCGGTCTATGTACTTTGTCGTAATGCCCAATTAAATCTCACTATATTTATCATATCATGTATATGCATTGTTATGCCTTTCTCTATTTGTCAATTGCCCGACTGTAATTTGTTCACCCAACATGCTTTATCTTATGGGAGAGACACCTCTAGTGAACTCGTGGACCCCGGTCCTATTCTTTACATAGCATACAATCTACTGCAATTGTGTTTTACTGTTTTCTTTGCAAACATCTTCCACTCGATACGTTTAATCCTTTGTTACAGCAAGCCGGTGAGATTGACAACCTCACCGTTTCGTTGGGGCAAAGTACTTTGGTTTTGTTGTGCAGATTCCACGTTGGCGCAGGAATCCCTGGTGTTGCGCCGCATCACATTTCGCGACCATCAACCTTCAACGTGCTTCTTGGCTCCTCCTGGTTCGATCAACCTTGGTTTCTTTCTGAGGGAAAACTTGCCACTGTGCGCATCATACCTTCCTCTTGGGGTTCCCAACGGACGTGTACATTTACGCGCATCAGTCACCACAAAAGGGCTAAGAAGAATGAGGTGGTGGTGCTTAAACCTGCCTGCTTCACTCTGAGCGAGGAGGAGCTCGAGAGGTTTTTCGAGTGCCTCCTAGGTGTAAAAGTTCCTCACGGTTACTCGGGGAAGATAAGCGAGATATCTCGGACGTAGCGAAGAAGAGGTTTAGCGGGATGAAGTCTCACGACTGTCACGTGCTGATGACACAGATACTTCCCGTTGCGATGCGAGGGATAATGGACGACCACGTCCGCGAGACGCTGTTTGGCCTCTGCAACTTCTTCGACGTCATCTCTAGGAAGTCCATCGGCGTTAAGCAGCTCAACAGGCTACAAGAAGAGATCGTCGAGATACTATGCGAGCTCGAGATTTACTTCCCGCCGGCGTTCTTCGACATCATGGTGCATCTCGCTTGTCCATGTAGTGGATGACATCATCCACCTCGGGCCGACATTCCTGCACAACATGATGCCATTCGAAAGGTTGAACGGTGTCATCAAAGGATTCGCTTCGCAACAGGGCCCGTCCGGATGGAAGCATAGCCAAGGGCTTTCTCACCTACGAGTGCATCTCCTTCCGCGCAGTAACTACCTAAGCACCGAGAACGAGGATGTCGGTCTGCCCACCAGGAAGCACGTCGGCAGGCTAGCATGGTTTGGTCACCGCGAGGGCTACCGCGCAATGCATGTCGGCATCGCTGGTCGACACGCCGACTTTGACAGGGCACACCGAGTCGCGCTACAACACATAGAATTGGTCAGCCCTTGGGTGGATAAGCACGAAAGCTTAATCGAGCAGAAGTTCATCGACCTAGGACGGCCGAGGAAAACAGGGGACGTTACGAAAGAGCACAACTCCACCTTCACGGGGTGGTTCAAGAAAAGGCTACTGGAAAGTCCCGCACCAATGCCTTCTACTGAAGAGCGAAACTCATATTCTCCCCGTCACGGGGACCCGGCACAACGTAAGGACCTATCAGTCGTACGACATCAACGGCTATAGATTGTACACCGAGGAAAAGGACAAGAATAGCGAATATCAAAACTCAGGAGTAACTATGCTATCCTACACCGATGACAAGACTGATGTCAAGGAAAGATTCTACGGAAGGATCGAGGAGATTTGGGAACTCGACTACGTTGGAGTGACGATACCGATGTTCCGTGTGAGATGGGCCAAGAGCGTCGAAAAAGATGGACTATATTTCACCACCATGGTTATACCCGATGCCAAATCGAAGACCCCCTCCGCGAAAAATGAGCCGTGGGTGCTCGCTAGCCAAGTTGAGCAATGCTTCTTCATTACCGACCCGTCAAAGCCCAGCCGTGTGGTCGTGAGGAGGGGCAAGAGGAGCATCATCGGAATGGAAGGAGAAGCCGACAAGCAAGACATCGACAAGAACGGCGATCCAAAGATCGAAGAGGAATTTGACAAGTACTTCGACAAGCCTACTACTTATTCGAAAGTAAGAAGGAAGACCACCCTACCGGCTAAAGGTTGCCCGTACACGAGAAGAAATCTCAAGGTGGCCGGGCTAAAGTATTCAACAACCGCGATGAAGAAGGGCAAGAACATTGTCAAGAAACGCTAGCTAGCCACCGATCGGAACCGAGAAGTTCAATTGTGGCTTTTTTTGTGTACTATGCACTTTCGCAAAAACACAAGTGTGTATATGTGTGTGTATGACACAAGCATCCATATATGTACTTTTTTGAATTATCTATATAAATTAACTTGCATAATTGAACCTTCATTTATTTCTTGGAATAATACACTAGGAATGTATTAAAGGAAATACTTTTAAAAATTCATAAAACACTAGCTAATATATGATGCAGGAATTTAAAAGTATGCCTAAGTGTGGCAATTCGTGGCGCACCAAACCTAACATGCGCCACGGAATCTTGAAATTCTGTGGCGCATGTTAGGTTTGGTGCGCCACAGAATTGCCACACTTAGGCATATTCCACAACCCACACGGCCGGCCGGTTACTATATGCCTAAGTATGGAAATTCTGTGGCGCACCAAACCCAGCATGCGCCACAGAATCTTGAAATTCTGTGGCGCATGCTAGGTTTGGTGCGCCACAGAATTTCCACACTTAGCATATCCCGAGCGGTTCGCCCCCTTTCTTCTTCCCCAACCTTTCTTCTTCGATCGATCCCCAACCGCGCCGCGCTCTGTGCTCGCCTCGCCGCTCTCCGCTCTGTGCTCGCCTCGCCGCCGCCCAAGACCCGGAGGAGCGCCGCCCAGGACACGGAGGAGCGCCGCCCTCGCCGCCGCCCGCCGCCCAGGACCAGGACCAGGAGGAGCGCGCCGCCCAGGACCAGGACCAGGAGGACCTTGCCGCCCAGGACCAGGACCAGGAGGATCCCTCGCCGCCGCCCGCCGCCCAGGTACCTTCTTCGCCCCCCTCGCCAACCTCCTCCCTTCTCCGCCCCTTCCTTCTCCGCCCGTCCCCTCGTCCTCGGCCACATCCCTGGAATTCTAGGGTTTGTTATTACTTCTGTTCAAATTGAATCTCAAATCCCAACATCCTAACATCCTAAATGAGGATTTGTTACTTCTGTTCAAGTTTAGATAATTCTACTTCTGTTTCTGTATTTTCAAATATAGCTGAGTTCTATCATTATTTTTGGTCAAATTGTTATCTTGTTATGAGCCACATATATTTGGTCAGTTGAACAGAATTACACACTATTTTGATACCAAATGGTGATGAACAAAATTAAAGTGAATTGAACAGAAGTAAATATATAATATAACTCTGAGATTAGTAGCAGTAGTAGTCTTATGCTTGTATTTTGGATGCTTACTGGTTAATTATATTGGTTTATCAATATTATTCTTAAGTAGAATTGCTTCCTACTGGAAAATATTATTATTATGTCTGTTAAGTTAATTGTTTTGAGTTATTTCCTTCATTTGGATCATGTTGGATTGAGGAGTTCCTTACAAACAATTACTCTATGAGTTGATCACCAACATTATCATATATATATATATATTGGCAGCAAACCATCCAGAGAGTTCCCTACAAACAATAAACTTTGCATTTTTTGAGAAACAATGATACATGATATGCTGCTAGCAGACAAAAGTGGCAGTAGCTAGCTTGTTTTATTTTTGTTTGAGTGTTAATTAGTGAATAGGCACTGCATCATAAAAAATGATAACAGCTGCTAGCAGTAATCTGGAAATGTTTGAATTCTCTGGTTAATACTCTGGCAATGTTTGAATCTCCTATATAAGCAATTAGTGATACTCTGGCAATGTTTTGCTTCTGTTTTGTCAAGTCAAATAAGATGGGTCATTTTGAGCACTTCATTGTGCTTGGTCCTTGGGCACTTGGCAAGTAAATGAGCTATTTTTAATATACCCTAAAGTGTCTGGTATAAATGTATCTGGTGTAGTAAAGAATTTTATCATTTTGGATATGCAGAAAAAATATAATATATGATAAATATGTGTCTGGTATAAATGTATCTGGTGTAGTAAAGAATTTTATCATTTTGGATATGCTACAGTGGTTTATATGATAT
Organism: Lolium rigidum; assembly: GCF_022539505.1. Taxonomy (NCBI): domain Eukaryota; kingdom Viridiplantae; phylum Streptophyta; class Magnoliopsida; order Poales; family Poaceae; genus Lolium; species Lolium rigidum. The sequence continues at coordinate 99,458,718 of NC_061510.1, read as the reverse complement.
GCTACAGTACATGTATTTTGGATATGCTACAGTGTATAGCAGTAGTAGTCTTATGCTTGTATTTTGGATGCTTATCGGCATTATTTATTCCTCTGTGATGAACTCGAAAAGCACAAATAAGTTTGTTGCTTCATTTAGTAGTCCAAGTCGTCGGACTAGTTGGGCCAAAACAAAGCCTGGTTGTTGGGAAATTTAGCATTGATAACACTTCCATGCCCTGGTTGTTGCTTCATTTATGAGTTTTGTACATGTATAATGCTTGGCTGTTGCTGTATATTTTTGCTTCATGGTTGTCATTTCCCCTCTGCAAGCAAAGTGACTTTGGTAGTTTGCTTGTATATTTTTGCTTCATGGTTCAGGGTAGGGTTTATTTGCTTGAAGAATATAATGAGCAACTCATAGCAATCTGTTGGGTTGTAATTTTTTTTGTTGCTTGCAAGCAAGCGATGAGTGGCTTAGTGTTTATCATTGTATTGTGATGAAGAAAGCAAGCAAGCTGTAGGTGTATGTACAGAGTTAATTGCTTGAGCTCTAGGAACTACGAAAAGGAATTTTACTTCGTTTTAGTCCACCATGGAACCCAAGTTCCTTTATTTAATATGGGTAAACTAAAATTTGGAAGTTCACATAATTAGCTATAATTCGAGTGAAATGCTCCATGAAAGAATGCTCTTGCATTAGTTGGAAAGTTCCAACTGTATAAAATGAAGTCACATAATTACTTCTGTTGCATACTGTTGGTTTAGTGTCACTCCTATCTAGTTCTTGAAGCAAGCAGGCAGTAGTGGCAGTAGTGGCATGCAGTAGCTAGCTAGGTAAACTGGTATATTGGAGCAAATGTACTGGAGCATGAATTATATTCATTTATCAATACTGGAGCATGAATTATATTCATTTATCAATACTGGAGCATGAATTATAGTTTGCTTGTTGGTATACTAGAGCAAATATTGTACATGTATACTTGTTGGTATAATATCGGAGCATATGGTGCTGCTGTGTGTGTACCTGGAGCATATGGTGTTGTCTGTGTGTGTTGTTGTGTGTGTACTGGAGCATATGGTGCTCGCTGGAGCATATGATGTGATGTTTTTTGCAAGTGTATGGTGCTGCTGTGTGTACTGGAGCATATGATGTGTGTATGATGTTGGCATTTTATTATGTGAATTGTTGCAGGGACTTCAAATGAGCTGCCCATTTCTCCCGAAACGTTGATTCACTTCCGTTTCGGTTGAGAAATGGGGCTCCTATGTCCAAAAATTAGCAAAGGTCATGCCGAATTTTCCGGCCGACAATTGTACTAATAGATTTCATCCTCTTCTTTATAGAAATTGCAAATATGTCGGCCGACGACAACGTGGCCGGCACTTCTAAGGCCGCCATGACCCTCGAAGAGGAAGCCAGAGCGGCGAACGTCGAGTTCTGGGAATTCGGCCCCTCCCAGCGACAAGAGGAGGAGGTGGACTTGGCGGCGGAGGAAGTCGGAGCTGACCGTCAGATGACTGAAGCTGGGGAGGAGGAGGAGTATGAACCCACCACCGACGGCGGCGACCACACGGGGGGTGACGGCATCGGGGAGGCTGACGGCAGCGGCAACCCGGCTGCTAAGAAGAAGAAGAAGCCGCGGAAGGATCGGAAGCCGACGGTGCTCGCCAACACCACCAGCGAGATCACATTGGTCTCCGAAAGTGGGCAACCACAGGAGCCGGAGGCTGTTGCCGCTGGGTACGGCATGCAACTCGGGTGCATTGTCCGGGAAAGCATGTCGATCAACACGGTGAATATCCGAGGTGAAGGCAATGAGCATTTTGTCGACCTCTGCCTTCGGAAGCTTCACCGACGGTACACATTCCCGGCGCCATACAATAACTTGGAAAGATCCAACCCGGTGAATAAATTGGCCATCACGAAGATGAGCAACGCCCTGAGCAGCTGGAAAAGCCGGGTGAAGGCCAAGATCGACAAAGGTGAAAGCTTTGAGAGTATTAAGAAGGGTGAGCCGATGCTCGATGAAGCAGAGTTCCGGATATTCAAGGAGCGGCTGGATAGCGAGGATGCGAAAGCATGGACGGAGTGGGGTAGACAAATGCATGAGCTCAACTTAGGAGCACATCACCTTGGAAGCGGCGGTTATAGAGGAAAGATTCCCATTTGGGAAAAGGAGGACGAAGAACTTGCACTTGCTGGGAAACCGAACCCATGGTTGAAAATTGCGGACCTGCAGGTGAGGTACTTTGTCCGGGCCCGCTACACTCTGGACAGGAATATAATGGAATTCGTTACCGAGCATGACGACGTGAGGAAGTTCGAGGAAAAGCTGGTAAGGGAATTTACTCGCGCGGTCCATTGCTGCACATATTACATATATGACGTGAATGCAATGCCCTAAATGTGTTCACCCTATCCTTGTCCGCAGAACGAGCGGTTGGCGAAGGCCGATCTCCCCGAGGCCGAATCGTCGTCCCGAGGGCTCGACGGAGCCGTGGGACACGCCTTTCAACAGGGCGTTGAATATCCTCAAGGAGAGGCCGAGTATCCAAGCCGCCGACGTCGGGCTGGACGTGTCTGCGGCTTTGGTACAAGCATGAAGTTTCGCGAGTACTACAAAGAGGAAAGCAGCAAGAAGAGAAGGAGGAGCGCGATGTCGGAAGAGGATAAAGCCGAGGTGGAAGAGCGGAGGAAGAAGGTCTCCATGCTCGAGGAAAAACAGGCAAACTCGATGGACAAAGATGAGGTGGACAAGCTTTTCGAGAAGAAGCTCCGCGATTTCCTGCCCCCTCAGGTCATCGAGGGGATAGCTGCGTGGAATGCGGCCGGTCAGGTGTGGTCGATAAAAGTGCCTAGCGCCGGGGCCAGCAACTCGATCTTCAACGCGTCGCCATCTCCGGATCTGGTTACCCCGCCGCCCACCATCGCCGCGGGGCAGCCGATGGAGTTGGATGAACCGGTGCCCCCCGCTGATCCTGCCGAGGCTACCAAGGCGCAGCCGGCGGCGGTGGTGCTTCATAATGCACCCGAGCCGCAGAAGATTGATAGGCCGGCCGCCACTGTCTCCACATTAGCACAGCTCAACGCCATCACCAAGGTACTTAACTAATTAGTTATTCCATGCCATCTCCTTCATGCGTTTTGATACCCGGCTATCTAATTAATGATGCCCAACATTACTCAGGACACTCCTTGCGTGCTCCTTCACTGCGCGCCCGGCGGCGAGTTGAAGGATGTTGCCACGGGAATGATCATACAACCGAAGAGCACCACGTTGCACACCGTGGCTATGGACGCCAACGTCCTGAAGGTCACTTTGGGTCGGGTGTTGCCGGGGTGCGAAGACATGGACCCCCCAATACAGCCCGAGGGAGCCGACGAGCACCGACGCTTGAGAACTGCCATGGCTATACCATGGTATGGCCAAAGACCCAGATCCGTCTTGGGGGTCGCTCCACCGGCGCCTCCTCGATCATCCGGCAGCCGATCGTCCGGCCGCCTGCTCGGAGGGCAGCTCCTCCCGTCGTCACCGCCACAACAAGCCGCCACAAGAAACTGCTGGGAGAGTCTCTGCCTCAACCGCCACCGGCGGAGCCTAAAGGCAAGGCCGCTGCACCGCTATCGCCCATCCCATCACCCAACGAAGATGACATCGATGATGATGGGCCGGTAGACATCGATGCCTACCTCAACACCGGCGCCGACATAGATGATTTGTACATGGCGGGCGCGGATGAAGAAGCATACCGCGCTCGCGACGAACCAGCTGGCCCACCCAAGGCAACCGAACAGCGCCTGGTGTTCCGCGGCTTCTCTCAAGAGACGCCTCCGGCAGCCGATACACAAGAGCCAACCGCCGCAAACATCTTCAGCCCCAATACGCTGATCAAGAAGGTCAACGAGCAGTTTGAAGCGTCGGGGGCCGTTGCTCCGAAGAAGCCCCGTAAAAGACCTAGTAAGAACAAGGAGAAGTTCGCGAGCCAGCCACCTCCGACGATCCGTCATCGGGACTCCATGGTACCTCCCAGCAAGGATGGCTTGACCAGAATGCATGAAGCCGGCAAACCAATACGGGTCCGGAGCTGCAACACCTTGCTTCCGGAGCTATGCTCGCCTCTGCAGACGCGTATCCTGGTCCTAGAGAGTATCCTTCTTAAGGACAAAGATCCAAATTACCCGGTCTTCACGGTCAAGGTGCCAAGAGATGTGGGCTTCGTCACTGATGCCCCCGCGGATATATTCTTTATAGCGTACGAGGACATCTTCAAGCTATTCCACGCGAGAAGGCTGGACTATAACTTGGTCCGCCTATTCACGCTCAATCTGGTGATGAAGATCAAGAGAGAGAGTACCCCGGACGTCGCGATAGCGGACCCCTACTACATGCGTGAAAGCCAGTTGAACTTATCAGCGGTGCGGGTACGGGCTTCGTTGTACCTACGGAAGTGCTTCTTGGACAACAAGAGGAAGGACAACATCCTCTTGGCTTACTTTCCCGAGTAAGTACACATCCGCTAGCCCCTGTAATAAATTTCTTTTCCATTGCTCATTTCCAACCTTGATCTTGTTCCAAATTTGTGTTGCGCAGAGACACGCACTGCGTACTCATCTCCATTGCCCCGAAGTTTTCTCTTGCCACCTATTTCGACTCGGGGAGTGCGAAAAAGAAGAACTACACCAGAATAAGGGGTGTGCTAGATGATGCTCTCGAGGGCTACTTCAAAAAGGGAGGCGCCTTCAAAGAAAAGGCGGAATGTTTCAGGGATGATGGTAAACACAAGTTCAAGCACGTGTTCGAGTTCCCCTGTGTCAAGCAGCCGGAAAACAGCACTCTGGACGCCTTCTATGTCATGCATCACCTAAAAGGGTTTGTCCGGGATAGCCAGAACTTGCGTTTACCATCTGCTCTCCGAGGATGGGCCGAAAAGTTGGCGCGGATCAACGATGATGACCTCAGAGAAGACTTCCAGGATACCAGGGTCAAGTTATCACATATCATCACTCAAGACGTCACCACAGGGGGAGGGCCCTTGCACCAGGGTAGAGCGTTATGCAAGAGGGACATCGAGCACCGCCTCAAAGCGCAGGGTGACACGAGGACGTGGATTACAAAAGATCTGTACAAGCCGTTCCCGGAGCCCTGCGAGCCTTGACTTAGTGTGTGATAAACTAGCTATCTTCATCGGTTAGTTTGTATATATATCGATGGACGTGGTCTTTTGTGTGGGTCGTAATTAAGTACTATGTTCATCGGTTTATGTGTATCGGTGGACGTCGTCTTGTGTGTGCGTGTCGCAAACTTATTGTTGCCGTGCTCAACTTTACTATATACTTTGGTCTAATATTTATCAACATATATATATATGCATGATGTACTAATATGATATACTAATATGCCCTTGTCAATAGAGATGCCGACGTACGTTGTGTACAAGGGTCGGGTTCCGTGTGTCTACGAGGAGTGGCAGGATCTGTCTCGAACAGGTGCACAAGTTCGGCGGGAACAGCTACAAGGGATACGCGACTAGAGAGGAGGCGGTAGCACGGTGGAGGGCACACGTGGGCAAGAAGAAGAACCGGCTGAAGTTCTTGGTCCCCCTCTTACTCACCGCCACCGCGGTTGTACTCTACTTTACTTTAGTCTAGGTGGCCGGTGACGATGCATGTGCATATGAGACGAGATGAACACATGTATGTGTATGCGACGATCAAACACATTTCTACTTGTGTAATTTGGATCTAAATGATGTAATGATGAAGACTTGTGTGTATCATGTCATTTGTGTGTCATTTGTGAGTAATTCCGTTATTTCGGAATGTGCTATGTATTTCTTGTATATATCTGTATATTTCTGTGAAATACCACTATATACCGCGAAATGGAAAAAATTCGAAAATCCAAAAATTAACATTCCGTGGCGCATAAAGCGGCGATGCGCCACAAAAACTTATAAATATTCTATGGCGCATGGAGATGTAGTGCGCCACAAAATCTGGCGCCAAATTCCGTGGCGCACGATCAATGGTGCGCCACGAAGTCTAAGATTCCGTGGCGCACCGAACAGCGTGCGCCACAGAATTCCAAACTTCTGTGGCGCACCCACTGCTGCGCCACAGAATTCTAATACTAGTCGCGTGGCAACTGTGGCGACGGCCATATGCGCCACAGAATCTAGATTCGGTGCGCCACAGTTAGCCCTTTTTCCACTAGTGAGGGTTTAATTAGGGTTTAGGGTTAGCTAGGGCAGAGGGTTAGGGTTAGGGTTAGGGTTTAGGGTCTAGGGTCTAGGGTTTAGTGTTTAGGGTGTTTAGGGTTTAGGGTTTAGGGATTAGGGATTTAGGGTTTTAGGGTTGTTTAAGGTTTAGGGATCATCGATCGAGTGCGCACACACATTATTAGATCGAGGCACCCGCGCCTTTACGCATAAAGTGCATGCGTATATATGTGTGTTTTTTGGCCACCAACGATATATAGATGATCGAGAGAGAGATTGAAATCCCCAAGAATATGTTCAAATATACATTAAAATATATGCACGAATGCATTGTAGGCCATGCATGCACACTAATTATATATATATTATGAGGCAACTTAATCAAATGTGTTTTCATTCGAGAGAACTTGTCAAAATTCAAGTTAATTAATTTATCACGATACTTATATAATTAATTAATGAATCTCAGGGATATGTTATACAACATGATCGATATAGGCCATGTATATTTTAATTGGTGTTAATCTATGGTTTGCTAGCTAGCTGCTATATATAGAGCATGTTTTTATTAGATCGGGTTATAGCTAGCTAGTATAGTTTAGGGTTATGTGTTTTAATTAAGTAGGGTTGATTAGCTAGGGTTAGTTACATATATATGGTTTAGGGTTAATGCATGGCACATTTAATTTAATTAGAGGACCGCGAGAGGCACCCCTGGCCTGCTCGATGCACAATTAAGTGTTGTTGGCCTATACATAGGGTTTAATTAGGGTTTAGGGTTAGATAGGGTTTAGGGTTAGGGTTAGGGTTAGGGTTAGGGTTTAGGGTCTAGGGTTTAGGGTTTAGTGTTTAGGGTGTTTAGGTTTAGGGATTAGGGATTAGAGATTTAAGGTTTTAGGGTTGTTTAAGGTTTAGGGATCATCGATCGAGTGCGCACACACATTATTAGAGGCACCCGCGCCTTTACGCATAAATTGCATGCATATATATGTGTGTTTTTTGGCCACCAACGATATATAGATGATCGAGAGAGAGATTGAAATCCCCAAGAATATGTTCAAATATACATTAAAATATATGCACGAATGCATGGTAGGCCATGCATGCACACTAATTATATATATATTATGAGGCAACTTAATCAAATGTGTTTTCATTCGAGAGAACTTGTCAAAATTAGAGTTAATTAATTTATCACGATAATTATATAATTAATTAATGAATCTCGGGGATATGTTATACAACATGATCGATATAGGCCATGTATATATTAATTGGTGTTAATCTAAGGTTTGCTAGCTAGTCGCTATATATAGAGCATGTTTTTATTAGATCGGGTTATAGCTAGTATACTTTAGGGTTATGTGTTTTCATTAAGTAGGGTTGATTAGCTATGGTTAGTTACATATATATGGTTTAGGGTTAATGCATGGCACATTTAATTTAATTAGAGGACCGCGAGGCACCCCTGGCTTGCTTGATGCACAATTAAGTGCCGTTGGCCTATATATAGGGTTTAATTAGGGTTTAGGGTTAGGGTTAGGGTTTAGGGTATAGGGTTTAGTGTTTAGGGTGTTTAGGGTTTAGGGTTTAGGGATTAGGGTTTCAGGGTTGTATAAGGTTTAGGGATCATCGATCGAGTGCGCACACACATTATTAGAGGCACCCGCGCCTTTGCGCATAAAGTGCATGCGTATAGTTTAGGGTTATTTGTTTTAATTAAGTAGGGTTTGATCAGCTAGGTTTAGTTACATATATATGGTTTAGGGTTAATGCATGGCACATTACATATAGTTTAAATCTCAAGAATGTTTATACATGATAGGCCATATGTGCAAAGGAATTTTTTCCCCTGTGAACTTGTCAAAATTCAAGTTTATCAGTGCCAATGGAAACTAGTCCAAAAAATTACATAGAGGACCAAAAGTACTAGACAATAACTAATAGAACCTGCAACTTTACAAAAAGGACCCCAAAACATATAGAAGAAAATCAATCGAGTCCTTCTCGACCGCACATCGGATCTACTGCTCCGCATCCTTTCCAGCAACTCCGTCGCCGGGGACGCACCACTTGGGACGGTGTCGCCGGTAGTCGCCGGGACGAAGGAGAAGAAGGGCCTCGGCAACGGCATATTGGCTGCGAGAAGGGCCGCCGAAAGGCCAAGATGTGCACGGGCAAGACGGATGACGCCGTCGTATGCCCCGAGCTTGTGAACTTTAGCAGCTTGACTTCCCCATTGGCCGGATCCGAAGCATCGACCAAAGCAAGCCTCACCGTTAGCGCCATCATATTGATGGCACCGGATCGGGGTTTGGCCGGCAAGATCCGCCGGATTCACCATAGGCCAGATCTGAAGCCGATGACGAGATCCCCGACTCCATTGCGCCATTCTGCTCATGGGAAACACTGGATCTAAGCTTACAACAACACTAACTCCCTCGGATCCAAATTAGCTAACTCAACTTTGCTTATCTAAATATGGATGTATCCACACATGTTTTTACTCTAGATACATACACGTCTAAGGAAAGTTGAATCAATTAATTTAGTTCGGAGGGTGTACAATATACAGAGAGAAGTCGGCCTCGTCTCCGGCCGGCGAGGCTGCCGGAGAGAAGGGGGAGAGGAGCCGGGGGAGTGGGAGAGACTCGAGAGAGAAAGAGAAGAGGAAGAAATGAGAGCTCCCTGGGGAAGAACATTATTTTTGTCGTTATGCTCGTAGCTTGAAACTGAAAATTTCGGCCGCGCGCCAAATCATCCCGCCGCATCCATTCGAAAATCCCGTGACCAGTTTTACCCTTTTAACCCTGGTCAGGAAGCTACAACCCACCGACCATGGAGGGCTCATTCGGTAACAATGAAATATCTTGCCTAGATCCCGAACCCTCCCCACAGGCCCACACCCACCCACCAACCATTCGCCCCATTAGCTCAAAAATACTCTCACACGCCAAAGCTCGACTCTCTACAGTACTAGATCTGCTTCGCCGCCGGCATACTCCTCCACGGCGTAGCCTTGATCGTGTTGGCTGTCCACCCACCTGATCCGCTCCCCCGCCGCCCTCGTAACCGACAGATCTGCTTCACCGCCGACCTCGCCACCGACGGATCTGCTTCACCGCCGACCTCGCCACCGACGGATCTGCTTCACCGCCGACCTCGCCACCGACGACCTCGCCGCAGCGGCTGTATCAAATTCACCGAATCCCTTGCCAGCCAACCAGATCGGCTTCACTAACGCCCGCTTCTATTGAAACAGGGTCGATTCATCGTCTCCCGCGTTCGCGCCGCTGGAATGCAAGTTGCCGCCCCCGTCCACCCCGCCGCAGCTTGGTTAGTACGCTGGCCCGTTAGATCGCGGTGTTTCTTTAGCCATGTTTTGTGTAGTTATTTGCAGATCTCATATGCCGTTAACTTTCTTGATGTGTTGCTTCGCATGAAGTTTGTTTAAATATTGTACAAGTACAAAAGCATTATCCGGTCGCTACCATCCTGTTCATTCTATCGACACCTGTGTGCATCCACATATTTATAGCCTTATACCCATTCATTTGCTTGCCAACTCGTTTTTGTACTGCATGCTATTGTCGCACTCGCTTTTATAGTCATGCTATGGGCATTTCCAATCTGCTTGTTCTTATACCACGTCATTAGCTCACCGCTAGTCGCTAGCTGTTTTCTCGTGTCCGCTATTCTCACACTTGCTTTTATAATCATGCTATGTGCATTTCCAATCTGCTTGCTCTTATACCTCGTCTTTAGCTTATATAGTTATTGCTGCGTGCATGTCTGGTCTTTGTATTATCGTAGAATGACTTGTCAATGTTATTTTTCCTAGGGATTGATCATGCGGACCACTTATTAGAACATCCAACATTAACAGCGGGGACGCTAGGGAAGGTTGGAATCTGAGTTCTTGGTTGGTAATTTTGGCAGTTTACTTCCGTTATTATCTATAACCTATATGCATTGTTCCTTATGCAAGAGATTAACACTTGGAACCCTGCCATAGCAATGCCATTCATGCTTTACTATGTTTCTGCCTATTTGATATGCTTGTCTTGGAGAAACTGCGAAGGTGATTTGAACTTGACATTTGGTCATTCTTAATGCCAGTTTACTTTATGTGGAAAACCTTGGCATTACCCTACTCTAAATCTGAATGTCTGAAATTCGTATCTCATGCAAAGCAACATCTAGTTTGTTTTAATCGATATCCGGTAAATATTGGCTTATTCATTTGGCGAGCTCAAGTTTTTTGTTATTTGAAACCAGCCGACTTGGTCTTAAATGTGATATCTAAACACAGATTAAGGACAATGGAGCAGGAGGATTAGCATTTCACTTGATGGCTGAACCTAAAATGACAGGCATGTTGACCACGACTAGTGCACGCAAGAGAAGGACCTGCAGCGAGCCAATATGTGCTTAGTACATGCATCTTATCTTATCTTGTGCTTATTTCTGCTACATGCTGTTATCTGATCTCTACATTGCGTAATACATGTTTGAATAGTTAATTGTTGTAACTATGTTTGCAATGTTACGAGAATGCAGTTTTAATGTAAGCAGTCATCATTAGACGATAGTCGCCAAAAAAGGATCTGTAGCGACCCTGTGCAACATTATGATGTAAGTTTGTGCTTAGTACGAGTTCCATACATTGTCTTATTTATGCAACTTGTTATTATCTTATATCTACATTGCATAATAAATGTTTGCATAGTTCATCGTTTAACTCTTTTTGCATTATTATCGAATGCAGCTTGTGATGAAGCAATCTTCATTAGAAGTGAGGCCCACAAAAAGTTCTCGATATTTCTTCGATGCATCTTCTCATAGCCAGTCAACCTAGACCATTGCTTTCATCAAACAAGTAAATATCTCAAGGCTGTACTTTATAAAAGACATGGTATTGCCGCTTTAAGATCTGTAGCTGATATGTTGACAAAGAGTACACAAGATTCAATCAAGGCGATTGCCAAATGTCAACGTGTTATTGATGATGCTAATAGAAGTCCTCAATGATTCTATGTAATTTTTTTATTTGGGCATATTAATTGCCTTGTAATTTTCCTACTTGTTTTATTTGTGTATGTAATTGTGTGTATCATTGATATCGATTTTAGGCTCATGAAATTTAATGCAAGTTGACTAGTCAAACAAGTAGGGCACTACAACAGATTGGGCCGGCCCACTTACAGTAGTGTGGGACCCACTTTCATTTTGGGCCGGCCCACTTCTTTAGTAGGCCGGCCCGGTTACACGATAGTGGGATCCACATGGTAAATGGGCCGGCCCACTATCTTGTTGGGCCAGCCCATTTGCTATATGGTGGTCCCACATGGTAAATGGGCCGGCCCTTTAACAGGAAGGTGGGACCCACCTGTGTTTTTGGCCCGGCCCACTATCTTGTTGGGCCGGCCCACTTGCTATATGGTGGACCCCACATACTAAATGGGCCGGCCTTTTAACCGGAAAGTGGGACCCACTCGTGTTTTTGGCCGGCCCACTATCTTGTTGGGCCGGCCCACTTGCTATATGGTGGACCCCACATACTAAATGGGCCGGCCTTTTAACGGGAAGGTGGAACCCACCTGTGCTTTTGGCCCGCCCACTATCTTGTTGGGCCGGCCCACTTGCTATATGGTGGACCCCACACTCCAAATGGGCCGGCCCTTTAACAGGAAAGTGGGACCCACCTGTGTTTTTGGCCCGGCCCACTATCTTGTTGGGCCAGCCCACTTGCTATATGGTGGACCCCACATACTAAATGGGATGACCCTTTAAATGGAAAGTGGGACCCACCTGTGTTTTTGGCCCGGCCCACTTGCTATATGGTGGACCCCACACACTAAATGGGCCGGCCCTTTAACAGGAAAGTGGGACCCACCTGTGTTTTGGCCCGGCCCACTTGATTCTTGGGCCGGCCCAGTTGCTGTAAGGTGGACCCCACATGTTAAATGGGCCGGCCCATTTAAGTTTTGACCAGTCAACCTTAGAGGTTAGGCCCGGCCCACGTAACTAATGGACCAGCCCAGGCTATATAGTTGACCGGTCAAACTATGTCAGCTGGCCCGGCCCGCTTAAGACGTGGCGAGGCCTCGTGTGGGCCTACCATCTACCACGGGGTTTCAGCTGGTTAACGCCGTTAACCGCCGGTTAACGACGTCCGCCACGTGTCGGTTGCATGACGTCGGCGGTCAACGGGCTCCCGGAAACACTTGTGCAACGGTCCGATTTTCCGTGGCGGAAGGGCGCCCAAGCGCGACGGACCGAAAAAACGTCGTTGGACTTTGCCTGACGCAGTTTCCACAACAGAACCCATATCGTCGGGTTAGGCCCATAGGCGACGAAAAATACCCCTTAGCGGACGATTTTGAGATGTTGTCTATCAGAACTTTTCTTGTAGTGATATGCTTCAACCAAGTGTCACAAAGGGGTACCTCTATGCCGCCTGTACAAGTGTCTAAGGAGAAAGCACGCATTGGATTTCTCGCTTTTGATTATTCTCAACTTAGACATCCATACCGGGACAACATAGACAACAGATAATGGACTCCTCTTTTTAATGCTTAAGCATTCAACAACGAGTTAATATTCTCATAAGAGATTGAGGTTGTATGTCCAAAGCTGAAACTTCCACCATGATACATGGCTTTAGTTAGCGGCCCAATGTTCTTCTCTAACATATGCATACTCAAACCATTTGATCATGAAGTCCACTTACTTCAGACAAGACGAACATGCATAGCATCTCACATGATATCCAACAAAGATAAAGTTGATGGCGTCCCCAGAAAACATGGTTACCGCTCAACAAGCAACTTATAAGAATTAAGACACATAACTACATATTCATCACCACAATAGTTTTTAAGCTATTTGTCCCATGAGCTATATATTGTAAAGGTAAAGGAATGAAATTTTAAAGGTAGCACTCAAGTAATTTACTTTGGAATGGCGAGAAAAATACCACATAGTAGATAGATATGGTGGACACAAATGGCATGGGTTTTGGCTCAAGGTGTTTGGATGCACGAGAAGCATTTCCTCTCGGTACAAGGTTTGGGCTAGCAAGGTTGTTTGAAGCAAACACAAGTATGAACAGTGCAAACAAAACTCACACAAGAACATATTGCAAGCATTATAAGGCTCTACACTGTCTTCCTTGTTGTTCAAACACTCTACCCGAAAATATCTAGACTTAGAGAGAACAATCATGCAAACCAAATTAAACAAGCTCTACGGTAGTTTTTCATTAATAGATTAAACTACATGATGCAAGAGCTTAAACATGATCTATGAGAGCTCAAACAATTGCCAAATTTACCAAACCATATGCAGCATTTTCCGATTCCAACCAAATAGCAATTTAACGAAGCAATTAGCTTCCGCCATGAACATTAAAGCACAATTAAGAACACAAGTGTTCTATATGAAAAAGCGGAGCGTAATATCTCCAATATAAGAATGGCGGGATCCAACTTTATTCGAAACAAAACAAAAATAAAAACAAACCGACGCTCCAAGTAAAGAACATAGGAATGTGATGGAATAAAAATATAGTTTCACTAGAAGTGACCTGATAATGTTGTCGATGAAGAAGGGGATGCCTTGGGCATCCCCAAGCTTAGATGCTTGAGTCTTCTTAAAATATGCGGGGATGAACCACCGGGGCATCCCCAAGCTTAGACCTTTCACTCTTCTTGATCATAGTATATCATCCTCTTCTCTTGACCCTTGAAAACTTCCTTCACACAAACTCCAAGCAAACTCATTAGAGGGTTAGTGCATAACCAAAAATTCACATATTCAGAGGTGACACAATTATTCTAAACACTTCTGGACATTGCACAAAGCTTCTGAAAGTTAATGGAACAAAGAAACTCATTCAACATAGCAAAAGCGGCAATGCGAAATAAAAGACAGAATCTGTCAAAAACAGAACAGTCCGTAAAGATGAATCTGGCAGGGGCACTTAACTTGCTCAAATGGAAAAACTCAAAACTAATGAAAGTTGCGTACATATCTGAGGATCATGCTCGTAAATTTGCAGATTTTTTAGATTTTTTTACAGAGACTTCTGCGAGAATTCGTGACAGAACAGCAATGCTGTTTCTGCGCAGCGATCCCAAATATAGCATCAACTTTAACATAAAAACTTTACTTGGCACAAAAACATGATAAGGAGAGGTTGCTACAGTAGTAAACAACTTCCAAGACTCAACAATACAGGAAATAAAATGAAACATGGGTTATCTCCCAAGAAGTGCTTTTTTTTAACGCCTTTCAGCTAGGCGCAGAAAGTGCAAATCAAGTAACATCAAGAGAAGAAGCATCAACATCATAGCTTGTTCTAATAATAGAATCAAAAGGCAACTTCATTCTCTTTCTAGGGAAGTGTTCCATATCTTTCTTGAGAGGAAATTGATATTTAATATTACCTTCCTTCATATCAATAACAGCACCAACTGTTCGAAGAAAAGGTCTTCCCAACACAATAGGACAAGATGCATTGCATTCAATATCCAAGACAACAAAATCAACGGGGACAAGGTTATTGTTAACCGTAATGCGCACATTATCAATCCTCCCCAAAGGTTTCTTTTTAACATTATCAACAAGATTAACATCCAAATAACAATTCTTCAATGGTGGCAAGTCAAGCATATCATAAATCTTTTTAGGCATAACAGAAATACTTGCACCAAGATCAAATAAAGCATTACATTCAAAGTCACTAAATTTCATCTTAATGATGGGCTCCCAACCATCTTCTAACTTTCTAGGAATAGAAGCTTCAAGTCTTAATTTATCTTCCCTAGCTTTAATGAGAGCATTTGTAATATGCTTTGTAAATGCTAAATTTATAGCACTAGCATTGGGACTTCTAGCAAGTTTTTGTAAGAACTTTATAACTCCAGTAATATGACAATCATCAAAATCTAAACCATTATGGCTATTACAGAAGAAGGATCCCTAATGAACTATTAAAGCAGTTGCCGCTACAATTACTACGGCGACAGTGGCAAAAGAGAGAAAACTAAAAGAAAAGGCAAGGCGGTCTACTTGACCTCCGGCTTCGAAGAACTGGGGGCAGGAGCTGGTTGGTATCCAAGTCGACGTCTTGTTGGCTGTCAGCAACCAAGGCAATAGTACCTTCGACACCAACTTTCAACCCTTCTTGGCGAAGTTGGAGTCCCAGGTTTTCTTGAGAAGTGAAGCACTTGGCAAGAGCAACAAAGGTTGCGGGTTCCTCCTTCTTCTTGAAAAAATATGGGAAAAGCCACGACAGGCCAATCTTAGCTTCAGAAAGACCGTCGCGAGCTTCATCACCATGGATTTCAAGAAGAGACAGCGCGTCAAGGAGTTGGTCACCTTCAGGGTTTTCCAACTCATACTCTTGATTTGTTCTCCCTGAATAAAGCAAAGAAAGAGTTGATCAAAAGAAAAAGAGAATAAAGACAACTCAAAGAAGCAGCAAGGGTCTGAGCACTTACTAATAAAACGTCGAGTCTGCGACTCCAAGCGACTAAGGATTTCTTCTTCGCGAGCAGAATGCTGAGCTATATTTTCGCTCAGTGAATTTTCTGTGTCGTGAAGTCTTTTTTGAAGATCTTCGACGGCAGCAGCATCTGCTTCAGCTTTCTCGCGAGCTTTTTCGCTTTGCTCTAGCTTCACAGCAAGAGCGTCAGCGTGTTTGTTGGACTCCGCAAGTTTTTCTGCCATAGTAAGAAAGACAAGTGAAATGTTGTAGCAAAAAATGGCGACAGAATATACTCGCCAAAGAAAGACAGACAAGGAAAAAAGAGGGTACCTTCAAGTTTGGCGGCATACTCACGGTACCCAACAAATTGGGTACCGAAGCGGATAAGCTCCTTCATGAAAGGCTAAAGATAGGAAGCAACAAATTCGACATTACGAAGAAACAAGGAAAGGGAAGTTCAGAGAAGTGTAATCAATATAGAGAGAAGAAAATAACTTACTTCTTCCATTAAAGGAGTCGAGGAACAACCAATTAACATGGGAGGTTCCTTGGCTGGCTCTACCCTAGCTCTCTTTGGCGAAGAAGCTTGGGGGCTCACAGCTGGGGTCGGCTGCTCTATGTTTTGCTGAGGAGGCGAAGTTTCGTCGCCATCAGGCTGAGCTTCGGAAACAACTAAAGTACGGGACGTGCTAGTTCGAGTAGTCACGTCGATAGGTGCAACCTCCTCTTCATCACCACTGCAACAAATAAAGCGACAAGATAAGAAAGCAATTCGGAAACGTATCGAAAACAGAAAAATATAATGCACCAAGAACTTACGAGCTGACGAGAGCAGCCTCGTAAGGATCGAATGCCTTCTTTCCAGCACCAGGTGCAGGTCCTCCGACAGGTGCAGCACCGGCTTTGGAAGTGCCAGAATCAACAGTCTCATCCCTTTTCCTCTTGTTCTTCGGAGAGGCAGCTGGGAGAGAAGAGCGTGTTGATGAGGTAGCCTCAGTTTCATTCTCTTTTTCAAGAGAAGCCACGGATTTTTGGGAACCCGCGATTTCACTTTCAGGGCGAGAAGTACCCTGGTTGTCGTTGGTGACAACGGCCCGTTCTTCGACTTCCCCACCTTCGGGAAGGGGAGGAAGAGAAGATAGAACAGGGTGGCCCTGTGAAAAACAAGGAGTATCGACAAAAAATTATGTAAAAAGCGCCAGCAAAAAAGTAGTCGACAACTACCAAAAAATTCGAGAAGACAATATAATAGTCGGGAGGAAAAATCACCTCGGGAAGGGGATTGGTGCTACAAAATGGCTTAACTTGGCAAGAAGATGGAATGGTGTCCTTCTTGTTAAGCTTGGAGATTCTTCGAATCAACTTCTCCAAGTCCTTCATGGGAAGATCTTTGGAGAGCCTCTCGACGTCTTCATCACCAGCATACGTCCAAAGGGGATTTTTTCGCGCTTGCAGAGGCTGCACTCTAATCCTATGGAAGTAGGCTGTGATTTGGATACCCGACAGCTCCTTGCCACGGGTATTCTGAAGCTCACGGATGCGAGTCATCAGCGCCTCTGTCGCCAATTTCTCTTCTTCGGTAGCTTCAGCGTCCCAGGAGCAGCGGCGAAGAATCTTGGTTTTTCCATCAAAAGGGGCAATGTTGTACTCTACTGAATCAGAGCTTTCTTCGTGTACATAGAGCCACTTCTTGCGCCACCCTTGGACGGAATCGGGGAATTTGACGTCGAAGTAGTCGACGTCAGAGCGAACACAGATAACAACGCCGCCGATGTTATAGGCGACGCCGTGGGAGCCATTACGGCGGAGACAGAAGATACGCTTCCACAAAGCCCAATTAGGTTGGACTCCGAGGAAGCATTCACACAATGTGATAAAAATCGACACGTGCAAGATAGAATTGGGCGTCAGCTGATGAAGCTGAAGCCCATAGACAAAGAGAAGACCTCAAAGAAACTCATGGATAGGAGGGGAAAGACCGCGGATGAGATGGTCAACAAAACTGACCCGGTACTCCATTGGAGGAGATGGATAGCTCTCCTCATTGGGGAAGCGCAGCGCGTTCTCCTTCTTGGTGAACCCCATTTTCTTCAGCAGGTTCATGTCCTGGCCGGAGATCTTGGATCTCTCCCACTCCAGATCTTCGGCGACCATCTTGGATTCTGGAGTGCTATGCCTGGTGAGCCGCGCGCGTGGTGGCATCAACTAGAATAGAGAAGAACAGCACGAGCGTGGGCGAGCACAAAAGGAAATGGGAGCAGTGGAGGATTTTTTGAAGAAGAACAGAGGTGCGGCGCAAGTGGAAGTACTGCTGGAGGAAGACGAAGACCTTATATACAGGTGCGGTGAAACGACGCACCGTTGGATGAAGAGATTGCGGAATAGATGGTGTACACATGGACAAGGGGTAAAAGGTAATTTCATTAAGACGAGAAAACACAAGACCTACAGTACATGCGCCAGTAAAAGCGAGAGACGTGTGTCCCCCACTTGCACGACGTGTCAGTTTGATATGAAATTTGGGCCCACGAGCCAGAGAGAGAAGCAGTTTTCGCATGTTACCGATACAGTAATCGTGGCTATCGTCAGCAATGATATCATCTTGGCAAGAGAAAAACTCGACTATGAAGCTTGGTAAGAATGTCGACAGCAGGAGATTATTTCGAGAGCCTTTGATCAAATACAAGTTTTTGCCCAAATGCTCGGGGGCTACTTTGAAAAAAAAAACTTCGAGTATGACAAAATAGAAATGACGAGAGCCTATGACCAAATGCAAGCATTTGTTCATTGCCTCGGGGGCTACTCCAATCGGGAGCGCTGGTCGCGCACCCGATAGATATGAAAAGCTCGAGCAGGACTAACAATATAGCGGCAGAAGATATTAATCTGTGGAGCCTACAACCAAGCACAAATCCTTGGCTGTAACCTCGGGGGCTACTCCCATCGGGAACGCTGTTCGCGTGCCCGATGAACTTATACAAAAATATAGAGAAAGAAAAAGAAGTGAGTATTTTTCGAGTTATACGGATAACTGTTCATATACTCCCATCGGGAAGGCAAAATAAGTCATCAAATAGGACTCAATAAAATGTGCTATTCCAATAGCCGAAAAGCACTCGAAAATATATTCTCAGAGCGCTAAAAGTCGCGAATAATCTCTGAATGCCCCAAAACTTTGCGAAGGTAAGACCCCAGATCCGTTCTGAGCGGCGTGGCACCGTCTCTGACGGCGGTTTGCTACTTTTTTCCGTATCAACAGATACTAAGAAAAATCCTAACGGACACGTTAGGATCCCGATAAAATATGACTGGGACTCGACATAATGGTAAGACCTTAAGCGGCACCTGTCGAAGTTTACACCAGTATCCCGAGATCATGTCCAGGGACGTGATCTTGAAGTAGGTTTTTGCGGATTGCCACTAGAGCAGTTAACTAGTATCTGATCCGTCAGATGAACTAGCCCCAACTACCATTATCCCTGTACAATATAGTGTTTGCGTATCCAAAAGATATGGGATAAACTCGACAAGATTATTGAATGATTAAAGTGGGAGATTTTTCCTGATTCTTCGATTCAAGCAAAATCTCGGGGGCTACTGACATAGGCATCCCCAATGGGCCTGCCAAAGAAGATACCCAGGGTTTATTGAAGGCCCATGACTCGAAGGATAAGAAGATTCGGAAGTCCAATTAGTGTTAAGGAAAGATAGAGTTGTATTAGGAAATATAGACTTGTAATCTTGCGGGACGGGTACGAAACCCTCCCGAACTCTATAACTTGTGTATTAACCCTCGGCTCCACCTCCTATATAAGGGGGAGTCGAGGGACAAAGAAGATCAAATCTATTGTCAACAGAACCCTAATTTTTACAATCAGCGAGTACTTTTCGGCTGAAACCTTCAAGATGTACTTGCCCTCTACTTCTAGCAAAACCCTAGTCTACAATCTGTAGACATTGACAAGTTAATCCCTTGTCACCCGTCCGCGGGTCGTAGCGCATCAGCCGCCCCGTGCGTCGCCGCTCACCACCACCAGCAGGTAGTCGCTGCAGAAATTCAGAAATCAACATAAGTCTCCTGTAGATTGGTGACAAGAGAACAAGGCAGCTCTGACCATTTTCAATGCGCGTCGCGTCAATTCATTCATTTCATTAAGCTTTATTATCGGCTGTACGTGCTCCATAGGAGTAGTGCTGTAGCGATGCCGTCTCTGTTCCAGACAGGGCCTTCATTGTGCTGAGCAGGTGATAGGATTAGCAGCCGGAGTATTTATGTTGCTGCCGCCGCTACTGATGGTTGGCGCCTTGAGAAGATGGGGTGAGCTCGATCAGGTGGGGACTGACGAGTTGATGCTACCTCTAATTAACCCTATAATTTTCCTCAAATTCTAGGGACATAATATGGTCTAGCTTATTAATGTGCATTTTTTCCTGTCCCTCTCGAGAATTCGTTGAGAGCGTACGGGGAAAATAAATGACTTTTTGCCAAAAGAATGTTGTGCGTGGCTATGAATAGTGGGCAACCGACCGTGCTGCTTGGTCCAGATTGGCAACAACTTGCACTTGGGGATATGCTCCTCAGCTTAAATTGGGGATAGCTAGAAATTAATGTCTCCCACTATACTGGTAGATTCTTCCAACTGGTCCTTTTTTTTTGCAACAAGATTCTACCAACTTCTATAATAGTAAGACAAGTGGCAGACTTAAGTTTTTTTGGTACGAGATCTTTCCAATTTCTATAATAGTAAAAACAAGTGAGAAATTTAAGTTTCTTTGAAACAAAATAGTCGCGGCAACTTTGAACATTGCACGGCTTGGACATGTCTTAAGTGAAACTTTATAAACTTTGGCCAACTTAGTTAAATTTGAAAATGTTTGTCTTTTCAAAATGGAAAACGTACACTTATTTACCGGCAGAGGGAAGGAGCAGTTCATAGTCAGTTAAACCTTCAGTTTTTATGCATTTAGTCCAGACAAATGGTGAAAAAAAACTGCATTTTAGTTACAGTCAGCTGATCTGGTTGACTTGTTGTCTTTCCAGGCATCAGTTCAGTTTCGCCTTCCTTTACCCATACAAGAACAGATTGTACTTGCTGTAACAACAAGAACAATGTATGCTAATGTGCATCAACTCCTGCCACATGCGTGTTTATTATTGGCGTAGCAGCGATAAATCTGGTTACCGTGCATAGTAGTACGTACCTCCGTTGGTAGGCGGTGCTGCTGTCTGTGAAGTAGACGTCGCCGGTCTCCTGGTCGACGTCGACCCCGTTGAGGAAGTTGAAGGGCACGCCGGCGGCCTCCGTGGCCACCACCTCCGCCAGCCCGCCGCGCCGCCCCACCCGCATGAGCCCCAGGTAGGCGTCGGCGATGTACATGTCGCCAGTCTTGCGGTGGAACTGCAGGCCCAGCGGCCGCCCGCATGCGCTCTCCGTCTCCGCCAGCTTCTTCTTCGACGCGCACTCCGGCACCGTCCTGCATGAACGAACATCTCCGGTTAGCTCGCCGCCTCGTGTTCAATATGCATGGCCAATGAGCCGTCGATCACTCACTTGTGCTTGTAGTTGTCGGCGAACTCGGTCCAGCCGGGGCGGCGGCGGCCGCTGCCGCTCCAGCGGAGGATCCGGCCGTTGGAGACGCCCGTGTACGGGCCGACGCCGTGGTGGTCGAAGGCGAGGCTCTCCGGGCCGACCACCGAAATATACGTATGTATCTGCCTCCCGGTCTTCTCCTCGGGAATCTCTCCTTCGTCCTTCCCTCCTCGTTCTCTCTCACTCATCGATCCAGGGAAAAGCGCAGCGGGGCAGCGAGGGGTTCAGGAGAGAGGCAGTTGCTGGAACGGCGCCGCCGCGGGGCTGCTTGTCGGTGCGCGAATTCCAAGCTGGTCGCCCCGTGCGCGAGAGGAAGCGACGGTGCGGTACCTTGAGGCGACGACGCGTTGGGCCATAACAGAATCGATCCGCCGGCTACAGAAACAGCATCCTCACCTCAGGATCTGGCCTCCACGGCGCTGTGACGTGCAAGATCTGTGCTTCCGCTGGAGGTGCGAACCTGCAGCACCGTCTCCAGATTCGGCGTTCACGACGGTGACCGCATCTGGATGGCATGTTCCGAATCGACGGTGGCGTCGTCCACGCAAGTGAGGCGGGCATGACGATGTTCGTCGCCTCTGGCTCCGGCCAATTGCATTTACTATGGTCCAGTGTGGATGCCGGAGGAAGTAGAGGTGAAGGGGTGTGGATTTAAGGAATTTCTTTATTCATTCATTCTCAGATGTTCGGGAATTTGAAATCCGTGCAACAAAATTTGAGGATATTTGTAGTTCATTCTGTTACATTTTTCCATGTTCCACTGATTTTTATCGTCCTAACGGTGTGAAACTCACGTAAAGTCCTATCATATTTGTGAAACAAGCTTCATTCTAATTGAAATTCGGTAAAATGTTTGTTGAACACACTGTGAAACCGACTTGAAAAAAAAAAGATTACCATCAAAATTTCGAACTTGCTTACTTGTGAAATGATGTGAAAAAATAAAAAAATTCTAGTAAAATATTTCTGGAAGCTATCTCAACTATGTGCAAAAGAGATTTTATTATTTATGGGCAATTGAAAGATATATATGCGGATTTGAGAATTTGAAGTGAACCTATGTGATAAATGTCTAAAATATGCGAATGTTATCTAGTATGTTATGGATAATTTTCTGAAACATTTACACAACAATATTTTCTGCAAATAAAGCATTGTGACTCATGTGGGGTATTATGAGAATGATATTGGTAATTTTCCAAAACTTTTCTGGAACCATATTATGTTTGCAAATATAGACATTATAGACAGAGTTTCGAAGAGATTTCCTTATAAAAAGTAGTTTCACATGTATCAAGGAGTTTTCATGAAATTTCAATTAAATTTATAGTGCGTTCGCAGAGATATTCCCAATATAGCAATTCATAAAGGTTGAACTACTATTTTTGTAGTTCCCCAAACCGTTCAATCTAGTTTCACAGGAGTTTCATTATTTTTACACACATTTCAAAGAGATAGAAAATATTAATTAGTTTCGCACATAGTTAAAATTACTTCGAGGCCCAATTTTGGCAATGTTGATCTAAAAACCTAGATAAACAAACAAGAAACCTAAGTGAAAAATAAAGAAACACATATGAATTTTTCTGAAACCTTACTGAAACTGTAGTAAAAATCAGAAATCCATGGGATACCCCAATGAAACAAACCAAAAACTTGAGTGAAACACTAGTGAAACCAAAATAAAAACAAAAAACTTTATCTAAAGAATCAATGAATATAAAAATAATAATTACATGGTTAACTTAATAATAAAAAATAAAAGCTGGGAGTTTTGTTTCTATTCGTAGGTGGCTCGCGAATAGTTCTATACTTTCGACTAAAGCAGTTTAGAGACATTGTGATGCATAAAAAGGCTTGTCCAAAGAGTTTTCGACATTGGGTTGCGGTTATGTCGATTGGTTTTACATCATTGAGAGGTACCCAAGAGGACGCAATCCGGAAATATCTTTGAGGCCGCCATTTTACCATTGTGTTTAACGAAGGATTTTATATGGTTCGCCGCCTTCATCCATTTCAAATTTATGAAACATGTCCATAGGCAATGAATTAATGAATTATTTTTTTAACTTTCGAAATACACTTTCATAGGACATGAATTATTGAAACTTGTGAAAAACAGTTGCATATTACATGCATTATTGAAACTTCCAAAACATGTGAAACAAGTTTGTTAAACTAGGAAAGATATTTTAATAGAGCATTATTGAAACATCATCCATCCATTTGTAACTAATGTAAAACATGCCTGACGAACTAAAACAATCAAAGCATTCCATGATGAACTTGTGAAACATTTGAAAGATTCCATGTTCAACTTGTGAAATACAATCAAATAGCAATTGCATTATTGGTATAATCCGACAAACTTAACACGAGAAGGATTCCATCTTCAACTTGTGAAACACTATCAAATAACCCATGCATTATTGAAACATCCTCCAATCATTTGTAAGTAATGTGAAACATTGATGACGAAGTGAACCAGTAGAAGAATCATATTGTGAACTTGTGAAACACAATCCTATAGCCCATGAAAAATTGAAATAGTTGTGAAACAACAACCTAATTATGGAAATGGAACAACTAGATTATTAAAATGGTGAACCATTTTGTGAAACACACTCAAATATCCCATGCATTATTGAAACACCCTCCATCCATTTGGAACTAATCGAAAACATACCTGGAGAACTAAAACACTATAAGGATTTCATGGTTAACTTGTGAAACAATTGAAGGATTACTTGTGAAACAATTGAAGGATTACATGTTCAACTTGTGAAATACAATCAAATAGCCCATGCATTATTGGAACACCTTCCATTCATTTGTAACTAATGTGAAACATGGACAACGAAATGAAACACTAGAAGGATCCCATGGCGAACTTGTGTAACACAATCCTATAGCCGATGCGTCATTGAAATATTTGTGAAACAAAAACTTAATTGTGAAAATGAAACAACTAGATTATTTAATTGGTCATCCATGTTGTGAAACACACTTAAATAGCCTATTGAAACACCCTCCATCCATTTGAAACTAATGTGAAACATACATGGAGAACTGAAACACTAGAAGGATTCGAGGGTCACCTTGTGAAGAACAATCGAATAGCCCATGCATTATTGAAACACTATCATCCATTTGTAATCAATGTGAAACATGCCCGACAAACTAAAATGCATGAATGATTCCATGATCAATTTCTAAAACAGATGAAGGATTACATGTTCGACTTGTGAAACACAATCAAATATCCCATGGATTATTGAAACACTCTCCATTCATTTGTGACTATTGTGAAACATGGACAATGAACTGAAACACTAGACGGCTCCCATGGTTTACTTGTGAAACACAATCTATAGTCCATGCATCATTGAAATGCCTGTGAAAAGATAGCTTAATTGTAGAAATGAAACAACTAGATTGTTTAAATGGTCATCCATTTTGTGAAACACAATCAAAATAGCCCATGCATTATTGAAACACCCTCCATCCATTTGAAACTAATGTGAAACATGCCCAGAGAACTGAAACACTAGAAGGAATCCAATGTCAACTTGTCAAATAGTTGAAGCATTCCATGTTCAACTTGTGAAACACAATGAAATAGCTCATGCATTTCTCATAACAAACGATGTGCCTACTTTGTGAAAACGTCTATAAACGGTTAAATCCTTCGTGAAACCGATATAACCTCGTTCCAAACCTCAATGAAACTATTGTGAAACATGAGACCAATGTGAAACCTCGATGCAATTCGCAAAAAAAAACCTCGATGCACCAAACGACTGAATTTCTCATACCAAAAGATGCACCTACTTTGTGAACCCGTTTATAACGAGTGAATCATTAGTGAAACCAATATAACCTTGTATCAAACCTCAATGAAACTATTGTGAAACAAGAAATCCTTTGGGAAACCTCGTTGCGCCAATCGACTGAATTTCAAATACCAAATGATTGGCTACTTTCTGAAACCATCTATAGACGACTGAATCATAAGTGAAACCAATATTACCTCGTACCAAATCTTAAAGAAACTATTGTGAAACATGGAAACCTTTGTGAAGCCTCAATGTGCCAAATAGCTGAATTTCTAGTACCAAACAATCCACCTACTTTGTCAAACCGTCGTCTATAACGAGTGAATCCTTATCGAAACCCATATAACCTCATACCAAACTTCAATGAAAACTATTGTGAAATATGAAATCCTTTGTGAAACCTCGATGTGCCAAACGAGTGAATTTCTCGTACCAAACGATGTGTCTACTTTGTGAAACCGTCCATAAACAAGTGATTCATAAGTGAAAAATATAACCTTGTACCAAACCTCGGTGAAACTATTGAGAAACGTGAAACTTTTATGAAACCTCGATGCACCAAATCGTCGAATTTTCATACCGAACGATGCGCCTACTTTGTGAACCATCTGTAAATGGTTGAATCATTAGTGAAACCAATATAACCTCGTACCAAACCCCTAATGAAACTATTGTGAAACATGAAAACCTTTGTGAAACCTCGATGCGCCAAACAGATGAATTTCTCGTACCAAACGATCCGTCTACTTTGGGGCTCCGTCTATAACGAGTGAATCCTTAGTGAAACCGATATAACCTCGTACCAAACCTCAATGGAAGTATTGAGAAACATGAAATCCTTTGTGAAACCTTGATGCAGTGAAACTATTGAGAAATGTGACAAACGACTAAATTTCTCATACCAAATGATGCGCCTACTTTGTGAAAACGTCTATAAATGAGAGAATCCTTCGTGAAACCCATATAACCTCGTACCAAACCTAAAATGAAACTATTGTGAAACTAAAACCTATGTGAAACCTCGATGCACCAAACGACTGAATTTATTCTACCAAACGATGCACCTACTTTGTGAAAACCATCTATTACGAGTGAATAAAAAGTGAAACCAATATAACCTTGTACCAAACCTCAATGAAACTATTGTGAAACATGAAAACCTTTGTGTAACCTCGATGCGCCAAATTACGGAATTTCTCATACCAAAACATGAGTCGACTTTATAAAACCATCTATAAATGAGTGAATCATAATGAAACCAATATAACCTCGTACCAAACATCAATGAAACTTTTATGATACTTGGATGCGCCAAACGACTAAATTTCTCATACCAAACGATGTGTCTACTTTATGAAACCGCCCATGCATGATTTGGTTTGTGAAACAATAGTTTAATTGTGAAACATAGTCATATAGCCTGTGCATCATTGTAATATTTGTGAAACGGTAGCTTAATTGCGGAAATGAAACAACTATATTATTTAAATGGTCATCTATTATGTGAAACATAGTCAAATAACCCATGCATTACTGAAACACCCTTCATCCATTTCTAACTAATGTGAAACATGGCCGGTGAACTGAAACACTAGAAGGATTTTATGGTCAACTGTGAAAAAAAGTCCAATAGCTAGCCCATGCATCATTGAAATATTTTTGAAACTGTAGATTAATTGTTGAAATAAAAAAACTAGATTATTTAAGTGGTCTAACATTTTTTGAAACACAATCAATAGCCCATGCATTATTGAACCACCGTCTATCCATTTGGAACTAATATGATGCATGCACAAAGAACTAAGAAACTGGTATGATTCCATGGTCAAGTTGCGAAACACAAGTCCTTAGTCATGCATTATTGAAACACCATCCATCCATCCATCCATTTATAACTAATATTGAAGATGCTCGACGAACTTAAACTCTTGAATGATTACATGGTCAACTTATGGAACATTTGAAGGATTCCATGTCAACTTGTGAAACACAATCAAATAGCACAACCACTATTGAAACGCCTTGCATCCATTTGTAAGCAATGTTAAACATCGCCAAGGAATTGAAATAGTAGAAGGGATTGATTTGTGAACTTGTGAAACACAATCCTATAGGTCATGCATGATTGAAATATTTGTGAAACGGTAGCTTAATTGCGGAAATGAAACAACCATATTATTTAAGTGAAACACAATTAAATAGGTCATGCATCATTGCCCCCCAAATCTGTAACTAATGTGAAACATGGATGACGAACTGGAACACTTGTAGGATTTCATGGTCAATTTGTGAAAAAAAAAATCATATAGCGCATGCTTTATTGAAATATCGTCCATCCATTTGGAAGGAATGTAAAACATGCCCGAAGAACTAAAACACTCATAGGATTCCATGGTTAACTTGTGCATAGCCCTATGCCCATGCATTATTGAAACACTCCTAGTAGTGCTTGTACAATTCAAATTTACGGTAAGTTTTATCAAGGTTTCACATGGTTTTCGTATTTCACTGGATTGAAAGGTCAAGTGAAACTAGTTAAACCAGAGATCCAATAATTTCAGAAATTTTCCATTAGTTTCACGCATATTTTACTGCAAATGTACTATTAATTCATCACAAAATACAATTTTCTGATGGTTTCACGCATGATTTGTATTTGTTTCGCATAAATTTCATAAGGTTTCTAAAAATACCATTTGTTTCACATAATTTGCATTGATTTCACACACATTTCAAAGAAGTTTCGAGAAAAATCCATCATTTTCCCAATTCTTTCACACTTAAATTATACCAAGATTCAAAACTTCACTGACTTCATAATTGTTCTGGTTAATATTCACAAATATTTTAATGAAGTACCAAACGTCTGGTTCCCTTCGAATTTCACAAGACCATGGAACTCCATATAATTTCAATGAAATTTCACAACCCATTTTCTTTTCACTATAAATTCCTATCCAATTCATATATTCACAAATCAAGCATATGCTTCCTGGAGGATATTCATCCAACTGGAAGATGCAAGGAAACATCACACCTAAATGTTAAATAACTGGAACTTGATACTGAATGAACAAATGACAGTGTATGAATAATCAAAGTTGTGTTACCGGAGTCTCCAGCACACAGCTATCTGCATCAAAAGGATATACGTCCATGCATCAGGAATCGAAGATTCAGCATTCAGTGAGACGACAAAAGTTCGTTGGAGACAGAGTGTAGCAGTGCACATAGATGAAAGCTAGATTGCAGTATGAACCGAGTCATCACCAGCCCTGAAGGCGGGCCCGGTCGGCACTAGCGTGCCCGAGAACAGGAATCGGGGTAGTAGGACGACGGAGACGAGCGACAGTGTTCTCGGATAAGCGGAATTGGGCAAGGCGGAGGCCGCGGAGCCCGGACGACGGGGATGGCGAGGGCGGACGGGGACGGAGGGGATGATGCTGGACGGCGGAGTCGGGCGCCAAGGAGTAGGGAAGGCGGAGGTGGCGCTAGCGCATGGACGGGCGGCGGCGGAGGTGGCGCCAGCGCACGTACGGGCGGCGGCGGCGAGGAAACCTAGCGGCTCGGTATCTGTTTCTCGTCGCGAGGAAGAACGTGGGTGGGGTCCAGGAAAAAAATACATGCCGACAGAAACTCCCGAAAGGAAACAATACAGAGAAGGAAAGAAATACAAAAAAGGCAGGGGCCACACAGGAGCAAAGCTGGCGATGCTTGATTGGTTGCAAAGACTCCGGTAGGTACCGGCGTCGGTAAAAGCAGGTTTTCGTAGCTCCAGCTCTTCTGGTAGACATGGTACTCCCTCCGTTCCTTTCTATAGTGCCTATTGTTTTTTGACACGGAAATTAGCGCAAGCAAATTTATTGACACAAAACCCTCCAGCGCTATGTGAGAGAAAAAAAGGAAACTAAAAACAAATCCGAGACGTGATCTGCTCCCTACGCGGCCGTTCCGTGAGAAATATACTTGCCTTAACGACGCGCGTGATATACTCCCACGTTACAGATCAAGTCTACTTTTACAAAGACTACTCCCTCCTGATCTCATGTGGAGAGAGATGAGGCGTGCGACCAGATTGGTCCAGGTATTTAGGACGGGAACATACTCTACGTAAACAGATTTATTCCAGATTTTCTCTACGTGATTGCATACCAGATTTTCTCAACATGAACATATTCGTTCCAGATTTTCTCAACGTGAACAGATTCGTTCTAGATTTTCTGAAAGGGAACAGATCGGTGGAAGGGGTTATTTGCAAAAAAAACACAGCTTTCCTCTTATATTCTGAAACAAAAACGAAAAAACAATATGCATTATAGAAAAGAATGGAGGAAGTAATTGGTAACCATCCAACCAGTAGATGGATGTGGCGAGCTGCTCGCAGGTCATAACTACACGTGGTGTAATAAGTGTAACTGCGGGAGGGGTGTCACGAAAAGTTTCAACTCAGAACCAGCACTGCCTCAGCCCTCATGGCTGCACGGGAGGAAGGACTAGGGACAAGCACGTGCACGCATCTTGAGGCATGCATCAACGGTCCATTATACTACCTCCGATCTTTTTTAATCGACTAGGATACCACGTAAAACATGCCAGCGATCTCCGCAACCGCTCGTCGATTTAAACAGATCGGAGGGAGTACTTGCATGTTAAAAAAGACCGTGCTCGTAAATGCGCACGCATATGTACATGTACCACTCGGTAGTAGAGTGTTTGCAGTGTACAGTGTACACACGGTTCTAGCCGGCATGACATGCATGTGAAATGCGCAGCTAAGCTAGCATAGCATAGTGTGTTATATAGGTGTGCATTATTGCATATGCATAGCACTGGCGTGTTCATGTAGTCGTGTACTGTATACGTCTAAATGTGTTGAAATTAAATCCCTCTAAGTGAAGTGTTTACCTCTTGCTAGGTTGCAGTGAAAATTTCACCCATTACCTGGAACGAGAATTCATTCTTCCTGAAACAAGTCTCCCGCCGATTACTGTTAAAAAACCGCCATTAGTTATCATACCATCAAGAAAGAAAAAGAGAATAAACTCCTTGCAATCCATGAAGTCAAGAATGAAATAAACAGTGAGCTCGATGGCGTCTCTCTCACCACCCCTAGGCGACTCGCATGGCGATCTCCCAATCCACCAGCCCTAGCCACATTCTAGCCGACGTTCTACCTCTATGGATCATCTTGAAGACTCACCCTGCCTGGCTCTCCGACTAGATCTCACATCTGGTGACTTTTTCAAATCTCAAGTTAGTTACAAGTTCTCCACCTCAGTCTACCCCCCCCCCCCCTCATAGACATGGATTTACTATGGTGATCTCATTTGGACGTGCCAATTTCTCCCTCAACATCCATAATGTGGGATTGGCATTATCTGCATGTTTGGGCGATTCACATGATGCATTTCGTGTCTCAATCTCCGAGATAGGATTTTCTCTTTCCAAGTCTATTCAAAGGATATTGGGTTCATGATCTGTGATCTGAGATCTTACACATGCAAGGATTTTATTTGTTATTTCCATCTATGGAGCAATGGTGGCCTGAATTGGAGAAGAGAGGAGCAGATCTGGTACAGAGAACAAAATCACGAATGGACTATTGTTTGACACAGATCCTCAAAACATCTGGCCCTCAACATCCAGGTAATCCTCGCAGATCAAACACCCATATTTATCATAGCACAAATCGTTTTACCAATCCATTGCATGCCGGCGGTCCACTGAATACTATGGAAGAAGTTCATCGCTATACTGCCTGGAAGTCCCAATCAAATGTAAATGAGAATATTTCAAATATTCCAATGATACAACGTCCCCTACCCAACCAAGGATTCCCAATCAGATGGATCATGATATTGGGCCGGCAAGACCAAATAATAGTCCATATACCCCATCTAGAATTTGCAACAGATGCCTATCATATGATCACCAAACCCATGCCAGAACCAGATCAGATGTCGAGGTTGTTACAAATATGGGCATATTCTACGTGCATGTCTATCTAAACATAACAAGACCCCAATCTATAGGATCAAACAGACTCCTGTTGCGAGCCTACATGATCCTTCATATATACAAGAGATAAACCTTAATGCCCAGATTTCCCCTCTGCTACAATCTACCCCCTCCCACGTTTCCGAGACACCACCCCCTCCCTCACCAATGGCAAACTACCATGTTGATCCTACCCCCATGTTCCTGCTGGCATGCAGGTGATCCCACCTGGACCTCTTGGCACGCAGCGCAACCATGTCTTCCTTGGAGGTGACTTTCCTCTCTTCGCCGACGACTGGGCGGTGGCAACGCTTACTCCTGAACCTGAAGATGGAGACTTCCTCGGCACTGTGGCCACCATTGGACTCCATCTCCATGATCTTGGTCTCCAGGTACGGATCACATCTCGTAGTGCTATGGGAACAACCCTGATCAGATTTGCCACTGTAACAGATAGAGATGCTGCTGTAGGGGGTAGCCCATATTTTCTTGGAGATTCTGTTCTCAGATTTGTTAATGAAGATAATGGTATCAACAAACGTAGCTCAGTTATGACCCATGATGTCTGGTGCATGCTGCTTAACTACCCCCAACGGCTATGGGATCCGGACACTGTGATGCGCACGTTTAATCAATTTGGTAGATTCTTGGTATGGAATAAGGACTTGTCGAACAGAGCTAGAATCTTGGTCAAATTCAGGGCACACAATATTGATACTCTTCCACTAAGAGTTGTAGTTGGGAAAAACTTATCAGATGATGGACAGACTGACACCTGGACTTGCCGATGATCCTACTATCCACCACCCTGCTAGGAGGACATGCAGGTGATGAAGATCCACTGCCCACCCAATGGCGAAAACCCTCACCCAATGCCACTGGTACACGCTGGTTTTTGGCATGATGCCAATATGGAGCCACATATGGATGACATGGCAGATGTTGGTGATAATATCTAGGAAGAACCAGCAGATGGACACCTGGCTGCTCTAGCACCAATGGCTACACCTGTAGCAGGCAATGGAAACCTTTCTCCCCAACCTCATTTGGTTGCAGAGAAATTTATCCCTGTCCCAGAACCTGAGCAGGAACCAGATGCTATTGCCCAATTGACCAAGTTAATTAATAAGTTAATGGAAAATGAAGTTGAGCATGAGTTGATCAACAAGCTAGCTGGCAATCAGATTAATGGAACAATTATCAATCTAGAAGAAACAGAAGTCAATGGCGTGGAAGTCCTGAAGTGCTCCATTGAAATTAGTATAGTGCCGACCAACTATGCAGCAGCCCCTACACAAACTTTCATGATGCAGGAAATACAAGCACCCAATACTGACAGTGATGTTGCAGTTATTTCTGAACCAGCAAACTTCAATAAGCAGAAGAGGAAGCAACCTGCTCCACATGATGTCAGTCTGGTGCGTCGTAGTAGAAGGATTGCCAGTAAAGCTGTTGGATACAAAGATAAAGCAAGTGCTGATGCAGCACAAAGCTCCACAGGAATTATACCTATCAATCTTGGTAGTCAGTTTGATGCAGTGGTTGATCACCAAGGAGCAATTCCACCTGAGCTACCAATTAACACAGTTCAAGCCATTGGTACCAGTTTCTGTCAGATTCCTCCTGGGGAGTTATCTGCTGCCAACCTGAACTATGAAAGTTCAGATGAATAATTCATATATGATCCTGTGTATGCCTAGGTGTAGAGGCCAATACTACACCTTTATCCTAGCCAAATCTATTTGCTTTCCATCTTTCTTCTTTATTCAACCAGAATCACTTATAAGAGCTTTCATCCAATTTGTTTCCAGGAACTATAATGATATATTTGCTTTGTTCTATATTCATATGTCTGTGTATCTGAGATGTTTATGCATTATCTGTATCGCATGGTTGTATAGCATTGTTGACACTACTCATGATCATCTTTTCATAATGTCAGTAACTGGCATTATCATCAATGACAAATACACCCAAGTTAATTATGAATAGAGCAATAAGTATTATGGACTGGAATATAAGAGTAAATTCAGAAGAAAGATGTGATGACTTGGTTGGAAAGATCAATCAAAGCAACTGTAGTATTATTTGTCTGCAAGAGACCAAAAAAGAAATCTTTGATCATTCCTATCTTAGAAAATTCCGCCCCAGGCGTTTAAATCAGTTTGCTTATCAACCATCTAGTGGATCCTCTGGTGGTATTATCACAATCTGGAATGGATCAAGATTCACAGGAACAATTATAAGCCAATCCAGGTTTCAAATAACAGTTAAATTTAGTTGCAATATTACTCAGGAAATTTTATATGTTACTAATGTCTATGCTCCATGTGACACTGAGGGCAGAACTGATTTTATTGACTGGTTTATGGCTCTTGACTCAAGCTCCTTTGATCTATGGATTATTATGGGTGACTTTAATATGATATGTAGTAATTCTGACAGAAACAAACCAGGGGTAATACCAACAATATGTTGCGATTTAATTCTATTATACAAAAGCATGATCTTGAAGAAATTCCTTTAAAGGGAAGAAACTACACTTGGTCCAACATGCAAGACACTCCTCTACTAGAAAAGCTTGACTGGATTTTTACCTCTCACAAATGGACTACTACATTCCCAAATACTATAGCCTCACCTATGGCAAGGCTAGGATCTGATCATGTCCTCATTCTCATACAAGTTGGCACTGATATTCCCAGAGCACAGTTATTCAGGTTTGAGGAGTACTGGATAATATTTGATGGTTTCTCAGAAGAAGTGGAAAAAGATTGGTACAATAATGGTTTCTACCATAATGCCTCACAAGACATCACAGCTAGATTCAAAAATCTCAGAAATGCTCTAAAAAATGGAGCAAAAACCTTTCCCAGTTATCAGTTATTATTAACAACTGCAATTATGCGCTGGCCTTATTGGATGGACTTGAGGAGCAAAGAAATCTTTCTGTGATTAAAAAGAACTTCAGAAAAGTGGTGAAGAAACATCTATCTAAAATCCTAGAAGCAAAAAAGATATACTGGAGAAAAAGAGCCAACATTAGATGGGCAAAGCTAGGAAATAAAAATACAAAAATTTCCATGAAGTGGCTACCAGAAACTACATGCATAATCTGATGGCTATGCTAAAGAATGAAAATAATATTGAGTTCACTGACCATGAAAACAAGGCAGCATTGCTATGGGACTCCTTCAAGAAGAGACTAGGGCAATCTGTGACTACAGAAATAAATTTTGATCTATATACTATGATCACACCACATGAACTGAGTTCAATTGAATTGCCCTTTACACATGAGGCAATTGACTTGGTGATCAAACATATGCCACTGGATAAATCACTTGGACCAGATGGTTTTAATGGATTATTCATGAAAAAATATTGGCATATACTGAAATATCAGTTCTATGAATTATGACGTAAATTTTATAAAGGAAATCTAGACATCAGCAGTATCAACATAGCTTTTATCACACTGATTCCAAAAATAAGCTGCCCTGTATATCCATCAGACTTCAGGCCAATTTCTCTGGTTAGTATGGCTCTGAAAATTCTAACCAAGTTAATTGCCAACAGGGTCCAAGATGTCATCATTCCACTGATACATAGCAATCAATATGGATTTATCAAATCTAGAACTATTCAAGATTGTATAGCATGGGCATTTGAATATTTGAATATCTGTCATAAATCAAAAAAAAGATCATTATCATCAAAATAGACTTTGAAAAAGCATTTGATCTAGTGGAGCACAAGGCTATTATTACTATACTAAAGCACATGGGCTTTGGTGATAAATTTATATCCTGGATACACAATATCCTCAGTACTGCTACTACATCTATCATCCTCAATGGGGTGCCTGGTAAATGCATCAAATGCAAGAGAGGAGTGAGACAAGGTGATCCTCTATCACCCCTCCTATTTGTCACTACAACAGAACTATTACAAATTATTATCAACCATGCATGGGAAAATGATACGTCTCAAACGTATCTATAATTTCTTATGTTCCATGCTACTTTTATGACAATACTCACATGTTTTATACATACTTTACATCATTATTATGCATTTTCCGGCACTAACCTATTAACAAGATGCTGAAGCGCCGATTCTTTGTTTTCTGCTGTTTTTGGTTTCAGAAATCCTACAAAGGAAATATTCTCGGAATTGGACGAAATCAACGCCCAGGGTCTTATTTTTCGACGGAGCTTCCAGAAGACCGAAGAGCATACGAGGTGGGGCGACGAGGCGCCCACACCACAGGGCCGCGCGGCCAGGGTGGGGCCCGCGCCGTCCTATGGTGTGGGGCCCTCGTGCCTCCACCGACCCTGCCTTTCCGCCTACTTAAACTCTCCGTCGCAAAAACCCTATTACCGAGAGACACGATACGGAAATACTTCCAGAGACGCCGCCGCCGCCAATCCCATCTCGGGGGATTCTGGAGATCGCCTCCGGCACCCTGCCGGAGAGGGGAATCATCACCGGAGGGCTCTACATCACCATGCCCGCCTCCGGATTGATGCGTGAGTAGTTCATCCTTGGACTATGGGTCCATAGCGGTAGCTAGATGGTTGTCTTCTCCTCTTGTGCTATCATGTTTAGATCTTGTGAGCTGCCTAACATGATCAAGATCATCTATTTGTAATGCTACATGTTGTGTTTGGTGGGATCCGATGAATATAGAATACTATGTCAAGTTGATTATCAATCTATCATATATGTGTTGTTTATGTTCTTGCATGCTCTCCGTTGCTAGTAGAGGCTCCGGCCAAGTTGATACTTGTAACTCCAAGAGGGAGTATTTATGCTCGATAGTGGGTTCATGCCTCCATTGAATGCGGGACGGTGACGAGAAAGTTCTAAGGTTGTGGATGTCTTGTTGCTACTAGGGATAAAACAGCAATGTTTTGTCTAAGGATATTTGTGTTGATTACATTACGCACCATACTTAATGCAATTGTCTCGTTGTTTGCAACTTAATACTTGGAAGGGGTGCGGATGCTAACTCTGAAGGTGGACTATTTAGGCATAGATGCATGCTGGATGGCGGTCTATGTTCTTTGTCGTAATGCCCTGATTAAATCTCATAGTGATCATCATGATATGTATATGAATCTTTATTTGTCAATTACCCACCTATAATTTGTTCACCCAACATGTTATTTATCTTATTGGAGAGACACCACTAGTGAACTGTGGACCCCGGTCCATTCTTTTACATCTGAAATACAATGTACTGCAATCTCTGTTTTCTGTTGTTCTTCGCAAAAAAAACATCATTCTCCACACCATACGTTTAATCCTTTGTTTTCAACAAGCCGGTGAGATTGACAACCTCACTGTTACGTTGGGGCAAAGTATTTTGATTGTGTTGTCCAGGTTCCACGTTGGCGCCGGAATCACTGGTGTTGCGCCGCACTACACTCCTCCACCAACAACCTTCACGTGGCCCTTGACTCCTACTGGTTCGATAACCTTGGTTTCTTTCTGAGGGAAAACCTGCTGCTGTGCGCATCACACCTTCCTCTTGGGTTCCCAACGGACGTGTGCTTCACGTGCCATCAGAAAACAACATCTCACCTCCTTTCCAATAAATGAATATTTTGGACAGAAATATCCCATATTACAGTATGCAGATGACACCTTGCTTATTATGCCATCTGATCCAATACAAATTATAAGACTCAAATTATTGCTTGATGATTTTACCAAGGCCACTGGACTCAAAATCAATTATCATAAATCATCTATGGTACCTATTAATATCTCTGATGAAAAATGTACAGAACTCACTGTGCTCTTTGGATGCAAAACATAAAGTATGCCTTTCACTTATCTTGGACTACCCATGGGCACTACTAAACCTTCTATCGAGGATTTGACACCAATGGTAACCAAAGTGGATAGGAGACTGGCTGGATTACCAAATCTTCTTTCTCATTGCTCAAGGCTGGTGGTAATCAAATCTATTATATCTGCCATGCCAAACTATATCATGTGTGCTCTAAAAGTACATTACACCCATTTGGATCATATTGAAAAATCAACCAGGACAGGCATGGAAAAGATATTCAGGAGAATAATAGTGGAAACTGCGTGGTAAAATGGGGCAATGTATGTCTATCCAGGAAAGCTGGAGGTCTGGGGGTACTAAATCTGAGAGAGCATAACAAGGCACTACTCATGAAGAATATTTTAAAATTCTACAACTGCTATGATATACCATGGGTGAATCTACTATGGAAAGCATACTATAATGATGGTTTAGAAAATATCACTAGAAGAAATAAAGGTTCTTTCTGATGGAAAAGTTGTCTTCTATATCTAAAGGATTTCAAAGAACTCACCACATGCACAACAAATAAGGGAAACACTATAATTTTATGGGAAGATAAATGGGCTGGAGCAAATATTCATGATCAATTCCCTGAATTGCACTCTTTTGCAAAGAATACACAGATAACTCTGCAGCAAGTCAAAAACCAGAGTCTAGAAGAACTATATGATCACTTCCAGATACCCCTCTCTCTAATTGCAGTGGACCAGCTCAATAATTTGCACAACCTTATCAGCAATATACCTCACAGTACAAAACATGATATATGGAGTATCAATTGGGGAGGGAAAGTTTACTCGACAAAAAAGGTTTATGATGCTATCACCACAGCACCACCTGCACCCAAACCTTTCAGATGGATCTGGAAATCCCCATGCCTACCAAAACACAAAATTTTCTTCTAGCTAATGTTGCGTGATAGGCTAAATACTAGAGAACTTCTTACCAGGAAGAATTTTCACATTGAAGCAACAAATTGTGTACTATGTGATGAAGACACAGATGAAATAATGCTAAATATATTCTTCATATGTGACTTCAGTCAGAACCTTTGGTGGAAGATTGGAGAAGAATGGAACACAGAATTGCTGCTTATTGATATGATCTTGGATGCAGAAAGAAGGTCATTCAACCCTTTCTTCAAAATTGCTATGATTGCAGGTTGCTGGAGCTTATGGAACCACAGAAATAGTATTATTTTTGACAACCAGCAAAGAAGTATAGATATCTGTTACAAGTTTTTTACATCATCTATTCAAGAGATAAGACAGAGAGTTAAACCATGATTGAAGGAGGGAATGCAAGATTGGATAGATACATTGGAAATAGCTTATTTTTATTTTTTTTTTGTCTTTCTCTCCCTTTTTTTTTCTTGCCCTCCCATTGTACATAACCATGCCTTTTTTGGGCACTATATATGAAAATGACACAGCGGGGATCTTCCCCACTGTATTTGTAAAAAAAAACTTCTTGCAGTCCATCACCGCCAAAGAATGCTATGGCAATGTTTCACATGCGTCCTTTTCAACCGGGATTCCACCCCTTTCCATTCATTCAAATAGAAAGATTAGGTGTGTGGCAAGAATTGGTACATAAAGCAAGACACTCGCGAGTCCAAGATAAACCCACATATTTTCTCTTTTCGAAGGTACTTATGGAGGTTAAAGATGAGTTTTTCAGTGGGGATTCTTTATCAAAAAAGATGGCATGAAAACCTGTTTTTGAGAAAACACATGGCTTGGTGACACCGTTAGCATCTTAGTACCCTTTCTAATATGTTAGTAGGAATATTTGATTCAATCGGATAAATGAGACACTTGGATCAACCTTGTGAGAAGATTAATGGGAGTAGATTTAAATGATGAACCAGATAGTTTTAGATGGCTCTTGACCACGAGTGGTTTTCTTGGTTAAATCTATGTATGCCCATTGTATGAATGTGCATATATTTTTTGCTTAAGAAATTCTCGTGGAGGCTTAAGGTTCCACTGAATATTAAGATTTTCATATGGTTTCATTATATAAAAAGGTGCTTCTAAAAGGATAACCTAGTGAAAAGGTGGTGAATTGGGTGTACTAAGTGTGTGTTTTGTGGTTCTCACGAAACTATAGACCACCTTTTTATCTCATTTCTTTTTTGCACAACAAGTTTGGAGTTGTCCACTTCACGTATAACATCCTACCTCAAGCTAATGTTACAAATATGTTTGACAATTGGCTCAATGGGATTGATGAAATAACAAAAGCTAAATTCACGTGGGGGTTTGCTCTTCGAATTGTCGAACCAATGTTATTTTTAACAGACGTGCAAAACATTTTTTTGCAGGTTGTACACATGGCGCTTTTTTCAGTCCACATGTGATCCTACCTTATTCATGTGGATCACCGGGAACCTATGAATACTGGCTGCAATCATCTAATGGTGCTTATTCGGGCTATCTTCAGCCATTCTGAGCGAATTCAAGATGCATAGAGGATATTCTCGTTCTT
This sequence comes from Lolium rigidum, assembly GCF_022539505.1. Classification (NCBI taxonomy): domain Eukaryota; kingdom Viridiplantae; phylum Streptophyta; class Magnoliopsida; order Poales; family Poaceae; genus Lolium; species Lolium rigidum. The sequence continues at coordinate 99,419,263 of NC_061510.1, read as the reverse complement.
TGTTTAGATGGCTTATTTTTTGATACAGGCATGAAGGCCTATGTGGAGCCCAATTTCAGGACTCCACCAGCTTAGTTATCTTATTTTATGTCTATGGTCATATGAGGGCCAATTAGGGTTTTTAATAAGTTGTGTGTTTCGACTTGGGCCTGTCTGAGTCGAACTAGGGAGGCCCACTAGGGGCTTGGCCGGCCATCTCCTCATATAAGGGTGGGCACGGGTAGGTTTTAGGGTTAGATCAGTTTTAGGTTAAAAACCATTGCGTGTGTTCGTGTGTATCATCCCTCCAGGGGTACGGCGTTGCCGTTTATCTAGTTCGAAATATATCCGCTGCGAAGGTTCTTGTGTTCATCAAAGATTGTCTAGCTCAGGTTTGAGGCGTATCGTTCATCGATCTGTTGCTTGCTGGATTCGTCCCTCTTCTCCAAGCTGCATTCATCGCGTTGTTGGGAGGATCTTCCTAGGTATTGCCCACCAGATAAGGGGGATCCTCCCAACAACGCGATGAATGCAGCCTGGAGAAGAGGGACGAATCCAGCAAGCAACGGATCGATGAACGATACGCCTCAAACCTGAGCTAGACAATCCTTGATGAACATAAGAACCTTCGCAGCGGATATATTTCGAACTAGATAAACGGCAGCGCCGTACCCCCGGAGGGATTATACACGTGAACACACGCATTGGTTTTTAACCTAAAACTGATCTAACCCTAAACCCTACCCGTGCCCACCCTTATATGAGGAGATGGCCGGCCAAGCCCCTAGTGGGCCTCCCTAGTTCGACACAGACAGGCCCAAGTCGAAACACATAACTTATTAAAAACCCTAATTGGCCCACATATGACCATAGACATAAAATAAGATAACTAAGCTGGCGGAGTCCTGAAATTGGGCTCCACATAGGCCTTCATTCCCGTATCACTTGCTCTGACCCTTCAAAAGATTATATTTTTGTAGGATAGGTGATTTCTAGGATTCTGATGGGGCGTGGGAGGGGGGTCTTAATAGGGCTGATGTGTACTGGTGCACAAACCGTCCCGAGCGAATGGTTAGAATTTAAATAGGCTCGATTCTCATAAGAAGCATGCTACTAAAATCAAAGGCAGCATGATATGGATATCCAGGCAGCTTGGTACACTAGGACAACAATTGATACGAGGATTAAGTCTAAGGTTGTACCATTATTGTATTGTAGTATTATTATTAGGGAATAATGTAGCCAGGTCATGTGGTGGGCCATCTAGGGGTTTTAAAGTGTCTGTTTGACTTGGGCCTGTCTGAGTCAAACTAGGGTTAGGCCCATAGTGGGGCGCCCGAGCCCAATAGGGGCTGACCGGCCACCATCTCCCCATATAATGTGGTGGTGCGGCTAGGATTAGGTTTAGCTTAGATTGAATCAGAATATGTAGAACTCTAAGTTCATACTATCATCGTCCCTATGGGATCGGTGTGCGTGACGGCGTCTTGGACGTTCGTCCGGTTATCCAATAAAGATGTGTGAGCTCTTGAGTTGTCAAGAGTGATCATGTGTGCTTGGGAACCCTTGAATCTATCAAGGGAGTTCAAGATCTATCGGTCCTATGGATCATCAAGGTGCATCATGAAAGATCGGGAAAACATCCCTCATCATGTGGTATCAGTTTGCTAGGTTGATCACGGTGCAGATTGCTTTGTGCTCGGTTGTTTCTGCTCGGTTGCCGTGGCTACCATTGGGTACGTCGTCGCCATGCTGTTGGTGAAGATCAAGGAGGAGGAAGTGGGCGGCAGAGTCAAGTTTCAAGAAAACTTCGTTCATGCGGAGGAGGTGGCGGCGGCAAGGGAGAGGAAGGAATAGTGCTGCAGAATCTCTCCCACGACAGGATTTTGCCGGAATTCTTTGCCACGGCAGAAAAAATCACGAGGAAGAAATTGTTTCTGTCCGGCAGCTGGCGCCAAGACCCGGCGGAGCGGCCCTACAACCGGCCGGGCCGACCACACGACCGGCAGACCACCCCCCACACCGGCGGCTCCGCCGCCACGGCCGGTTGGACCGGCTGTCAGGCCGGGCTGGCCGACAAAAACCAGGTCCAGCACCGGTGCCCACCGGGGCGGATCCAGGGAGCAGCGGAGGCTCATCCGGCCTACAGGCCGGCAGGACCGGTGCCTAGGCCGGTCGGACCGGGCTCCAGGCCAGCCGTTCCAGGTGTGCAGTCCGGCAGTACTGGCGTCCAGACCTGCAGCGCCACTTATGCTGCTGCTGTTTGTTCGTCGCGGAGTGGAAAAATTTTTGCTCTTTGATGTCTACGAGTGCTTCTATTCTTGTAGACAGTGTTGGGCCTCCAAGAGCAGAGGTTTGTAGAACAGCAGCAAGTTTCCCTTAAGTGGATTACCCAAGGTTTATCGAACTCAGGGAGGAAGAGGTCAAAGATATCCCTCTCATGCAACCCTGCAACCACAAAGCAAGAAGTCTCTTGTGTCCTCAACACACCTAATAGGTGTACTAGTTCGGCGAAGAGATACAAGTGGTAGGAATGAATATGAGCAGTAGTACGGCGCTAGAAAATAGCTCGCTGGCGTGCAGTTGATGGTAGTAATATTGTAGGAAGTAAACAAGCAGTAGTAACGCAGCAGTAGTAACGCAGTAAAACAATAAACAAGCAGCGATAGCAGTATTTAGGAACAAGGCCTAGGGATTAGACTTTCACTAGTGGACACTCTCAACTTTGATCACATAACGGAATAGATAAATGCATACTCTACACTCTCTTGTTGGATGATGAACACATTGCGTAGGATTACACGAACCCTCAATGCCGGAGTTAACAAGCTCCACAATTCAATGTTCATATTTAAATAACCTTAGAGTGCATGAAAGATCGAAACGACTAAACCAAGTACTAACATAGCATGCACACTGTCACCTTCATGCTTATGTAGGAGGAATAATACACATCAATACTATCATAGCAATAGTTAACTTCGCAATCTACAAGAGATCATGATCATAGCATAAACCAAGTACTAACACGAGTGCACACACTTCGTCACCATTACACCGTGTAGGAGGAATAAAACTACTTTAATAACATTGCTAGAGTAGCACATAGATAAATTGTGATACAAAACACATTGCAATCATAAAGAGATATAAATAAGCACTTCACTACGCCATTCATAAGAGTGAATAAGTATTCTGTGAAATATAGCCTAAGAGACCCACACGGTGCACACACTGTCACCTTTACACACGTGGGACAAGGAGTCTCCGGAGATCACATAAGTAAAACTCACTTGACTAGCATAATGACATCTAGATTACAAGCATCATCATATGAATCTCAATCAAGTAAGGCAGCTCATGAGATTATTGTATTGAAGTACATAGAGAGAGATGAACCACATAGCTACCGGTAAAGCCCCGAGCCTCGATGGAGAACTACTCCCTCCTCATGGGAGCAGCAACGGTGATGAAGATGGCGGTGGAGATGGCAGCGGTGTCGATGGAGAAGCCTTCCGGGGGCACTTCCCCGTCCGGCAGGGTGCCGGAACAGAGACTCCTGTCCCCCAGATCTTGGCTTCGCGATGGCGGCGGCTCTGGATGGTTTCTGTGGGTTTCGTCCTCCGTCCTAGGGTTTTCGCGACGGAGGCTTTAAATAGGCGAAGATGCGGCGCAGGAGGGTCGAAGGGGCGACGACACCATAGGGTGGCGCGGGCCCAGCCCTGGCCGCGCCACCCTATCATCTGGGCCCACCAGGGCTCTCCTCTGGTGGCTCTCGGGTGTTCCGGATGCTTCCGAGCAAAATAGGAACCCGGGCGTTGATTTCGTCCAATTCCGAGAATATTTCGTTACTAGGATTTCGAAACCAAAAACAGCAGAAAACGAGAAGCGGCACTTCGGCATCTTGTTAATAGGTTAGTTCCAGAAAATGCACGAATATGACATAAAGTGTGCATAAAACATGTAGGTATCATCAATAAAGTAGCATGGAACATAAGAAATTATCGATACGTTGGAGACGTATCACTCTTCAAGGAGGAAGACATTGGTGTTTCAGAAGGGTGCATACTCAGGTGTTTTCAACTTATTTGTATCTAAGGCGAACATGAATTTGTTATGTTTTTTTGGGTGATGTGTATGGTGCGCTTCAGTTGCATTTGGAAGGATACTTGTGTCTTCAATCAGGTTGATGGCGTCGAAGACCAAATGGCGCCAAGGACAAGTCAAGTTAGTCGAGAGGGAGGATGAGGTGTGGAAGACTGGCGAGGCTTGAGGATGAAGACCGGCGATGTTGCTTATCTGACGCCACCCTTTTTCTAGCAGACCCTCACGCGTTGGGGACAACGCTTCTTGAAGAAGGGGAGGATGATATGGATATCCAGGCAGCTTGGTACACTAGGACAGCCATTGATATGAGGATTAAGTCTAAGGTTGTACCATTATTGTATCGTAGTATTATTGTTAGGGAATAATGTAGCCAGGTCATGTGGTGGGCCATCTAGGGTTTTTAAAGTGTTTGTTTGACTTGGGCCTGTCTGAGTCAAACTAGGGTTAGGCCCATAGTGGGGCGCCCCAGCCCAATAGGGGTTGGCCGGCCACCATCTCCCCCATATAATGTGGTGGTGCGGCTAGGGTTAGGTTTAGCTTAGATTGAATCAGAATATGTAGAACTCTAAGTTCATACTATCACCGTCCCTATGGGATCGGCGTGCGTGACGGCGTCTTGGACGTTCGTCTGGTTATCCAATAAAGATGTGTGAGTTCTTGAGTTGTCAAGAGTGATCATGTGTGCTTGGGAACCCTTGAATCTATCAAGGGAGTTCAAGATCTATCGGTCCTATGGATCATGAAGGTGCATCGTGAAAGATCGGGAAAACAATCCTCATCACAGCACATAAATCTTCATAGATGGAAGAGAGGGACTAGGAGAAGATAGCTGGATCACACACATGATTGCTTCGACCAATCACTTTTCAGTGAGAATAGGAGTAGACTGCTTTGGTAGACCGTAGACCTAACTTTCCTATTTATATTTTGGCCAACTCGTGGGGATCCTACATTTTAATCATTATTATTGTACTATGCCTCGGATTATAATACTCCCTCCATTCTAATGAATAAGACGTCCTCATTTCTCATGTTCTTTCTTTGACCAAAAAATACTTCAAATATGTAAAAATTGTTGGTATAAAATTAGCATCATTACAAAGTATTTTTCAATATAAATCCAACCATACTAATTACATATAATATGATTAAGATTTTGTTGCTTCATTTTTTGGTTAAAGTTTGTCTTAAAATACGTGTACGCCTTATTGAACAAAACGGAAGTAGTTTAATGTAACATGGAGTAGGACTCTTACCCCTTTGGAGGGATTTGAACATGTGGAAATTGTGTCTAGTAATGGTGACCTGAGCATCCTTCATCAAATAAATCACGCGTAGGTATAGGACGCTTTTTAAATTACTGGGCAGGGCTTTAGAAGGAGGGTGACAAAATTTTGATGATGGAAGAAGCAAACAAGTAGATGCAGGCGTGTCCTGTTTCCACGTCAAGGGCGTGGGACTGGCGCGAGGCAAAGTCGTGTCAGCTTGATGATTACTAGGAGCTGATTGTGGTGAACGATGAAGACATAAGTTGCTTTATTGATCCCTGTTTTGTGATGCTTGTCGATGGTGATAGTTTCGACCTAGATGGGTTCCGAGATGATGTCTTTGTAACTAGTGTTTCTTTTCGTGCTTGATGTTTTGTTGAGACTCTTTGTGATCGGTTATGATCTGGTGGCATCAGGTTTTGGCCCCATAGTGGTTTCTTGACGTCTAGACGTCACAGTGGATTTCCTGCTGGTGCTCCAACTCGGTTCATGTTTCCTATATATCTCGTTTCTCTTTTACTTTTAGTTGTGAAAGTGCTTTTTTGAAATGAGAGCATCCGCCCCAGCCTCTGCACCCAACCGATTTACACGGCCTTTATATTAGTATATCAGTTTTACATTCATGAAACACTCAAAGTCGTAGAAAAAATGATACGGGTATGAAGGCCTATGTGGAGCCCAATTTCAGGACTTCATCAACTTAATTATCTTATTCTATGTCTATGGTCATACGTGGGCCAATTAGGATTTTTAATAAGTTGTGTGTTTTGACTTGGGTCTGTTTGAGTCGAACTAGGGAGACCCACTAGGGGCTTGGCCGGCCACCTCCTCATATAAGGGTGGGCACGACTAGGGTTTAGGGTTAGATCAGTTTTAGGTTAAAAACCATTGCGTGTGTTCACATGTATAATCCCTCCGGGGAACGGCGCTGCCGTTTATCTAGTTCGAAATATATCCGCTGCGAAGGTTCTTGTGTTCATCAAGGATTGTCTAGCTCAGGTTTGAGGCGTATCGTTCATCGATCCGTTGCTTGCTGGATTCATCCCTCTTCTCCAGGCTGCGTTCATCGCGTTGTTGGGAGGATCTACTATCCCGGGTTCTCGATGTGAAAGATCGGGCAAAACCTAGGAGGATCTGCTGGGATCCCCCTTATCATGTGGTATCAGATTTCTGGGTTGCTCACAACGAGGTTTTGTTGATCGTTCTCATCGGATCGGTTTGTATCGGAGGAGTTTGGCTCTAGGTTGAAGGAGGTTGGTTGGAGGAAGATTGGTGCTGTCGTGGTGCAGTTTTTCCTATCATCTATGGCAGTTCCAGGTGCCAAAATCGCGGAATTTGGGGTTTGGCATCGCGAGAAAGAAGCAAATTCGCGACCCGATCCGGCTACAGGGCCGTCCGACCGACTCCAGGACCGGCCGGGCTGGTGCCAGCTCCGGCCAGACCGGGCCCCAGGCCGGTCAAACCGGTCAAAACTGGACCCCGGGCCGGTGCACACCAGGCCAAGTCCAGGGGCATCCGCCCTCCCAGCCGGCGTCTAGGCCAGTCAGACCGGGCCTCAGGCCGGAAAGGCCGGCATGACCGGGCCCCAGGCCGGCTCGACCGGGCCGCAGACCGGCCAGGACGGTGCTTAGTCTGGCCAAACCGGCTCGTTGACCGGCCAAGCTGCTGCTGTGATTCCTTCGGCGGTCTTTTCTACTGCTGTTTTGACCACAGATTCGTTTTCAGACGATGTGTTTGGCGTACGGTGCTCGCGTGGCAAGAAGTCAAGTGTTTTTTCAATGATTATCTTGACATTAGACTGGGAATACAACGTCATGCATCCCATCTTGATTGGTATCTATGTCATTTGGCGACAGTTGAGGAGTATGAGGATTGGGAGAAGAACATGGAATTGGGTTTCAATCGATGTAGCCGATACAAAGGAAAGTTCAGTGGTTATGATGCATATGTTCTCGCTCACCGGCGTGTGGATGAGGAGTTACACAATTATTGGTGTGATGCGGTTGACAGAGGAGAATTTGCTTGTACTTGGGAGGACTTCAAGACTTTTCTTCGTGAGGGTTTCGTGTTACCATGTATGGAGGAAAGTGAGCAGCCGTCCGTAGTTGTGCATGCAATAGAGGAAGTGGGAAAGTGCATAGTTCCTATTCAGGAGGTTGGTCCACTGCCAACAGTCACCAAGGGTGAGGTGATATCTTCAGAGAAGAAGGAACCTGGCTCTGGTACCATGGGCACTACTGACTATGGAGGAGGATGTACCATTGAGCAGGCTGAATATGCAACTCAAGAGGGTACAAGATGATGCTTGCAAGACAGTTGACAAAGTTCAGCGATAGAGTTTGTTTCATACTCAGTGCATTATAAAGGGAAAGGCTTGCAAGTTGATGATTGATGGTGGTAGCTGTACTAATGGCATTAGCAAGGCGATGGTGGCAGCATTGGGGTTGTATACATGGTGTCTTCCTGAACCTAAACGTCTTGAGTGGTTGAATAGCTGTGGTATCCTCAAGATTACTCACAAGGTGCGTGTGCCATTTACAGTTGATGATTATGTTGATGAGATAGAGGGCGATGTGTTGCAATTGGAGGTGTGTGGATTGCTACTGGGGCGACCATGGCAGTATGATCATAATGTGACACATGCTGGGAGAGCAAATACATATTATTTTATACATGGTGGCAAACAGCGGACATTGAAGCCTATGGGTGATGATCATATCAAGTCCGATGTGGAGTTAGTGGTGCGTAAGGAGAAGTTGCACAAGCCTAAAGTGCAGCATGAAGAGCATGATGTTCCGAGCATCAATGTTGGTGATATTTCAGCCATGCCTGTAGATGACAAGGCAGTTCTTGTTGGTGACAAGTCGGATGAAGCTACTCCTATTGTTGATGAAGATGTGGCAGCATGTGCTACAATTCCAGTTTGTGTTGATGCCAGTATAGACTGACGATATTTGTGCTGATGGTGTTTCAGTACATATGGCGCACATGCGCGTGGGAGGTGTGGGAGGCGAGCGCGTCAGTGGAGACAGTGGGCAGTGGTACTACCATGCTAGGAGTACTGCAGTCCAGTTTTTCGCGACACCGCGGATGCATCGAGGCAAGGATGGATGTGTGAGACATTTATGTGGCCCAGGCCTTACACATCTTGTGCAGGGTCATGTTCAGCGAAACAGGGGTCCATCAAAACCTCACAAGAAGAAGGTATTGGTGCTGGAGTCCAAGCTCATGTGGAGAAGAAAGGAGGTGCCAAGTGTTGTATCAAGTCAAGCAAGCCGCGAGGGAGTATGTGGTGTGGAAGGCAAGCAAGACTTGAGGATGGCGCGGGCGTGTGATGTTCATATCACGTCACCTTTTTCAAAAGACCCTCACGCGTTGGTAACAACGCTTCTTGAAGGGGGAAGGATGATACGGGAATGAAGGCCTATGTGGAGCCCAATTTCAGGACTCCACCAGCTTAGTTATCTTATTTTATGTCTATGGTAATATGCGGGCCAATTAGGGTTTTTAATAATTGTGTGTTTCGACTTGGGCCTATCTGAGTCGAACTAGGGAGGCCCACTAGGGGCTTGGCCGGCCACCTCCTCATATAAGGGTGGGCACGGCTAGGGTTTAGGGTTAGATCAGTTTTAGGTTAAAAACCATTGCGTGTGTTCACGTGTATCATCCATCCGGGGGTACGGCGCTGCCGTTTATCTAGTTCGAAATATATCCGCTGCGAAGGTTCTTGTGTTCATCAAGGATTGTCTAGCTCAGGTTTGAGGCGTATCGTTCATCGATCCGTTGCTTGCTGGATCGATTCATTCCTCTTCTCCAGGCTGCATTCATCGCGTTGTTGGGAGGATCTACTATCCCTGTTCTCGATGTGAAAGATCGGGCAACACCTAGGAGGATCTGCTGGGATCCCCCTTATCAGCAAGTGAAGTCCACCATCGGAAATACGCAATGCAGACGCATGCACACACATCACAACATCGCAGACCCCCTCACCCGCATACCCCAACCACCACGCAATCATGATTTCCCCAGGTCCAGGCCCCTCAAGCGGGAAGATATTTCTAATCAATGTTGGATTATATTATAACTCGGGACATAGTACAATAATGATCAAAATGTAGGATCCATGCGAGTTTGGGAAGAACCTGATGACTATTGTGGATGAAACTAGAAGATCCACTCTAGATGGTTATGGGCTTATGTCAGTTGTGTAGAACTTTGCCCTCTTTGCGAATCTTGGTGCTTCCTTATCTAAACTCGATAAGGCATTGACTTGCTCCCTCTGAACCTTAGGGCAAACACCACACATATTGTACATATCTATATGTATATGGTAGTACGGCTACATCGTGAAGCACAAATAAACAAAATCATAATGAAATAATACTTAAATTACATCTAGGATCACTAAAGGGGTTTTACTTCATACAACAATCAAGGAAGCATTACACACCACCATCATAAATATAAAAATTGTCATGAATACAATAATGCATATATAATATAGGGATGTCTATTTTCGTGCCCTCAGGTCCTTAGTTGTACTCAGTTTTCCCCAGCTCCTTTGTTTTTCCTCAGTTTTCCCCAAGCCCTTGTCTGAAACCCGCAGAAGGAGCTCGGACGGAAGGAATCCGTTAAGTTGACCGTTCCGTGCTAACGAGTGGGGTCGTGTCATTTGTGGGGCCGCGTCGTGTGAGACCGCGTCGTGTGGGGCTGGTAGGAAGGGACCGCGTGGGACAGGACGAGACCGTGTTTGTGTGGCCGTAGCGTGTGGAGCTGTGTGGGTCCGGGACGGGGGTACGATTGGTTTCTGTCTCTTTCGACCAGATTAGCAGTTTTCAATGTACCTTTTTCCTCTCTCTCGCTTGATCTCATTCATATTTGATATCCCAAATTGGTAGCAAATCTAGAGCAGCTTCTCCTTCTGTTTTTAACGCCATTCATTTCTTTATGCCTTCGTTTTTACCCAATCAGGTAGGAAATCTGGGGCACAAATCTAGAGAGAAAATATAGGATAAGCTGCATACATCAGCCAACATTGCATAGATATATTCACGACAGATCCAACAGTAGTACCGATAGATACAACATAAGCTACATTTGACATGAATTTAAGCTGCTCTACAGATAGAGCAGTCACATACAGAGAGTGCAGTACGCACGTTCAACGCCTCCAGGTAGCGCCTCTGACTCGCTTGGAGGTTGCGCAGGTGAATCCCAAGTGCTTTGTGTTTGGCCACCAACATATGTACGTTCACGGTCGTTCCAACTCTAGCGCCGCATCTGCCAATGGATTCAGCATGGTTCACCAGGGAGTTAAATTCGGTGGCGCGGAGCTTCCTGTTGCAGAAGGGGCACTTGTAAATGCCTCGAGCAAAGGGGCCATCGTAATGGACGGACTGCAGCCTCCTTAGGACGTGACGAGTCTTGGTGTGGAAGGACTCGTCGTCGCTGTCGACGTCGCTGCTCTGCACCTGTCACGTAGCACCAAACATCGTACAAAAAACACGGAGTCAATTGCAACGATGATGGAACAGAGAGTGAACACAAGATCATGCATGATAATATGGGCTCGAAAAAAAGAGGTAGCCACAGTTACATTGGACACACTTATATCCAGGATTTGACTTAGCAAACCAAAGATCATGCACAACAAATTTGTACACACCAATTGTTTACTGACCAAACTCTGAATCAATTTGTGCCCAAATATTCATCATCATCGGCACAAATCTTAAACAAAAGCAAATCACAAAAACTAATAACGCAAGATCTAACACAAAAGGATTGAACTAGGAATAGACGAACACTAATAACGCAAGAGCTAACACAAAAGGATTGAACTAGGAACAGACAAATCCTAATAACGCAAGATCTAACACAAATGGATTGAACTAGGAACAGACGAACCCTAATAACGCTAGATCTAACACAAAAGGATTGAAATGGGATAAGAACAAGGGAACAAAGGGTTACCTCTGGCTCGTCGTTGACGATGCTGGTGTCGTAGGGGTTCTTCGGCGCGACGTACGACACTGGTTCGTACGAGTCCCAAGCGACGGGGGCCTGGACGGTGGCGGCGACCGATGCGCCGTCTGCTAAGTTGGAAGCAGCCACAGGGGCCTGGACGGGGGCGGCGGCCGATTCGCCGGTGGCTGATGCGATGACAATGGGCATCTCATTCTTCTCCATCGCCGGCGGTTACCTTCGGGGTTTTTTCTTCGGTTGTGGAAAATATGATGGGACAGGAGAGGCGGTTGCAGTGAGAACGTGCGTCGAGGGAGAGAAAGAGGGGCTCTATAAAGACGAAGGTGGCGTGTACCGCAACACGCGTCCGCTATGCATGGCTGCAGCGTGCACCGCGACCGCGACACGATTCTAACCCTGGGACGTTTGGTGTACTCAGTTATAACCTCGGGCCTTATACAGAAATTTTATCTGTACTCAATTTTCCCCTCGAGGACTTAGACCGGCAAGTGCAATATACTCAGTTTTACCCTCAAGTAGCTGGTCAACAGAGAGTCAACAAATGAGATTAACATAGCTAATTGAGCCATTTCATGCGCAAAAAATTACAAAAAAATAAAAACATAGTGGCACCTACTCATGGAGTCTTCCTACGCAACCTGTTACCTAGAAAACCTTAACAAACATATATAAATCAAGTTTTACCACAAATTGCCACTTCTCAGAATCACTAGTGTAGCTATGAAGATGCATGGTTTTCCACTCAAACCCCTTTGCAAAACATCTTTCCCGAAAACATAGTTTGTCTAAATGATGCCATAATTGTCACACTCATGTATATTTGAATTGCAAATAATTTGATGTAGTCCAATATGAATTATATTGTACAATACACGCATTTTTCATTTTCTAATTCTTTTGTTTGAATCCCTTAGTCTATTTACTATTTATGTGCCCTTGGATTCTTAGTACTACTCAGTTTTGCCCTCAAGTACTGTCACAAATGCTCTCAGAAGCCCAAACTTATCCTGATTGGTTGAGCCGTTGTCACACGGATCGACTCCATGAACCGTTGATCCACTGATCTAATGGGTACTATACCCCTCTCCGTCTCTTCGTGGCTACCTCTCTCTCTCTCTCTTCGTGGCCACCCCTCTCTCTCTGTCTGTCGGTGGAGAGTGCCCACCCCTCTATTTATGTGCAATAACGAGTTTGCCACTTAATATAATTTGGGATATAGTATTGGTATAAACATGAGGCATACATATTTGCGGATTTCGGTGAATGCATTATTTGTCACCCCTCTAACAATTATCAACTATCTTTAGCTTTCCTTTTCTTTTAGGGAATATAGTTTGGGATATAGTATTGGTATTTTGAAACGGCCCAAAAGTGGTATAATTTTGGTATAAACATGAGGCATACATATTTGCGGATTTCGGTGAATGCATTATTTGTCACCCCTCTAACAATTATCAACTATCTTTAGCTTTCCTTTTCTTTTAGGGAATATAGTTTGGGATATAGTATTGATATTTTGAAACGCCCAAAAGTGGTCTAATTTTGGTATAAACATGAGGCATAAATATTTGCGGATTTCGGTGAATGGATTATTTGTCACCCCTCTAACAATTTTCAACTATATTTAGCTTTCCTTTTCTTTTAGGGAATATAGTTTGGGATATAGTATTGGTATTTTGAAACGGCCCAAAACTGGTATAATTTTGGTATAAACATGAGGCATACATATTTGCGGATTGATTTCGGTGAATGCATTATTTGTCACCCCTCTAACAATTATCAACTTTCTTTACCATTCCTTTTATTTTAGGGAATATAGTTGGTAATTTCGGTGAATGCACACACTAACTTTGAAAGCAACTACAAGTACGTGTAACTGAATAATGGATTTGTAACAATGTATCCCTTCTAACAACTTCTAGCGCCTGGTGAGCAATGATAAGAATCCGATCGCAATTATACAACAAAAAAAACAACCAGCCATCAGATTAGCTCGCTTCTTCAACTCGATCAGCTGCCTTATTAACTGCTTGTTCATTTTCTTCAGTTCTCCCTTCACTTCCACTTGTCCTGCATTGGGAGCATTAGGCATAATCGGAACAGCTCCTCTCTCCGCCGCATTCTCTACAGCAAGCCCCCCTCCTCCCAAATTGCGCTCCCCAATAGCGCCAATTGGTTCCTGCAATTGAAACCTCTAAACGTACATATCGATCCACTCGAAATGCCTGCATTTCTTCAAGATCTGAAAACAACAACGTGAACCCTAAATCCCAAATTCGAGGGAATAACAAGAAAATCGAGAGAAAACAGAGAAATTGGAGCGAGATCTAACCTTATCCCCCTCTCTATATGGCAAGCTCTCGCATGTAACGAACTCACGTCCACGGTTGCCGTTGTCGTCCGTCTTACAGATCGACCGCTTCAGAGGCTCCTGGCGTGGGCAGTCAGGGCATCTTGTCAAAGTGACAAAGGATTAATTTGTCAATGCCTACAGATTGTATACTAGGGTTTTGCTAGAAGTAGAGGGCAAGTAGATCTCGAAGGTTTCAGCCGAAAAGTACTCGACGATTGTAAAACTAGGGTTGCGTTAACAGTAGATTCGATCCTTGCTTCGTCCCTCGACTCCCCCTTATATAGAGGGTGGAGCCGAGGGTTTCGTAATACACAAGTTACAGAGTTCGGGAGGGTTTCGTACCCAACCCGTAAGATTACAAATCTCTATCTTTCCTAATACAAACTATCTTTCCTTAACACTAAATGGGCTTCCAAGTTTTCTTATTCTTCTAGTCCTGGGCCTTTAGTAAACCCCGGGTACCATCTTTGGCAGGCCCATTGGGGATGCCTATGTCAGTAGCCCCCGAGATTTTTCTTGAATCGAAGAATCAGGGAAAATCTCCAACTTTACTCATTACATAATCTTTCGATATGCAAATACTATTTTGTACAGGGATAACGGTAGTTGGGGCTAGTTCATCTGACGGATCAGGTACTAGTTAACTCGCTCTAGTGGCAATCCGCAAAAACCTACTTCAAGATCACGTCCCTGGACATGATCTCGGGATACTGGTGTAAACTTCGATAGGTGCCGCTCAAGGTCTTACCATTCTGTCGAGTCCCAGTCATATTTTATCGGGTACCTAACGCGTCCGTTAGGATTTTCTTCGTATCTGTTGATACGGAAAAAGTAGCAGTCCGCCGTCAGAGACGGTGCCACGCCGCTCAGAACGGATCTGGGGTCTTACCTTCGCAAAGTTTTGCGGCATCCAGAGATTTATTCGCGACTTTTAGCGCTCTGAGAATATATTGTCAAGTGCTTTTCGGCTGTTGGAATAGCACATTTTATCGAGTCATATTTGATGACTTATTTTGTCTTCCCGATGGGAGTATATGTAGAGTTATCTGTGTAACTCGAAATATACTCACTTCTACTTCTTTCTTTTAACAAAAATTCATCGGGCACGCGAATAGCGTTCCCGATGGGTGTAGCCCCCGAGGCTACAACCAAGAACTTGTGCTTGGGTGTAGGCTCCACAGATTAATATCCTTTGCCGCTATATTTATAATCCTTCTCGATATTTTTATATCTATCGGGTGCGCGACCAGCGCTCCCGATGGGAGTAGCCCCGAGGCTATGAACAAATGCTTGCATTTGATCATAGGCTCTCGCCATTTCTATCTTGTCAAACTCGAAATTTTCTATTTTTCCAAAGTAGCCCCCGAGCGTTTGGGCAAAAACTTGTATTTGATCAAAAAGCTCCCGAAATAATCTTGCGTTGTCGATAATCTCTCCCAGCTTCATACTCGAGCTTTTCTTTTATCACGATGACGTCATTGCTGATGATAGCCACGATTTCTGTTCTGGAAATATGCGAAGACCGCTCCTCTCACTGCCTTGTGGGTCCAAATTCTTCATCTGATTGACACGTCATGCAAGTGGGGGACACACGTTCTCCGCTTTTTCTGGCACACGTTCCGTAACCTCTTCAGTGTTAAAATACTTTTTTACCCTTGTATTCACGTGGTTATCATCTACCACATCTCTTTTCCATCCAACGGTCCAACGTTTCGCCGCACCCTGATACGTCTCCAACGTATCGATAATTTCTTATGTTCCATGCTACGTTATTGATGATATCTACATGTTTTATACACATTATATGTCGTATTTACGCATTTTCCGGCACTAACCTATTAACAAGATGCCGAAGAGCCGATTCGTTGTTTTCTCGCTGTTTTTGGTTTCGTAAATCCTAGTAACGAAATATTCTCGGAATTGGACGAAATCAACGCCCAGGGTCCTATTTTTGCACGAAGCTTCCAGAAGACCGAAGGGGAAAGGAAGTGGGGCCACGAGGTGCCGCCACACCAGGGCGGCGCGGCCCAGCCCTTGGCCGCGCGGCCCTGGTGTGTGGGGCCCTCGTGTGGCCCCCCGCGTTGCCCTTCCGCCTACTTAAAGTCTTCATCGCGAAACCCCCAGTACCGAGAGCCACGATACGGAAAACCTTACTGAGACGCCGCCAATCCCATCTCGGGGGATTCAGGAGATCGCCTCCGGCACCCTGCCGGAGAGGGGAATCATCTCCCGGAGGACTCTTCATCGCCATGATCGCCTCCGGAGTGATGAGTGAGTAGTTCACCCCTGGACTATGGGTCCATAGCAGTAGCTAGATGGTCGTCTTCTCCTTATGTGCTTCATTGTTGGATCTTGTGAGCTGCCTAACATGATCAAGATCATCTATCCGTAATACTATATGTTGTGTTTGTCGGGATCCGATGGATAGAGAATACTATGTTATGGTGATTATCAATCTATTACCTATGTGTTGTTTATGATCTTGCATGCTCTCCGTTATTAGTAGAGGCTCTGGCCAAGTTTTTGCTCTTAACTCCAAGAGGGAGTATTTATGCTCGATAGTGGGTTCATGCCTCCATTGATACATGGGACAGTGACAGAAAGTTCTAAGGTTGTGGATGTGCTGTTGCCACTAGGGATAAAACATTGATGCTATGTCTAAGGATGTAGTTGTTGATTACATTACGCACCATACTTAATGCAATTATCTGTTGCTTGCAACTTAATACTGGAAGGGGTTCGGATGATAACCTGAAGGTGGACTTTTTAGGCATAGATGCATGCTGGATGGCGGTCTATGTACTTTGTCGTAATGCCCTGATTAAATCTCACTATATTTATCATATCATGTATATGCATTGTTATGCCCTTTTCTATTTGTCAATTGCCCGACCGTAATTTGTTCACCCAACATGCTTTTATCTTATGGGAGAGACACCTCTAGTGAACTGTGGACCCCGGTCCTATTCTTTACATCGCATACAATCTACTCGCAATACTTGTTTTATCGTTTTCTTCGCAAACAATCATCTTCCACACAATACGGTTAATCCTTTGTTACAGCAAGCCGGTGAGATTGACAACCTCACTCGTTTCGTTGGGGCAAAGTACTTTGGTTGTGTTGTGCGGGTTCCACGTTGGCACCGGAATCCTCGGTGTTGCGCCGCATCACATTTCGCCACCATCAACCTTCAACGTGCTTCTTGACTCCTACTGGTCCGATTAAACCTTGGTTTCTTACTGAGGGAAACTTGCCACTGTGCGCATCATACCTTCCTCTTGGGGTTCCCAACGGACGTGTACATCTACGCGCATCAAGGAAATTTCTGGCGCCGTTGCCGGGGAGATCAAGACACGCTGCAAGGGGAGTCTCCACTTCCCAATCTCTTTACTTTGTTTTTGTCTTGCTTTATTTTATTTACTACTTTGTTTGCTGCACCTAAACAAAACACAAAAAAATTAGTTGCTAGTTTTACTTTATTTACTGTCTTGCTCTCTATATCAAAAACACAAAAAATTAGTTACTTGCATTTACTTTATCTAGTTTGCTTTATTTACTGTTGCTAAAATGAATACCCCTGAAAATACTAAGTTGTGTGACTTCACAAACACAAACAATAATGATTTCCTGTGCACACCTATTGCTCCACCTGCTACTACAGCAGAATTCTTTGAAATTAAACCTGTACTACCGCTAAAATGGCCACCTCGAAAAATACTAAGTTGTGTGACTTCACCAGCACAAATAATAATGATTTCTTATGCACACCTATTGCTCCACCTGCTACTACAGCAGAATCCTTTGAAATTAAAACTCGTCGATCGAATCTTGTTATGCGAGAGCAATTTTCCGGTGTTAGTTCTCGATGATGTCGCGCCCATCTCAATAATTTTGTTGAACTATGTGAAATGCAAAAGTATAAAGATGTAGATGGTGACATTATAAAATTAAAATTGCTTCCTTTCTCATTAAGAGGAAGAGCTAAAGATTGGTTGCTATCTCTCGCCTAAGAATAGTATTGATTCATCGGACTAAATGCAAGGATGCTTTTATTGGTAGATATTATCCCCTGCTAAAATTATATCTTTGAGGAGTAGCATAATGAATTTTAAAACAATTGGATAATGAACATGTTGCTCAAGCTTGGGAAAGAATGAAATCT